>NW_027309863.1:0-300000 GCF_047496795.1 Chiloscyllium punctatum
GTGGGTTGAAAGGGAGAGAGTGTGAGAGAGAGGGGTGAGGGAGAGAAGGGTGAGAGCGAGAGAGAGTGGATGAGAGAGAGAGAGGGATGCGAGAGGGAGGGTGTGAGAGGGGTGAGAGAGAGAGTGGGTGAGAGAGAGAGGGGGATGAGAGACAGAGAGGGGGAGAGAGAGAGGGGTGAGAAAGAGAGGGGTGAAAGAGAGAGAGGGGTGAGAGAGCGCGGGGTGAGAGAGAGAGGGTAAGAGGGAGAGATTGAGGGATGAGAGAGAGGGTGAGAGAGGTGTGAGAGAGAGAGGGAATGAGTGAGAGAGGGTATTGCGAGAGAGGCAGTGAGAGAGAGGGGCGTGGGAGAGAGGAGGTGAGAGAGACGGGGGTGGGAGAGGGGGATGAGAGATAGAGAGGGGTGAGATAGAGAGGGGTGAGAGAGTGAGGGGGTGAGGGAGAGAAGGGTGAGAGTGAGAAAGAGAGTGGGTGAGAGAGAGAGGGATGAGAGAGAGGGTGTGAGAGAGGCTTAAGAGAGTGAGGGGGTGAGAGGGGGGTGAGAGAGAGAGCAGTGAGAGAGAGAGAGGGATGAGAGACTGAGAGGGAGTGAGAGAGAGAGAGTCGGGTGAGGTAGAGAGAGGGGAGAGAGAGGTGTGAGAAAGAGAGGGGTGAAAGAGAGTGAGGGGTGAGAGAGAGAGACGGGGTGAAAGAGAGAGAGGGTGAGAGGGACAGATAGAGGGATGAGAGAGAGGGTTGAGAGAGAGAGAGGGGTGAGTGAGATAGTGAAGTGAGATAGAGAGAACGGGTGAGAGAGAGAGGTGTGAGAGAGAGGAGCTGAGTGAGAGAGGGTGTTGCGAGAGAGACAGTGAGAGAGAGAGGTGTATGAAAGAGAGAGGAGGTGAGACAGACGGGGGTGAGAAAGAGGGGGGTGAGAGATAGAGAGGGGTGGAGAGAGAGGAGCTGAGACAGACAGGGGGTGAGAGAGACGGGGTGAGAGAGAGGGGATGAGAGAGAGGGTGAGAGAGAGTGGTGAGACAGAGAGAGGGTTGAGAGAGAGGGGGATGAGTGAGAGAGGGTGTTGGGAGCGAGGCGGTGAGAGAGAGAGTGGGAGAGACAGTGACAGGGTGAGATAGTGAGGGGGTGTGAGATAGAGGGGCTGAGAGACAGGGAGAGAGATAGAGGGAGAGAGAGAGGAGGGAGAGAGTGAGGGGGAGAGAGAAAGGCGCGAGAGAGGGGGGCGAGAGAGAGAGAGAGACGGCGGAGAGCGACGGAGGTGAGAGGGACTGTGTGAGAGACGGTGTGAAAGAGAGAGAGGGTGAGGGAGGGGGTGAGAGAGGGGGTGAGCGAGAGGTTGGGGTGAGAGAGAGAGAGGGTGAGAGACAGGGGTGAGAGAGAGGGGGTGAGAGATGGGTGAGCGAGAGAGAGACGGCGATAGAGACAGGGGGCGAGAGAGAGGAGAGTGTGTGAGAGACGGGGTGAAAGAGAGAGAGGGTGAGGGAGAGGGGTGAAAGAGAGGGGTGAGCGAGAGGATAGGGTGAGAGAGTGGGGGTGAGAGAGAGAGTAGTGAGGGAGAGAGGGGAGAGAGAGTGACGTGGTGAGAGAGTCAGGGGGTGAGAGACAGGGGGAGAGATAGAGGGCGAGAGAGGGGGAGAGAGAGGGGAGAGAGAGAGGGTGGAGAGTGTGACGGGGAAGAGAGAGAGGCGAGAGAGAGGAGGCGAGAGAGAGAGAGGGGCGACAGAGACGGGGCGAGAGAGAGGGAGTGTGTGAGAGACGGGGTGAAAGATAGAGGGTGAGAGAGGGGTGAGAGAGAGAGGGGGTGAGCGAGAGCATGGGGTGAGAGAGAGGGGGGAAGAGAGAGAGGGAGATGAGAGAGACGCAGTGCGTGGGGGGGGTGAAAGAGAGAGAGTTTCAGAGGGAGAGGGTGAGAGAGAGGGGTGAGAGAGAGGGGTGAAAGAGAGGGGTGTGAGAGAGAGAGAGGTTGAGTGGGAGAGAGGTGAGAGAGAGGGGCGAGAGAGAGGGGATGAGAGAGAGGGGGGCGAGAGAGTGACGGGGTGAGTGAGGGGGTTAGAGAGAGAGGGTTTGAGAGAATGGGCAGAGATAGAGGGGGAGAGAGAGGGGGGAGAGAGAGAGGGGTTGAGTGAGAGAGTGTGTTGAGAGAGAGGCAGTGAGAGAGAGAGGGGTTGGGATAGAGAGGAGGTGAGGCAGACACGGGGTGAGAGAGAGGGGTGAGAGAGAGTGAGGTAAGAGAGAGGGGGTGAGAGAGGGCTGAGAGAGAGAGATGGGTGAGAAGAGGGGTAAGAGAGAGAGATGTAAGAGAGAGGGGTGAAAGCGAGAGAGAGAGAGAGGGTGAGAGAGAGGGGTGAGAGGGAGAGGGGTGAGAGAGAGGGGCGTGACACAGAGAGAGAGGGGTGAGAGAGAGAGAGGGCTGAGAGAGAGGGGCGTGAGACAGAGAGAGAGGGGTGAGAAAGAGAGGTGTGTGTCGAGAGAGAGAGTGGGTGAGAGAGAGAGTGAGAGAGATTGTGAGCGAGAGAGAACGTGAGTGAGAGAGTGTGAGCAAGAGACGGAGGGAGTGAGGAAGAGAGGGGGTGAGAGAGAGCGGCGTGTCAGGGAGAGTTTCTGAGAGTTGGGTGAGAGAAAGGGGGTAAGAGAGAGGCGGGAAAGAGAGGGGGGGAAGAGAGAGGGGTGAGAGAGGGGGTTGAGAGGGTGAGAGAGAGCGGAAGAGAGAGAGAGTGGATGGGATGGGGGAGAGAGGCGCGAGAGAAGGGGAGAGAGAGGGGTGAGAGAGAGGGATGAGAGAAAGGGATGAGAGAGTGGGGTGAAAGACCGGTGAGAGAGAGGGGAGTGAGAGGGGGGAGAGACAAGAGGGAGAGAGGAGTGTGAGAGAAATGGGGGTGAGATGGGTGGAGAGAGAGGGGAGAGAGAGGGGGGAGAGAGAGGGGAGAGGTAGGGAGAGAGAGGAGGAGAGAGGGAGAGAGAGAGCGGGAGAGGGGGGAGACAGAAGGGGAGAGCGGGGGTCAGAGAGAGGGGGAGAGAGAGGGAGGGGTGAGGGAGGGGGAGAGATGTGGCGAGAGAGAGTGGGGAGAGAGGGGGGAGAGAGAGGTGGAGAGAAAGGGAGGAGGGGTGAGAGTGAGGAATGATAGAGGGGGTGAGAGAGGGGGGAGAGGGGGAGGAGGGGTTGAGAGAAGGGGAGAGAGGGGGGAGAGAGAGAGGGGGTTGAGAGGGATTAAACAGCGGTGAGACATATGGGGAAGGGGATGGGGAGAGAGGGGGTAGAGAAGGGGTAGAGAGAGGAGTAGAGGGGAGAGGGTGGCAGAGAGAGGGGTGACAGAGAGGGGTGAGAGAGCGGTGAGAGAGTGGTGAGAGAGAGGGGAGTGAGAGAGGGGTGTGAGACGGGGGAAAAACGGGAGGAGAGAGGAGTGTGAGAGAAGGGTGAATGAGAGGGGGGTGGGAGAGATGGTGTGAGAGAAATGGGGTGAGATGGGTGGAGAGAGGGAGGAGAGAGATGAAAGAGAGGAGGGAGAGGGGAGAGGTGGGGTAGAGAGAGGAGGAGAAGAGGGAGAGAGAGAGCGGGGAGAGGACGGGGAGACAAAGGAGGGAGAGCGGGGGGCTTAGATAGAGGGGAGAGACGGGAGGAGAGAGGGTGTGAGAGAAGGGTGAGAGAGAGTGGGAGGTGAGAGAGAGTGTGAGAGAAATGGGGTGAGATGGGTGGAGAAAGGGAAAGAGAGGAGGGAGAGAGGGCAGTGGTGGGGGAGAGAGAGGAAGAGAGAGGGAGAGAGAGGGGGAGAGAGAGGGGAGAGAGAGGGGGGAGATGGGAGAGCGAGGGGCAGAGACAGTGGGGGAGAGAGGGGGAGAGAGAGGGGGAGAGAGGTGTAAGAGAGAGGAATGAGAGAGAGGTGAGAGAGAGGGGAGAATGGGGAGTGAGGTGGGCGAGAGAGATGGGGGAGTGTGAGGGGTGAGAGAGTGGTGTGAGAGAGAGAGGGATGAGACAGAGGGGTGAGACAGAGGGGAGGGGAAGAGGGTGAGGGAGGGGAGAGAGGGGGAGAAGTGTGAGGGGGAGAGAGGGGAGAAAGGGGGAGTGAGAGAGGTGGAGTGAGAGAGGGGGAATAGAGCACAAGGGGGCAGAGAGAGGGGGAAGAGAGAGAGAGAGGCCGGGAGGGAGAGAGGGTGAGAGAGAAATGGGTTGAGAGTGAGTGGGAGTGTGAACGAGGGGTGAAAGAGAGGGGTGAGAGAAAGGGGTGAGAGAGAAGCATGAGAGAAAGGGGTGAGAGAGGGGGCAGAGAGAGGGGGGAGAGAAGGGGAGGGGGAGGGGGGGAGGGGGAGAGTGGTGGGGGAAGATTGGTGGGCGAGAGAGAGGGGGAGAGTGGGGGGGTGAGAGAGGTGGAGTGAGAGAGGAGTAGAGAGAGCACAAGAGGGGCAGAGAGAAAGGGGAAGAGAGAGAGAGAGGTGGGGGAGAGAGGGTGAGAGAGATGGGTTGATAGTGAGAGGGGATGTGAGCAAGAGAGGTTGAGAGTGTGAAGGGGTGAGAGAGAGGGGTGATAAGTTGGGTAGAGAGAGGGTCGAGCAAGAGAGTGGGGCGAGAGAGGGGGCGAGTGAGTGAGAGAGAGAGAGGGGGGCAAGAGAGAGAGAGGTGCAACTGAGCGGGAGGAGGGGATGGAAATGAGAGAGAGAGTCTGAGAGAGTGAAAGAGCGCACGAGAAGGGAAAGAGAGAGAGAGAGAGAAAGATAGAGAGGGGACAGAGCGTGATAGGGAGAGATAGCGGGCAAGCCAGAGACAGAAGGATGAGGGAGAGGGAGACGCAAGGGAGAGAGAGAGACGGGTGAGAGAGAGGGTTTGGGTGAAGAGTGAGTGAGGGGAAGGGAGAGAGAGAGTGAGAAAGAGAGAATACGAGTGAGGGGGTGAGAGCAAGGGAAAGAGAGAGTGAGAGAGAGAGAGAGAGATGTCTCGAGGTAGCAGTGCTAACCACTGAGCCATTGTGCCACTGAGCTGGTCAGTGCTAGGCCCATTGCTGTTTGTTATCTATATCAATGATTTGGATGGGGATGTTTAAGGCATGATTAGAAAGTTTTCAGATTACACTAAAATAAGTGAGGAAGGTTCTCAGCAATTGCAACAAGACCTTGATCAGCTGGGGAATTGGGCTGAGAAATGGCAAATGGAGTTTAATATAAACAAGTGCGAGATCTTGCATTTTGGAAAGCCACATCAAGACAGGGGTTTAATGGGGAATGGTAGGCCCTGAAGGAGTGTAGTGGAACAGAGCGACCTTGGATGACAGGAGCACGTCTCTCTGAACTCAGGGAGACAGGGCAATGAAGAAGTCTTTTGGCACACTGGGCCCTTCACCAGTCAGGGCATGGAATATCGAAGTTGGGAAGTTCTGTTGTAGTTGTGCAGGATGTTAGTGAGGCCGCACACGGAGTATTGTGTTCAGTTTTACCCACCTTGCTATCGGAAGGATGTTATTAAACTGGAAAGAGTGCAGAAGAAGCTTACAAGGATGTTGCCAGAACTCAACTAGACAGATATAGAGAGAGGTTGGACAAGCAAGGACATTTTCTTTCGTGTGTAGGAGACTGAGGGGGTGTCCTTATAGAGGTGTATAAGGTCATGGAAGGCATGGATAGGGTGAATACACTCAGTCTTTATCCAAGGCTTGGGGAATCAAGGATGAAAGGGCATCAGTTTAAGGAGAAAGGGGAAGATTAAAAGGGAACCTGAGGGACAATGCTTTTACCAGAGGGTGGTACACATACAGAATGAACTACCAGTGCAAGTGGTCGAGGAGGATCCATTCAATAACATTTAAAATGCACTTGGACAAATACATGGAGAGGAACGTATTGGAATGATATGGGTCAAGTGCAGGGAAACTGGGTTAGTGTGAATGGACCAGTTTGGGCCAAAGAGCCTGTCTCCATGCTGTAGAACTCTATGACTCTATGAACATACCCAAGTATCCCATAATACAGAAGCGACCAAAGCAATATGCACACGAGCCGGTACAAATGTGAAACAGTCCTGCAGAATTTGGCAGGAAGCCAGCCTGGCCTTGCAGTGAAGGATTCCTGGTACAGGAGCTGTGGTGAGATGCCCAAAGAGAACCGGGGAAGGAAGCTGGAAAGCTCACTCCACTGCCGATAGCCTGGAGGACCCCCGGCTGGGATAAGGCAGCTGGGATCCGGTCACCCCAGGGAAACCTACAGGCTGTGACAGAGCTAGGTCTCCGACACAATGAGCAGGACAGAAGGTTGCAGGAAAATCTCACCAACATGGGACCACTCCAGTTCCAATTGGGAAGAGCCCAATCCATTGAAAGGAGGGTCTCTGGGGATGGGGAGGCAGCCTCAGGTTACATGGACAATCTGGAAGGACAGTGTATGAGCTCCAAACAGCTGCATGGGTCCTGTACACCTGCAACATGGAGCAACACACATCAGGCCCTAGTAGGAGGTGTCAGGAGCAAATACAATCCCTAGGGAACTAGGAACCCTCCCAGAATGGGATAATGTATGCCTTTGGGGTTCTACCTCCCCAGGGAGATAATGACAGGCCCCACACTGACACATCCACACCCGCTCACAGATGGGGTCTCCCACTGCCTGTCTCCCAGGTAACTGCACCTTTTGCCCCCAGCCCTGAGCCACAGCCGAAATCAGAGTCCATGAATCATGTGGTTACCCAGTGTAAAGCAGCTTATGGTCTCACTCCGTACACAACAGCCATTCCAGGCACCCAGCTGGTGGGCAGCACCAAAAAGGCCACTCTGTTTGTTTCTGTCTCAAACCCAGATACATTTTTGAATGAGATAGGCCGACAGTCTGTCATACACGGACTGGATGCTGACAAATAAATTAAATTAATCACCATGTGACTTTGTCCACCAGGCCATTCAGCCCTCCCTGAGGGACAACAGTGAGGGAGAGACATCCACGATGAAATGAAGGCAGAGGTCCTCACTGCTCGAGAAAAGTCCCATTCCGGGTTAGTGACAAACAGCGTAAATATTTGTTCCAGGAGAACACCCACACTAACATTCCTCACTGTCAGTTACAGCAGCTCACCAAGGGCTGGGTTAATGACAGCTGCAAGGACACTTTCGGTGGGCCACTGGGCTTGGTGCGAGGGATTCCAATTATCCCAAGGGACAATGTTAGGATGGGGATCTTTGAAGTTGAAAGTATCGGAATTACATTAAAAAAGGTATTTGGATGGGTTATCATGATTCCCTCCCACATGCTGTGGAGATAGAGGGGACATTGACAAGGACCACCCTTACGTAAATGTGAAGGAACAGGCCATACCACGGCATTCCCATCGCCTGTCATTAAATAATTCGGCTCCTCTCACATCAAGCTGTGGTCCTAACCGCACTCACCTTGATATATCTCAGGATACCGGTGGTTAGGATTGCAGGCTGCAACAGATGGGTACGATCATGGTGAATAATGCTTGGATACACCCCCAGGGACTGGAAGGTAGATGGAACTCCCTGGGTGATCACCTTAGTTTCATTCATTTGCAGTGTTTGAGTGTTCCTGTCTGGGCCCAGTATTGATTGCCTGTCCGTAGCTGCTCGGGAGCTGGTTTTGGTGGTGAGCTGCACATTGAACTGTTGCAGGTGGTGGACCCACAATGTCCTTCGGGAAGGAATTCCTGGAGTTTGAGCCAGCAGGTCTCATTCACTTGCATTTATTCTGCTCACCGGATGTTGACTATGCATCACAATTCTGTATGGATTCTCAGAACGGAATATGTTTTGTCAAAACAGTTAGGAGAGCCACAGTCACTCGGTGGTTAGCACTGTTACCTCACATCACCAGAGACCTGGGTTTGATTCCACTCTTGAGCGACTGTCTGTGTGAAGTTTGTACATTCTCCCTACATCTGTATGGGTTTTCTCCCACTGTTCAATGGTGGGCATTTTTGACAGATTGCCCGTAGTGTCGAGGGATATTCCGGTTAGCTGGAACAGCCATGGGAAATGTAGGGTTTCACAGATATCATCAGGGGATAGATCTGAGTTGGATTCTCTTCAGAGGGTCATTGTGGTCTCGATGGGCTGAAGGGCCTGTTTCTGCTCTGTCGGGATTCTATGATATCACTTATCAGCCATATGACAATCGGTTTGACCAATGTACAAAATGGTTTTCGCTCAAATAGCAGGCTACTCTGACAACAAACATAACCAGCTTTTAAAATTAGGTTTGTAATTCATTGTATAAGCTTCTTTCTATTCAAAAGACTGGGTGGGGGAGGGGGAATGGGTGAAATGTTCCTGCCTCCTTGCTAAAACACAGATAGACAGCTAAGAGATGCTGGGTATATTGGACAAGTTATACTCCCAAATCACAAAAGCCAGACAGCAGCCAGATGGTTATCCCATCAGCATAATGTAAAAGGCAACAGTTCCCCTGGGCAGACATATCCCTAATAACGTCTCCACCAAATAAAGGAGGTCCCAGACAGGAAGGTACCGGGTCCTGCTACACAAAGAAACTAACAGGAACAAGCCATCCAAATGATTAGCAACGCTTCAAACTATGAACTGATTCTTTGAATTGGCCAGAAGTATAGAAAGTTCTGGGAAACCATCCAGAAATGAACAAAACCAGGGATCACCTGCAGACTGATCTCTTGAATTTTCTGGAGACTTTCTGAGGTGACCAACATGGCAAGGGACAGAGACCAGCTCACCATCCAGAGAGAGGGAGAGAGAGAGGGAGAGAGAGACAAGCTGAAGGAAAACTCAGGAGCATGGGACAGAGGGAGTGTGAAAAACCATTGAGAGAGAGAGAGCTGGAACCAACTGGAATACTGAGTGTCACCCCTTCAGTCTGTCCATGCTTTAACGCCTGTTTGTCTCAGTCTGACTTCCCCTTCTCTCTTTGTCCTTCTCTCTCCCTGTCTGTCTCTTTCTCTCAATCTGCCTTTCTCTCACACCCTCCCTCTCACTGTCTGTCTCTGCCCCATCTTTCTCTCATCCCCCTTCTCCATCCCCACTTGCTCTCCCTCTCTCTTTTTCTCACCCTACCTTTCTCTTTTTCTTTATTTCAGACCTGAAAGTGCTCACCCAATTTTGACCCCCCTAAAAACATTTGCCCCTTATTTTAACTCTCCTCCCAAATTTATTCTCTTCCCCAGATACCTTCCCTCCCAAATACCTACCTTACCAACTGTGCCCCCTCCTCAAATATTTTGCTGCCCCCCCCCAACATTGCTGTAAGCCCCACTCCCTGAGGCAGAAGGATTTGAGTGGAAAAGTGTGGAGCTGGAAAAGCCCAGCAGGTCAGGCATGAACCATCGACTCTCCTGGCTGACCCGCTGTGCTTCTCCAGCTCCACACTTTGTAACTCTGACTCTCCAGCATCTGCAGTCCTCACTTTCTCACACTGGTAAACGAATCTTGGTTGACTGACTCGCCTGGGACTATTTTAACGTACAGCAAGATCCCAGTCCGAAAATTACTGAAGGTCTGCATCACAGATGGAGTCCTTTCTGCCCATCATCCCCTCTCTCCCATTAAATGATCCTAGTCCGGTTCAGGATTCTCAGGATTGGCCCCTGAATGGCCTCATTGACTATCCTTCCTGTGGAGACCTCTTCTCCATCCTGTCTCAGATTTTGCATCACATGCTATCCCTCCCTCCATCTCTCTCTGACAACAGCCCCTCCTTTCTCCACCAACCCCAAAACTCCATCAAACCCTCCCCCTGTCTCTGGCTGTCCCACTCTCTCCTTGTCTCCCACTCTCCCCCTTCCAATGCAGACTCACAGCCCCTGGGCTGGAGGACATAGTGCAGAGACTAACTCACCTTTTGACTGACTGCAGTAATGCACAGCAAGATCCCACTCTGAAACTATCGCCAAGTACACACACTGTCCTTCTCCCTCAATATATGCCCTTCTCACTCTCTCTCTCTCTCTCTCCCTGTCTCTCTCACTCTGTCCTTTTCCCACTCCACCTCCTTGACTCTTACTGCCCATCTCTCTCTCTCCACTTTCTCCATCTCCACTCTCTCCATGTCTCTCTCACTTTTTTTTCACTCTCCCTTTCTCTTTCTATTTTTCTTTATTTCAGACTCACTCAGAAAAGTACTTCATGTTCCTTCCATTCACCTTCTCCCCACAGTGGGGATAAAACCTGGGAGAGACCAGGCACTGAGGCAAACTCTTCCCAATGCCCCTTCCCCCAGTCACTGGGACAGAGCAGAGGGGTCCAGGGAGAAAGAGGGAGAGCAACTACACGAGAGAAAGAGAGATGGACGGACAGACAGTGAGAGGGAGGGAGAGAACAAGAGAAAGACAGGCAGGCATAGGGGGGTAGAGGAAGTGAGAAGAACTGAGAGAGAGCAGGACAGAGACAGACAGAGAGAGAGAATGAAACTCCAGGAAGAGAAATACAATGTCAGACAGATACAAGGTGAAAATGTGGAAAGAAAGACAGGGAGAGAAATTCAGGCAGACAGCAAGACAGAAATCCCAGGGAGAGATATAGGACAGAGAGAGAGAGGAGTTACAACAGCAGAGAGATAGAGCTGAGAGAGTGGGGTGGTAGTGGGGGCTGTGATGTTGCTAGAGTGATGTACAGACAGGAATAGCAAGATCCCACAGAGCTGAGAGACAGATGCAGAGAGAGATGAGCAAGGTGTTAGTTTTGTGAAAGACTGAATGATTAAGCATTCCTGAAAAACCTGGTGAGGTGACAAAGGGGGAAGGGAATCTACTGGGAAATGTAAACAGTACAGAGATGTGAAGGATGGTGAGAGATAGGGATTGAAGGAAAGATGTGGGAGAGAGAACTGGGAAAAACAAAAACAGACATGAGAGCTGCAGAGAGAGAGGGAAGGAGTGAAATCTGTGGGATCAGATCCCTCTCTAGCATTATGCTCCTTTGTCTCTCCCCGTTCCCACAGACGGCCTGAATCCCACAATTTGTGTGTGTGTGTGTGTGTGTGTGTGTGTGTGTGTGTGTGTGTGTGTGTGTGTGTGTGTGTGTGTGTATGTGTGTGTGTGTGTGTGTATGTGTGTGTGTGTGTATGTGTGTGTGTGTGCGTGCTCTCGTCTGATAATTCCGTATCGCAGAATAATTTGATTCTCTGTCTCTGTACTGTCCAGGTTTCAGCTCCCAAATCAATACTAAATCATTCACGATTCTATTGAATAGTAGAGCAGGCTCGAGGGGCAGAATGGTCTCCTCCTGTTCCTATTACAGATGGTCTTATGTCCTTAACACTACCTCCCAGCTCTTGGTCCCCACACTGGAGGTTATGCCTCCACAAGGCCCTGATCTGTAGAGGGCTGCGCCCTTCCGTGAGTCTCGTTGGGAACCAGCCTGATTTGGATTGGAGTTGCAGCCTCTCAGTGAGAAGTGAAATCTCCTCGAGATTCCCCTCAGTCTCTCACTGTAAGGTGGAGCAGGACAGTCCCGGGGAAGCAAACAGCAGGCCAGGTCTGCCCTGTCCTCCAGCTCCATTTCAGAAGGCCACATGGGAGGGGCTTGGTTCCTTCATCAGCTTCCCGTGCTCTCCCTTCTGGGTTAGGGTGGGGGCCGAATGGCCTTACTCCTGGCTCCTATTGAGGTGCAGGCTGGATATAATTGGGTTATACAGGACATGCCCCTGGAGTGAGGTTGGTTAGCTCAGTTGGCTGGTCAGTTAGCTTACCACACTAGCTGAAGTTACTCTGAAGGACTCTCCTTCCCAACCTCTCCCCTCAGTTGGGCCATAGTGACCCTCTGATTAAATCCCCACCAGACCCCGCTCTGTAATGAGGAGCTGTCCCATGCTCTGGTAAGACTAGGGTGACATTACATTGGTTTGTACCTGGAGCTCTGTGTGCAGGACTAGTCACTGCATTGCCAGAGGGATGTTAGTGTGTGGGGAAGGTTTACTGGATGAATCCCCACTGGAATGAACAGCACTCTCTTTCCCCCAGTTAATTCACTCTTGCAGCCTTTGTGTCTTTGGAGACACGAGGACCACCTCACCTGAAACAGCAGCTGGGCACACAATAAGACTGGCTAGTTTACACACAAACACAGACACAGACACACACACACACACACACACACACAGACACACACAGACACACACACAGACACACACACACACACAGACACACACAGACACACAGACACACACACACAGCCACACACACACACACACAGACACACACACACACTCTCACAGACACTCACTCTCCCAAACACACACTCTCAAACATATACACACACATTCCTCTCTCTCACACACACACATTCCTCTCACACACATACATACAAACACACACTCTCTTTCAAACACACACTCTGACTTCCTCAAACACACACACACATTCCTCTCTCACACACACACACGCACACAAACACACACTCAGACAGACACATACATAAACACATAATCCCTCTCTCACACACACAGACACACAGAGATACACACACATGCACTCTCTCTCTCACACACAGACAGACACTCGCTCTCTGTCTCTCTCTCACACACAGAGATACACACACACAACCACGATTACTGTACAAACATGGAGGAAGGTTCGATGGAGAGATTACTTCTCCTAGGACTAAACCCTGATCTCGCATGATGACTGCTGTAGGGAGACAGACAGCAACTGCAAATGACTTGTTGGATCTTCCTGTGCACCACGTCTTGCATCGACAGCGTTGGTCTGTTTGGGTGCCTGCTTTTCTAGAGAGTCTCCAAGCTACAAGTGACCATACATTGACAACAGTTTTCCTCCAATCCATGTTTAAGACACATGGTGATGTTATCTTTCAATGTTTGTTCAAAAAGATCTGAATCTTCTAAAATGGACGTGGCCTCCATCCCAAATTGCGACACCAGTGTGCCTTGCGGACCCTGAGGGAATGATCAGGGAAGTGTATCTGTACCTTCCTACATTCTGCACCTTGTACCACCAGATAGTGCTCCCTCATACCTCAGAAAGCACCACTCTATTGTGTTTACCCACAATGTCCCTCATACAGTACCTCCACAAAATATTCACACCCTTAACACCTCAGAACACAGCCCAGCCCAACTCTCAGACTGCATTCATCCACAAGCCCCTTCAGACTGTAAGGACCCACATCCACCGCAGTCCAAGATTGGAGGCCCTGATTCTCAGAACATTATTGGGTCTCTTGATTAATCATTGAATTCCTACAGTGTAAAATCAGGCCATTCAGCCCATCAGGTCCACATCGGCCGTCTGAAAAGCATCCCACCTACACTCACACTCTCGATTCTATCCCTGTAATGTTGCATTTCCCATGGCCACCCCACCTAACCAGCACATCTTTGGATTGTGGGTAGAAACCGGAACACCCAGAGGAAACCCACAGATACAGGGAGAATGTGTAAATTCCACACAGACAGTGGCTGGGAGCTAGAATCAAAGTTGCATCCTTGGTGCTGTGAGGAAGCAGTGCTAACCACTGCGGCACCGTGCTGTTCTCTCTCCCTGGATGTCATGTCATCTAACCTTTTACTAACCAGTCTCCCATGTGAAACTTTCTCATCTATCTTCTCAGTCAACCCTTCAAAACCTCTATCAAGTTGGATAAACCATTTCCACAAGCCATGCTGACCATCCCTAATCAATTCGTGCTTTTCCAAATGCATGTAAATTGTCTCTCAGAATGCCCTCCAACAGCTTACCCCCCACTGCCATCAGGCTCACAGCTCCATAGTTCAATGGCTGTTCCTTGTAGCCTTACTTCAATAATGGCCCATCATTAATCACCCTCCAGTCTTCAGGCACCTCACCCGTTGTTACTGATCGGTCCATCTGACAAGGCCATCTCCATCCTTCTGTAATCTAAGGCTATCCTCCTCAGTATTTATCACCCAACCAATCTTCATATCATTCATGAACCCAATGATTAACCCTCCACCATTCAAATCTAAATCTTTTCTGTCAACCACATCAGCAAGACACCAACAGTGAGACATGAACAGACAGAGATTTCTAACTGGGCCATCACTGTCTGCTTCCTGCCACTCAGCATTCTGCGCCAAATTCCTTGGATCTTGAGTTTTTATGTTCACTATCAGTTTCCAGTATGGATCCTGATAAAAGCCTTACTGACCTCCAAGCAGGCGACAGGAAAGTGTTGCCCCTTTTTACACACGGGGTCACCTCCTTAAAAAAAGTGCAATCCCATTGGTCAGACCTGACCCCTCCTTAACACAACCATTCTGACTGGTCTTCATGAACTCCAGTCTCTTTAAATGCTGATTAATTCTCTCTCCCAAAATTGCTTCCAACAGACGTCCCACCCACGATATTAGACTGACTGGCCTGTAGCTGCCTGGTATATCCCATGCTCCTTCTTGAATAACAGTACCACATGGTCAGTCCGATGACACCTCTCCTGTGGCCAGAGGGGATTTGAAAATGTTTGCAAGTGTACCTGCTACTTCCTCCATCACCTCATTCGGTAAACTGAGATACATTTCCACCGTCTTTGGAGATTTATTGGGTTGTAAGAAGGCCAGACCACTCAGAACCATCTCTCTCTATATATATGCTCATTCATTTAATTGTATCACAGAGCATCTTCACGATTTCATACCAACCCTGTCCCAATGAGCATTGACAAAATGAATCCATTCACTGTAGCCTCTGGGTCCATGCACAAATTCTCACTGTGTTTCTGTCATTATCAATTCACCCTTAATGTCACTGTAAGGTACATTCAGAATTCTATTTCCCCTCTTAGCATTCCTCTCTCCCAGGCAATTAGCCTGTGATACGATTTGGAGGAGTGTGGGATGTCAGTCTGGATGTGGATTAGCATTGGGAAGCTCAGAAATAAGGAACACAAGACTGTGCTGAGTGTGGGGCAGTGGGATTCATTTGGGATGAGCACACAGAAGCTGAGGAATAAACCTCAGCCCTGCAGCATGAAAATATCCCTTTGATCTGGCAGGTCAGTCACACGAAACAGAAACCCCAACACTGGGAAAAGAGGGTGGTAACCAAATGGAGACGGTCTGTTTGAACACAGTCTCTGGAATCTGAACGTGGGAATCATTGCTGAGCAGGGTATGTAGGAAGCAGAGGCAGAAATGTACTGAACAATTTCAGATATTCCTCTTAGACCACAAGCTATGGGAGCAGAAATTAGGCCATTCAGCCCATCTGATAGTGTGGCACTCAATCAGTCCTGACTCTCTTACAATGCAGGTATCCCCCAGACTGATGCGCTGACAGTGTAGCACTCCCTCAGTAATGATCCTCTGTCAGTGCAGCGCTGCCTCAGTAATGATCCTCTGTCAGTGCAGCGCTCCCTCAGTCATGATCCTCTGTCAGTGCAGCACTCCCTCAGTACTGACCTTCTCACAGTGCAGCACTGCCCCCAGATTGACCCTCTGACATTGCAGCTATTCCCCATTACTGACCCCCTGATAGCGCAGCACTCCTGCAGTAGTATCCTCTGACAGTGCAGCACTCCCTCAGTACTGACCCTCTGACAGTGCAGCACTCCCTCAGTACTGACCCTCTGACAGTGCAGCACTCCCTTGGTATTGGCCCTCTGACAGTGAGACTCCCCTCAGTACTGTTCCTATGACACTGCGGCACTCCCTCTGTACTGACCCTCTGTACTGACAGTGAGGCATTGCACGTACACTGACCCTCCCACAGTGTGGCGCACCTTCATACTGACTTTAAGATAGGCGCATCCTCTGATCATTCAATACTCCCTCAGAACTGACCCTCTGACACTGCAACAGCCCCTTGGCCCCTGACAGTGCTGCAATCCCTCAGTACTGACACTCTGACAGTGCTGCAATCCCTCAGCACTGGTCCTTTGACACTGCAGCACACCCTCAGAAATGAAATTCTGACACAATAGCATTCCCTCAGCACTGACATTTCTACAGTGCAGCACTCCCTCGGTACTGACCCTCCGATAACGTGGCATTTTCTCAGTACTGACCCTCCGACAGAGCAGAACTCCCTCAGTACTGACATTCTGATAGTGCGGCACTGCCTCAGTCCTGCACTTCTGATAGTCCAGCACTCCCTCAGTCCTGACCCTCTGTAACAACACTCCCACAGAACTGACACACTGACTGTGTAGCGCTCCCTCAGTAATGACCCTTTGAGTGTGCATCACTCTCTCAGTACTGACCCTCTGGCAATGCAGCAATCACTCAGTACTGACTGTCTGACACATAGTGTGGTGCTCCCTCAGTACTGACCCCCTCACAGTGCGGTGATCCCTCAGTACTAATCCCCTCACAGTGCGGTGATCCCTCAGGACTGACCCTCTCACATTGCGGTGATCCCTCAGTACTGACCCCCTCACAGCGCGGTGATCCCTCAGTACTGACCCCCTCACAGCGCGGTGATCCCTCAGTACTGACCCCCTCACAGCGTGGTGATCCCTCAGTACTGACCCCCTCACATCGCGGTGGTCCCTCAGTACTGACCCATTGACAGTGTAGCACTCCCGCAGTACTAACCCTCTGGCTCGGTCCTGCACCTCTGACAGTCCAGCAGTGCCTCAATACTGACCATCTGACAGTGTAGCACTCTCTCTGTACTGACCCTCTGACAGTGTAGCACTCTCTCTGTACTGACCCTCTGACAGTGTGGCAGACCGTTTTGAGGAAGATTCACTTGGAATGCGAATTGTTCCTCTCTCTCTTCACCGTTGCTACCTGCTGAATTGTGCTGAATTTCCCCACCATCTGTTTACTTGAGAACTTCACCTGATCCAAGTGTCAGTGAGTAATTCAGTCTGTGTTCAATGCCCTGAGGCTGCTTCTGCTGAAAGTTGACAAACAGGTTTAAGGCTGTGTAAGGTATTGTATTCGGAGGGCGGGCTACATGGGAGAACAGATACAGAACAAAGGCACACCGAAATGTTAGGTCTGAGCTGTTCCTTCTGAACTAACATCACAAAGTTACATTGATCAGGAACTTTGTGAAGTGCCTTTGTCAAGTGACCCTTCATCAAAATGGTCTGTTCTGAAGGAACTTTCCCGCAGAAATCACTGGATTGAAAGGTGAACTCTCTGTCTCTTTCTCCCTCTCCCTTCAGAGATGCAGCCAGACATGTTTAGCCTCTTCAGCAATCTCTATATTGATGTTTCAGGTCTCCAGCGCGTCCGTACAGATTGATTTTAGTGTTGAATTCTCAAGCTTGCTCTGTTCAAGGGATTGAACCCCTCTGCTACAAAGGGGGGTCAGTTACCACAGCTAACAAGTTCGTGATGCCAACATTGTTGGCTCAATCTCTATCATGTCTGAAATGACCATGAAGGCCCCAGCTTCTCAACCTCGCCCCTTACCTGAGGTGTGTGACCCACCAGGCCTCTCTCTCTGACAGAACAACAGCTCTCGGGTCCTCCTGGTCTATAATAACTTCCCAACTTTAAAAAAGCACTCCAGTAAGAGAGCTCTTTACATGGTTCAGGTCACAATCCCAGAGCTCCGTCCCTAACATCACTGTGGGACACCCAAGGACTGCAGCAAGAGAGTACACCCCACCCCCACCTTCCAGGCAACTATTAGAGGGTGTGGGAATCACATACAAGCCACATTTGAAAATAAGTTTTATAACAGGGTGACGGTGGATGGTCACTAACTCTGTTTCTTTACCTCTGTTCAAATCAGCGGAATGAAGAAGCTCAGGATCAGTTGAAAATGACAATGGTATCCTTCGTAGGTTGGTGTTTATTAGAGTTTGTATCGACAGTATGAATGTTTGAGCACTTATTCAAGGGCATGCAGGTAGCTGCCAGAGGAAGTGATGGGGGCTGGGATAATTGCGTCATTTAAAAGGTATCAGGATGAGTATGTGAATAGGAAGGGTTTAGAGGGATATCAGCCAAGTGCTAGCAAATGGAATGAAATGAGATGAGAATATCTGGTTGGTATGGACAAGTTGGACAGGAGGGTTCATTTCCAAGCTGTGCATCTCTGTGACCCTGGGCCTCTGAGTAGTCTATTGCAGAGAGTTTCATCTCAGTGACTCTTGCCTCTGAATAGTCTATTGCAGAGAGTTTCATCTCAGTGACTCTGTGCCTCTGAATAGTCTATTGCAGAGAGTTTCAGCTCAGTGACTCTGTGCCTCTGAATAGTCTATTGCCGAGAGTTTCAGACAGGGTTTGGTTTGTGTGTCTCTCTCATGCTTCCTCAGAATCTGCAAACCCTATGTCTCCAAATTTCCACAAGACTCTGTGAAATAGAAAAAAAGTGGGTCAGTGCTGAGGGAGTGCTGCAATGTCGGAAGGTCAGTACTGAGGGAGTGCTGCACTGTCAGAGGGTCAAGACTGAGGGAGTGCTGCACTGTCGGAAGATCAACACTGAGGGAGTGCTGCACTGTCAGAGGGTCAAGACTGAGGGAGTGCTGCACTGTCAGAGGGTCAAGACTGAGGGAGTGCTGCACTGTCGGAAGGTCAACACTGAGGGAGTGCTGCACTGTCGGAAGGTCAACACTGAGGGAGTGCTGCACTGTCAGTGGGTCAGTACTGAGGGAGTGCCACACTGCCAGAGGGTCAGTACCTAGGGAGTGCTGTACTGTCAGAGGGTTAGTACTGTGGGAATGATGCACTGTAAGATGGTCAGTACTGAGGGAGTGCTGCAATGTCAGAGGGTCAGTACTGATGGAGTGCCGCACTGTGAGAGGGTCAGTACTGAGGGAGTGCTGCAGTGTCAGAGGGTCAATACTGATGGAGCGGTGCATTCTCAGAGGGTTAGTACTGAGGGAGCACTACACTGTAAGAATGTCAGAACGAAAGGAGTGCTGCACTGCCAAAGAGCTGCACTGTCAGAGGGTCAGTACTGAGGGAGTACCGCACTGTCACATGGTCGGTATGGGGGCAGAGCCACACAGTCAGATGGTCTGTACTGAGGAAGTTCTGCACTGTGTGAGCGTCAGGACTGAGGGAATGCTGCACTGTCAGAGGGTCAGTACTGAGGGAGTGCTGCACGGTCAGAGAGTCAATACTGAGGGAGTGCTGCACTGTCAGAGAGTCAGTACAGTGGGAGTGCTGCACTGTCAGAGGGTCAATACTGAGGGAGTGCTGCACTGTCAGAGGGTCAGTACTGAGGGAGTGCTGCACTGTCAGAGGGTCAGTACTGAGGGAGTGCTGCACTGTCAGAGGGTCAGTACTGAGGGACCGCTGCACTGTCAGAGGGTCAGTACTGAGGGAGTGCTGCACGGTCAGAGGGTCAGTACTGAGGGAGTGCTGCACTCTCAGAGGGTCAATACTGAGGGAGTGCTGCACTGTCAGAGAGTCAGTAATGAGGGAGTGCTGCACTGTCAGAGGATCAGTACTGAGGGAGTGCTGCACTGTCGGAGGGTCAGTACTGAGGGAGTGCTGCACTGTCGGAGGGTCAGTGTGGAGGGAGTGCAGCATTGTTAGAGGGTCAGTGTGGAGTGGTTGCAGCATTGTCAGAGGGTCAGTGTGGAGGGAGTGCAGCATTGACAGAGGGTCAGTGTGGAGGGAGTGCAGCATTGTCAGAGGATCAGTGTGGAGGATGTGCAGCATTGTCAGAGGATCAGTATGGAGGGGGTGCAGCATTGTCAGAGGATCAGTGTGGAGGGAGTGCAGCATTGTCAGAGGATCAGTGTGGAGGGGGTGCAGCATTGTCAGAGGATCAGTGTGGAGGGAGTGCAGCATTGTCAGAGGATCAGTATGGAGGGGGTGCAGCATTGTCAGAGAGTCAGTGTGGAGCCAGTGCAGCATTGACAGAGGATCAGTGTGTAGGGTTTGCAGCATTATCAGAGGATCAGTGTGGAGGGAGTGCATCATTGTCAGAGGGTCAGTGTGGGGGGAGTGCAGCATTGTGAGAGGATCAGTGTGGAGGGAGTGCAGCATTGTCAGAGAGTCAGGACGGAGGGAGTGCTGCACTGTCGGAGGGTCAGTACTGAGTGAGCACCACACTGTCAGAGGGTCAGTCCAGACGGCAAGCCTCCCTATCAGAGGATCTGCACTGAGAGAGCACTACAGCATCAGAGGGTCAGTACTGAGGGAGTGCCTCATTGTCTGAGGGTCAGTACTGAGGGAGCGCTGCACTGTCAGACGGTCAGTACTGAGGGAGTGCTGCACTGTCAGAGGGTCAGTACTGAGGGAGCGCTGCACTGTCAGAAGGTCAGTACTGAGGGAGTGCTGCACTGTCAGAGGGTTAGTACAGAGAGAGTGCTACACTGTCAGATAGACAGTACCCTGAGGCACTGCTGGACTGTCAGAGGTGCAGGACCGAGGCAGAGGGTCAGTACTGAGAGAGTACTACACTGTCAATGAGTCAGTACTGATGCAGTGCTGTACTGTCAGAGAGTCAGTTATGATGGAGTGCTGTACTGTCAGAGGTTTTGGCCTGAGATTGGGCCACACTGTCAGAGGGTCAATATAGGGCCACTTCCACAGTCAGAAGGTCAGTACTGAGGGAGTGCTACACTGTCAGAGGGTCAGTACTGAGGGAGTGCTGGACTGTCAGATAGACAGTACTGAGGCACTGCTGGACTGTCAGAGGTGCACGACCAAGGCAATGGGTCAGTACTGAGGGAGTGCTATATTGTCAATGAGTCAGTACTGAGGGAGTGCTGCAATGTCAGAGGTTTTGTCCTGAGATTGGGGCACACTGTCGGAGGGTCAGTATAGGGCAACTTCCACACTGTCAGAGAGTCAGTACTGAGGGAGTGCTTCACTATCAGAGGATCAGTGTGGAGGGAGTGCAGGATTGCTAGAGGGTCAGTGTGGAGGGGGTGCAGCATTGTCAGAGGGACAGTGTGGAGGGAGTGCAGCATTGTCAGAGGGTCAGTGTGGAGGGAGTGCAGCATTGTCAGAGGGACAGTGTGGAGGGGGTGCAGCATTGTCA
This sequence comes from Chiloscyllium punctatum, assembly GCF_047496795.1. Classification (NCBI taxonomy): domain Eukaryota; kingdom Metazoa; phylum Chordata; class Chondrichthyes; order Orectolobiformes; family Hemiscylliidae; genus Chiloscyllium; species Chiloscyllium punctatum. The sequence goes on from NW_027309863.1 coordinate 20,832, forward strand.
GAGGGTCAGTGTGGTGGGAATGCAGCATTGTCAGAGGGTCAGTGAGGAGGGAGTGCAGAATTATCAGAGGATCAGTGTGGAGGGAGTGCAGCATTGTCAGAGGATCAGTGTGGAGGGGGTGCAGCATTGTCAGAGGATCAGAGTGGTGGGAATGCAGCATTGTCAGAGGCTCAGTATGGAGGGAGTGCAACATTGTCAGAGGGTCAGTGTGGAGGGAGTGCAGCATTGTCAGAGGGTCAGTGAGGAGGGAGTGCAGCATTGTCGGAGGGTCAGTGTGGAGGGGGTGCAGCATTGTCAGAGGGTCAGTGTGGAGGGAGTGCAGCATTGTCAGAGAGTCAGTGTGGAGGGAGTTCAGCATTGTCAGAGGGTCAGTGTGGGGGGAGTGCAGCAATGTGAGAGGATCAGTGTGGAGGGAGTGCAGCATTGTCAGAGAGTCAGGACGGAGTGAGTGCAGCATTGTCAGAGGGTCAGTGTGGAGGGTGTGCACCATTGTCAGAGGGTCAGTGTGGAGGGAGTGCAGCATTGTCAGAGAGTCAGTGTGGAGGGAGTTCAGCATTGTCAGAGGGTCAGTGTGGGGGGAGTGCAGCAATGTGAGGGGATCAGTGTGGAGGGAGTGCAGCATTGTCAGAGAGTCAGGACGCAGTGAGTGCAGCATTGTCAGAGGATCAGTGTGGAGGGTGTGCACCATTGTCAGAGGATCAGTGTGGAGGGAGTGCATCATTGTCAGAGCGCCAGTGTGGGAGGAGTGCAGCATTGTCAGAGGATCAGTGTGGAGGAAGTGCAGCATTGTCAGAGGATAAGTGTGGAGGGAGAGCTGCATTGTCAGAGAGTCAGGACGGAGGGAGTGCAGCATTGTCAGAGGGTCAGTGTGGAGTGGTTGCAGCATTGTCAGAGGGTCAGTGTGGAGGGAGTGCAGCATTGTCAGAGAGTCAGTGTGGAGGGAGTGCAGCATTGTCAGAGGATCAGTATGGAGGGAGTGCAGCATTATCAGAGGATCAGTGTGGAGCCAGTGCAGCATTGTCTGAGAGTCAGGACGGAGGGAGTGCAGCATTGTCAGAGGGTCAGTGTGGAGGGTGTGCATATTGTCAGAGGATCAGTGTGGTGGGAGTGCATCATTGTCAGAGCGTCAGTGTGGAGGAAGTGCAGCATTGTCAGAGGGTCAGTGTGGAGGGAGTGCAGCATTGTCAGAGGGTCAGTGTGGGGGGAGTGCAGCATTGTGAGAGGATCAGTGTGGAGGGAGTGCAGCATTGTCAGAGAGTCAGGACGGAGGTAGTGCAGCATTGTCAGAGGATCAGTGTGGAGGGAGTGCAGCATTGTAAGAGAGTCAGTGTGGAGGGAGTGCAGCATTGTCAGAGGGTCAGTGTGGAGGGGGTGCAGCATTGTCAGAGGGTCAGTGTGGAGGGAGTGCAGCATTGTCAGAGAGTCAGTGTGGAGGGAGTTCAGCATTGTCAGAGGGTCAGTGTGGAGGGGGTGCAGCATTGTCAGAGGGGCAGTGTGGAGGGAGTGCAGCATTGTCAGAGAGTCAGGACGGAGTGAGTGCAGCATTGTCAGAGGGTCAGTGTGGAGGGTGTGCACCATTGTCAGAGGGTCAGTGTGGAGGGAGTGCAGCATTGTCAGAGAGTCAGTGTGGAGGGAGTTCAGCATTGTCAGAGGGTCAGTGTGGGGGGAGTGCAGCATTGTCAGAGGGTCAGTGTGGAGGGATTGCAGCATTGTCAGAGAGTCAGGACGGAGTGAGTGCAGCATTGTCAGAGGGTCAGTGTGGAGGGTATGCACCATTGTCAGAGGATCAGTGTGGAGGGAGTGCATCATTGTCAGAGCGTCAGTGTGGGAGGAGTGCAGCATTGTCAGAGGATCAGTGTGGAGGAAGTGCAGCATTGTCAGAGGATCAGTGAGGAGGGCGAGCAGCATTGTTAGAGGGTCAGTGTGGAGTGGTTGCAGCATTGTCAGAGGGTCAGTGTGGAGGGAGTGCAGCATTGTCAGAGGATCAGTATGGAGGGAGTGCAGCATTGTCAGAGGGTCAGTGTGGAGGGAGTGCAGCATTGTCAGAGGGTCAGTGTGGGGGGAGTGCAGCATTGTGAGAGGATCAGTGTGGAGGGAGTGCAGCATTGTCAGAGAGTCAGGACGGAGGTAGTGCAGCATTGTCAGAGGATCAGTGTGGAGGGAGTGCAGCATTGTCAGAGAGTCAGTGTGGAGGGAGTGCAGCATTGTCAGAGGGTCAGTCAGGAGGGAGTGCAGAATTATCACAGGATCAGAGTGGAGTGGGTGCAGCATTGTCTGAGGATCAGTATGGAGAGAGTGCAGCATTGTCAGAGGATCAGAGTGGTCGGAATGCAGCATTGTCAGAGGCTCAGTATGGAGGGAGTGCAGCATTGTCAGAGGATCAGTATGGAGGGAGTGCAGCATTGTCAGAGGATCAGTGTGGAGGGAGTGCAGCATTGACAGAGGGTCAGTGTGGAAGGAGTGCAGCATTGTCAGAGGATCAGTGTGGAGGAAGTGCAGCATTGTCAGAGAGTCAGGACGGAGGGAGTGCAGCATTGTCAGAGGATCAGTGTGGAGGGAGAGCAGCATTGTTAGATGGTCAGTGTGGAGGGGTTGCAGCATTGTCAGAGGGTCAGTGTGGAGGGAGTGCAGCATTGTCAGAGGGTCAGTGTGGAGGGAGTGCAGCATTGTCAGAGAGTCAGTGTGGAGGGAGAGCAGCATTGTCAGAGGGTCAGTGTGGAGGGAGTGCAGCATTGTCAGAGGGTCAGTATGGAGGGAGTGCAGCATTGTCAGAGGGTCAGTGAGGAGGGAGTGCAGCATTGTCAGAGGATCAGTGTGGAGGGGGTGCAGCATTGTCAGAGGATCAGTGTGGAGGGAGTGCATCATTGTCAGAGGGTCAGTGTGGAGGGGGTGCAGCATTGTCAGAGGATCAGTGTGGAGGGAGTGCATCATTGTCAGAGAGTCAGTGTGGAGGGAGTGCAGCATTGTCAGAGGGTCAGTGTGGAGGGAGTGCATCATTGTCAGAGGGTCAGTGTGGAAGGAGTGCAGCATTGTCATAGGGTCAGTGTGGAGGGAGTGCATCATTGTCAGAGGGTCAGTGTGGAAGGAGTGCAGCATTATCAGAGGATCAGTGTGAAGGGAGTGCAGCATTGTCAGAGGGTCAGTGTGGAGGGAGTGCAGCATTGTCAGAGCGTCAGTGTTGGGGGAGTGCAGCATTGTCAGAGGATCTGTGTGGAGGGAGTGCTGCATTGTCAGAGAGTCAGGACGGAGGGAGTGCAGCATTGTCAGAGGATCAGTGTGGAGGGAGTGCAACATTATTAGAGGGTCAGTGTGAAGGGGTTGCAGCATTGTCAGAGAGTCAGTGTGGAGGGAGTGCAGCATTGTCAGAGAGTCAGTGTGGAGGGAGTGCAGCATTGTCAGAGGGTCAGTGGGGAGGGAGTGCAGCATTGTTAGAGAGTCAGTGTGGAGGGAGTGCAGCATTGTCAGAGGGTCAGTGTGGAAGGAGTGCAGCATTGTTAGAGAGTCAGTGTGGAGGGAGTGCAGCATTTTCAGATGGTCAGTGAGGAGGGAGTGCAGCATTGTCAGAGGGTCAGTGTGGAGGGGGTACAGCATTGTCAGAGAGTCAGTGTGGAGGGAGTGCAGCATTGTCAAAGGGTCAGTGAGGAGGGAGTGCAGCATTGTCAGAGGGTCAGTGAGGAGGGAGTGCAGCATTGTCAGAGGGTCAGTGAGGAGGGAGTGCAGAATTATCACAGGATCAGTGTGGAGTTGGTGCAGCATTGTCTGAGGATCAGAGTGGAGGGCGTGCAGCATTTTCAGAGGATCTGAGTGGTCGGAATGCAGCATTGTCAGAGGCTCAGTATGGAGGGAGTGCAGCATTGTCAGAGGGTCAGTGTGGAGGAAGTGCAGCATTGTCAGAGGGACAGTGTGGAGGGAGTGCATCACTATCAGAGGATCAGTGTGGAGGGAGTGCAGCATTGTCAGAGGGTCAGTGTGGAGGGAGTGCAGCATTGTCAGAGGGTCAGTGTGGGGGGAGTGCAGCATTGTCAGAGGATCAGTGTGGTGAGAGTGCAGCATTGTCAGAGGGTCAGTATGGAGGGAGTGCAGCATTGTCAAAGGATCAGTGTGGAGGGAGTGCAGCATTCTCAGAGGGTCAGTGTGGAGGGAGTGCAGCATTGTCAGAGGATCAGTGTGGAGGGAGTGCAGCACTGTCAGAGGATCAGTATGGAGGAAGTGCAGCATTGTCAGAGGGTCAGTGTGGAGGAAGTGCAGAATTGCCAAAGGATCAGTGTGGAGGGAGTGCAGCATTGTCAGTGGATCAGTGTGGAGGGGGTGCAGCATTATCAGAGGATCAATACGCAGCGGGTGCAGCATTGTCAGAGAATCAGTTTGGAGGGAGTGCAGCATTGTCAGAGAGTCAGTATGGAGGGAGTGCAACATTGTCAGAGGGTCAGTATGGAGGGAGTGCAGAATTATCAGAGGATCAGTGTGTAGTGGGTGCAGCATTGTCAGAGGGTCAGTATGGAGGGAGTGCAGCATTGTCAGAGGGTCAGTATGGAGTGCGTGCAGCATTGTCAGTGGATCAGTGTGGAGGGAGTGCAGCATTGTCAGAGGGTCAGTGTGGAGGGAGTGCAGCACTGTCTGAGGATCAGTATGGAGGAAGTGCCGCATTGTCAGAGGATCAGTGAGCAGGGAGTGCAGCATTGTCAGAGCGTCAGTGTTGGGGGAGTGCAGCATTGTCAGAGGATCTGTGTGGAGGGAGTGCTGCATTGTTAGAGAGTCAGGACGGAGGGAGTGCAGCATTGTCAGAGGATCAGTGTGGAGGGAGTGCAACATTGTTAGAGGGTCAGTGTGAAGGGGTTGCAGCATTGTCAGAGGGTCAGTGTGGAGGGAGTGCAGCATTGTCAGAGGGTCAGTGAGGAAGGAGTGCAGCATTGTTAGAGAGTCAGTGTGGAGGGAGTGCAGCATTGTCAGAGGGTCAGTGTGGAGGGAGTGCAGCATTGTTAGAGAGTCAGTGTGGAGGGAGTGCAGCATTGTCAGAGGGTCAGTGAGGAGGGGGTGCAGCATTGTCAGAGGGTCAGTGTGGAGGGGGTACAGCATTGTCAGAGAGTCAGTGTGGAGGGAGTGCAGCATTGTCAGAGGGTCAGTGAGGAGGGAGTGCAGCATTGTCAGAGGGTCAGTGAGGAGGGAGTGCAGCATTGTCAGAGGGTCAGTGAGGAGGGAGTGCAGAATTATCACAGGATCAGTGTGGAGTTGGTGCAGCATTGTCTGAGGATCAGAGTGGAGGGCGTGCAGCATTTTCAGAGGATCTGAGTGGTCGGAATGCAGCATTGTCAGAGGCTCAGTATGGAGGGAGTGCAGCATTGTCAGAGGGTCAGTGTGGAGTGAGTGCAGCATTGTCAGAGGGTCAGTGTGGAGGGAGTGCAGCATTGTCAGAGAGTCAGTGTGGAGGGAGAGCAGCATTGTCAGAGGGTCAGTGTGGAGGGAGTGCAGCATTGTCAGAGGGTCAGTATGGAGGGAGTGCAGCATTGTCAAAGGGTCAGTGAGGAGGGAGTGCAGCATTGTCAGAGGGTCAGTGTGGAGGGAGTGCAGCATTTTCAGAGAATCAGTATGGAGGGGGTGCAGCATTGTCAGAGAGTCAGTGTGGAGGGAGTGCATCATTGTCAGAGGGTCAGTGTGGAAGGAGTGCAGCATTGTCAGAGGGTCAGTGTGGAGGGAGTGCATCATTGTCAGAGGGTCAGTGTGGAAGGAGTGCAGCATTATCAGAGGATCAGTGTGAAGGGAGTGCAGCATTGTCAGAGGGTCAGTGTGGAGGGAGTGCAGCATTGTCAGAGCGTCAGTGTTGGGGGAGTGCAGCATTGTCAGAGGATCTGTGTGGAGGGAGTGCTGCATTGTCAGAGAGTCAGGACGGAGGGAGTGCAGCATTGTCAGAGGATCAGTGTGGAGGGAGTGCAACATTGTTAGAGGGTCAGTGTGAAGGGGTTGCAGCATTGTCAGAGGGTCAGTGTGGAGGGAGTGCAGCATTGTCAGAGAGTCAGTGTGGAGGGAGTGCAGCATTGTCAGAGGGTCAGTGAGGAGGGAGTGCAGCATTGTTAGAGAGTCAGTGTGGAGGGAGTGCAGCATTGTCAGAGGGTCAGTGTGGAGGGAGTGCAGCATTGTTAGAGAGTCAGTGTGGAGGCAGTGCAGCATTTTCAGAGGGTCAGTGAGGAGGGAGTGCAGCATTGTCAGAGGGTCAGTGTGGAGGGGGTACAGCATTGTCAGAGAGTCAGTGTGGAGGGAGTGCAGCATTGTCAGAGGGTCAGTGAGGAGGGAGTGCAGCATTGTCAGAGGGTCAGTGAGGAGGGAGTGCAGCATTGTCAGAGGGTCAGTGAGGAGGGAGTGCAGAATTATCACAGGATCAGTGTGGAGTTGGTGCAGCATTGTCTGAGGATCAGAGTGGAGGGCGTGCAGCATTTTCAGAGGATCTGAGTGGTCGGAATGCAGCATTGTCAGAGGCTCAGTATGGAGGGAGTGCAGCATTGTCAGAGGGTCAGTGTGGAGTGAGTGCAGCATTGTCAGACGGTCAGTGTGGAGTGAGTGCAGCATTGTCAGAGGGTCAGTGTGGAAGGAGTGCAGCATTGTCAGAGGGTCAGTGTGGAGGAAGTGCAGCATTGTCAGAGGGACAGTGTGGAGGGAGTGCATCACTATCAGAGGATCAGTGTGGAGGGAGTGCAGCATTGTCAGAGGGTCAGTGTGGAGGGAGTGCAGCATTGTCAGAGGGTCAGTGTGGGGGGAGTGCAGCATTGTCAGAGGATCAGTATGGAGGGGGTGCAGCATTGTCAGAGGATCAGTATGGAGGGAGTGCAGCATTGTCAAAGGATCAGTGTGGAGGGAGTGCAGCATTATCAGAGGATCAGTGTGGAGGGAGTGCAGCATTGTCAGAGGATCAGTGTGGAGGGAGTGCAGCATTGTCAGAGAGTCAGTGTGGAGGGAGTGCAGCATTGTCAGAGGGTCAGTTGGGAGGAAGTGCAGAATTGTCAGAGGATCAGTATGAAGGGTGTGCAGCATTGTCAAGGGGTCAGTGTGGAGGGAGTGCAGCATTGTCAGAGGGTCAGTATGGAGGGAGTGCAGCATTATCAGAGGATCAGTATGGAGGGAGTGCAGCACTGTCAGAGGATCAGTGTGGAGGGAGTGCAGCATTGTCAGAGGATCAGTGTGGAGTAAGTGCAGCATAGTCAGAGGATCAGTGTGGAGGAAGTGCAGAATTGCCAAAGGATCAGTGTGGAGGGAGTGCAGCATTATCAGAGGATCAGTGTGGAGGGAGTGCAGCATTATCAGAGGATCAATATGCAGCGGGTGCAGCATTGTCAGAGAATCAGTTTGGAGGGAGTGCAGCATTGTCAGAGAGTCAGTATGGAGGGAGTGCAACATTGTCAGAGGGTCAGTATGGAGGGAGTGCAGAATTATCAGAGGATCAGTGTGTAGTGGGTGCAGCATTGTCAGAGGGTCAGTATGGAGGGAGTGCAGCATTGTCAGAGGGTCAGTATGGAGTGCGTGCAGCATTGTCAGTGGATCAGTGTGGAGGGAGTGCAGCATTGTCAGAGCGTCAGTGTTGGGGGAGTGCAGCATTGTCAGAGGATCTGTGTGGAGGGAGTGCTGCATTGTCAGAGAGTCAGGACGGAGGGAGTGCAGCATTGTCAGAGGATCAGTGTGGAGGGAGTGCAGCACTGTCAGAGGATCAGTATGGAGGAAGTGCAGCATTGTCAGAGGGTCAGTGAGGAGGGGGTGCAGCATTGTCAGAGGGTCAGTGTGGAGGGGGTACAGCATTGTCAGAGAGTCAGTGTGGAGGGAGTGCAGCATTGTCAGAGGGTCAGTGAGGAGGGAGTGCAGCATTGTCAGAGGGTCAGTGAGGAGGGAGTGCAACATTGTCAGAGGGTCAGTGAGGAGGGAGTGCAGAATTATCACAGGATCAGTGAGGAGTTGGTGCAGCATTGTCTGAGGATCAGAGTGGAGGGCGTGCAGCATTTTCAGAGGATCTGAGTGGTCGGAATGCAGCATTGTCAGAGGCTCAGTATGGAGGGAGTGCAGCATTGTCAGAGGGTCAGTGTGGAGTGAGTGCAGCATTGTCAGAGGGTCAGTGTGGAGTGAGTGCAGCATTGTCAGAGGGTCAGTGTGGAGAGGGTGCAGCATTGTCAGAGGATCAGTATGGAGGGAGTGTAGCATTGTCAAAGGATCAGTGTGGAGGGAGTGCAGCATTATCAGAGGATCAGTATGGAGGGAGTGCAGCATTGTCAGAGGATCAGTATGGAGGGAGTGCAGTATTATCAGAGGATCAGTGTGGAGTGGGTGCAGCATTGTCAGAGGGTCAGTATGGAGGGAGTGCAGCATTGTCAGACGATCAGTGTGGAGGGGGTGCAGCATTGTCAGAGGATCAGTGCGGAGGGGGTGCAGCATTGTCAGAGGATCAGTATGGAGGGGGTGCAGCATTGTCCGAGGATCAGTGTGGAGGGGGTGCATCATTGTCAGAGGGTCAGTGTGGGGGGAGTGCAGCATTGTGAGAGGATCAGTGTGGAGGGAGTGCAGCATTGTCAGAGATTCAGGATGGAGGGAGTGCAGCATTGTCAGAGGGTCAGTGTGGAGGGAGTGCAGCATTGTCAGAGGGTCAGTGTGGAAGGAGTGCAGCATTGTCAGAGGGTCAGTGTGGAGGGAGTGCATCATTGTCAGAGCGTCAGTGTTGGGGGAGTGCAGCATTGTCAGAGGATCTGTGTGGAGGGTGTGCTGCATTGTCAGAGAGTCAGGACGGAGGGAGTGCAGCATTGTCAGAGGATCAGTGTGGAGGGAGTGCAACATTGTGAGAGGGTCAGTGTGAAGGGGTTGCAGCATTGTCAGAGGGTCAGTGTGGAGGTAGAGCAGCATTGTCAGAGGATCAGTGTGGAGGCAGTGCAGCATTGACAGAGGATCAGTGCGGAGGGACTGCATCATTGTCAGAGGGTCAGTGTGGAGGGAGTGCAGCATTGTCAGAGGGTCAGTGTGGAGGAAGTGCAGCATTGTCAGAGGGTCAGTGTGGAGGGAGTGCAGCATTGTCAGAGGGTCAGTGTGGGGGGAGTGAAGCATTGTCAGAGGATCAGTGTGGAGGAAGTGCAGCCTTGTCAGATGATCAGTGTGGAGGGAGTGCAGCATTATCAGTGGGTCAGTGTGCAGGGAGTGCAGCATTGTCAGAGAGTCAGGTCGGAGGGAGTACAGCATTGTCAGATGATCAGTGTGGAGGGGGGCAGCATTGTCAGAGAATCAGTGTGGAGGGAGAGCAGCATTGTCAGAGAGTCAGTGTGGAAGGAGTGCAGCATTGTCAGAGGGTCAGTGTGGAGGGAGTGCATCATTGTCGGAGCGTCAGTGTTGGGGGAGTGCAGCATTGTCAGAGGATCTGTGTGGAGGGTGTGCTGCATTGTCAGAGAGTCAGGACGGAGAGAGTGCAGCATTGTCAGAGGATCAGTGTGGAGGGAGTGCAACATTGTGAGAGGGTCAGTGTGAAGGGGTTGCAGCATTGTCAGAGGGTCAGTGTGGAGGTAGAGCAGCATTGTCAGAGGATCAGTGTGGAGGCAGTGCAGCATTGACAGAGGATCAGTGCGGAGGGAGTGCAGCATTGTCAGAGGATCAGTGTGGAGGGAGTGCAGCATTGTCAGAGGGTCAGTGTGGAGGGAGTGCAGCATTGTCAGAGGGTCAGTGTGGAGGGAGTGCAGCATTGTCAGAGGATCAGTATGGAGGGAGTGCAGCATTGTCAGAGCGTCAGTGTTGGGGGAGTGCAGCATTGTCAGAGGATCTGTGTGGAGGGAGTGCTGCATTGTCAGAGAGTCAGGACGGAGGGAGTGCAGCATTGTCAGAGGATCAGTGTGGAGGGAGTGCAACATTGTTAGAGGGTCAGTGTGAAGGGGTTGCAGCATTGTCAGAGGGTCAGTGTGGAGAGAGTGCAGCATTGTCAGAGAGTCAGTGTGGAGGGAGTGCAGCATTGTCAGAGGGTCATTCAGGTGGAAGTGCAGCATTTTCAGAGGATCAGTATTGAAGGAGTGCAGCATTGTCAGAGAGTCAGGACGGAGGGAGTGCAGCATTGTCAGAGGATCAGTGTGGAGGGAGAGCAGCATTGTCAATGGGTCAGTGCGGAGGGAGTTCAGCATTGTCAGAGGGTCAGTGTGGAGGGAGTGCAGCATTGTCAGAGGATCAGTGTGGAGGGTGTGCAGCATTGTTCGAGAATCAGTATGGAGGGAGTGCAGCATTGTCAGAGGGTTAGTGTGGAGGGAGTGCAGCATTGTCAGAGGATCAGTGTGGAGGGAGTGCATCATTGTCAGAGGATCAGTATGGAGGGAGTGCATCATTGTCAGAGGTTCAGTGTGGGAGGAGTGCAGCATTGTCAGAGGATCAGTGTGGAGGAAGTGCAGCATTGTCAGAGGATAAGTGTGGAGGGAGTGCAGCATTGTCAGAGAGTCAGGACGGAGGGAGTGCAGCATTGTCAGAGGATCAGTGTGGAGGGAGAGCAGCATTGTTAGATGGTCAGTGTGGAGGGGTTGCAGCATTGTCAGAGGGTCAGTGTGGAGGGAGTGCAGCATTGTCAGAGGGTCATTATGGAGGGAGTGCAGCATTATCAGACCATCAGTGTGGAGGGGGTGCAGCATTGTCAGAGGATCAGTGTGGAGGGAGTGCAGCATTGTCAGAGGGTCAGTGTGGAGGGAGTGCAGCATTGTCAGAGAGTCAGTGTGGAGGGAGTGCAGCATTGTCAGAGGGTCAGTATGGAGGGAGTGCAGCATTATCAGACCATCAGTGTGGAGGGGGTGCAGCATTGTCAGAGGATCAGTGTGGAGGGAGTGCAGCATTGTCAGAGGGTCAGTGTGGAGGGAGTGCAGCATTGTCAGAGAGTCAGTATGGAGGGAGTGCAGCATTATCAGAGGATCAGTATGGAGGGGGTGCAGCATTGTCAGAGGATCAGTATGGAGGGAGTGCAGCATTGTCAGAGGGTCAGTGTGGAGGGAGTGCAGCATTGTCAGAGGGTCAGTGTGGAGGGAGTGCAGCATTGTCAGAGGATCAGTATGGAGGGAGTGCAGCATTGTCAGACCATCAGTGTGGAGGGGGTGCAGCATTGTCAGAGGATCAGTGTGGAGGGAGTGCAGCATTGTCAGAGGGTCAGTGTGGAGGGAGTGCAGCATTGTCAGAGAGTCTGTATGGAGGGAGTGCAGCATTATCAGACCATCAGTGTGGAGGGGGTGCAGCATTGTCAGAGGATCAGTATGGAGGGGTTGCAGCTTTGTCAGAGGATCAGTGTGGAGGGAGTGCAGCATTGTCAGAGGGTCAGTGTGGAGGGAGTGCAGCATTGTCAGAGGATCAGTGTGGAGGGAGTGCAGCATTGTCAGAGGGTCAGTGTGGAGGGAGTGCAGCATTGTCAGAGGGTCAGTGTGGAGGGAGTGCAGCATTGTCAGAGGATCAGTATGGAGGGAGTGCAGCATTGTCAGAGCGTCAGTGTTGGGGGAGTGCAGCATTGTCAGAGGATCTGTGTGGAGGGAGTGCTGCATTGTCAGAGAGTCAGGACGGAGGGAGTGCAGCATTGTCAGAGGATCAGTGTGGAGGGAGTGCAACATTGTTAGAGGGTCAGTGTGAAGGGGTTGCAGCATTGTCAGAGGGTCAGTGTGGAGGGAGTGCAGCATTGTCAGAGAGTCAGTGTGGAGGGAGTGCAGCATTGTCAGAGGGTCAGTCAGGTGGAAGTGCAGCATTTTCAGAGGATCAGTATTGAGGGAGTGCAGCATTGTCAATGGGTCAGTGCGGAGGGAGTTCAGCATTGTCAGAGGGTCAGTGTGGAGGGAGTGCAGCATTGTCAGAGGATCAGTGTGGAGGGAGTGCAGCATTGTTAGAGAATCAGTGTGGAGGATGTGCATCATTGTCAAAGGGTCTGTGTGGAGGGAGTGCAGCATTGTCAGAGGGTCAGTGTGGAGGGAGTGCAGCATTGTCAGAGGATCAGTGTGGTGGGAGTGCAGCATTGTCAGAGGGTCAGTGTGGAGGAAATGCAGCATTGTCAGAGGATCAGTGTGGAGTGAATTCAGCATTGTCAGAGGATCAGTGTGGAGCGGATGCAGCATTGTTAGAGAATCAGTGTGGAGGATGTGCATCATTGTCAAAGGGTCTGTGTGGAGGGAGTGCAGCATTGTCAGAGGATCAGTGTGGAGGGAGTGCAGCATTGTCAGAGGGTCAGTGTGGAGGGAATGCAGCATTGTCAGAGGATCAGTGTGGAGTGAATGCAGCATTGTCAGAGGATCAGTGTGGAGTGAATGCAGCATTGTTCGAGAATCAGTGTGGAGGATGTGCATCATTGTCAAAGGGTCTGTGTGGAGGGAGTGCAGCATTGTCAGAGGATCAGTGTGGAGGGAGTGCAGCATTGTCAGAGGGTCAGTGTGGAGGGAATGCAGCATTGTCAGAGGATCAGTGTGGAGTGAATGCAGCGTTGTCAGAGGATCAGTGTGGAGCGGATGCAGCATTATCAGAGGATCAGTATGAAGGGAGTGCAGCATTGTGAGAGAATCAGTTTGGAGGGAATGCTGCATTGTCAGAGGGTCAGTGTGTATTGAGTGCAGCATTGTCAGAGGGTCTGTATGGAGGGAGTGCAGCATTGTCAGAGGGTCAGTGTGGAGGGAGTGCAGCATTGTCAGAGGATCAGTGTGCAGGGAGTACAGCATTGTCAGAGGATCTGTGTGGAGGGAGTGCTGCATTGTCAGAGTGTCAGGACGGAGGGAGTGCAGCATTGTCAGAGGGTCAGTGTGGAGGGAGTGCAGCATTGTTAGAGAGTCAGTGTGGAGGGAGTGCAGCATTGACAGAGGGTCAGTGTGGAGGGAGTGCAGCATTGTCAGAGAGTCAGTGTGGAGGGGGTGCAGCATTGTCAGAGAGTCAGTGTGGAGGGAGTGCAGCATTGTCAGAGGGTCAGTGAGGAGGGAGTGCAGAAATATCACAGGATCAGTGTGGAGTGGGTGCAGCATTGTCTGAGGATCAGTATGGAGGGGGTGCAGCATTGTCAGAGGGTCAGTGTGGAGGGAGTGCAGCATTGTCAGAGGGTCAGTGTGGAAGGAGTGCAGCATTGTCAGAGGGTCAGTGTGGAGGAAGTGCATCACTATCAGAGGATCAGTGTGGAGGGAATGCAGCATTGTCAGAGGGTCAGTGTGGAGGGAGTGCAGCATTGTCAGAGGGTCAGTGTGTGGGGAGTGCAGCATTGTCAGAGGATCAGTATGGAGGGGGTGCAGCATTGTCAGAGGATCAGTATGGACGGAGTGCAGCATTGTCAGAGGGTCAGTGTGGAGGAAGTGCAGCATTGTCAGACGGTCAGTGTGGAGGAAGTGCAGCATTGTCAGAGTATCAGTTGGGAGGAAGTGCAGAATTGTCAGAGGATCAGTATGAAGGGTGTGCATCATTGTCAAGGGGTCAGTGTGGAGGGAGTGCAGCATTGTCAGAGGATCAGTATGGAGGGAGTGCATCATTGTCAGAGGTTCAGTGTGGGAGGAGTGCAGCATTGTCAGAGGATCAGTGTGGAGGAAGTGCAGCATATCAGAGGATCAGTGTGGAGGGAGTGCAGCATTGTCAGAGAGTCAGGACGGAGGGAGTGCAGCATTGTCAGAGGATCAGTGTGGAGGGAGAGCAGCATTGTTAGATGGTCAGTGTGGAGGGGTTGCAGCATTGTCAGAGGGTCAGTGTGGAGGGAGTGCAGCATTGTCAGAGGGTCATTATGGAGGGAGTGCAGCATTATCAGACCATCAGTGTGGAGGGGGTGCAGCATTGTCAGAGGATCAGTGTGGAGGGAGTGCAGCATTGTCAGAGGGTCAGTGTGGAGGGAGTGCAGCATTGTCAGAGAGTCAGTGTGGAGGGAGTGCAGCATTGTCAGAGGGTCAGTATGGAGGGAGTGCAGCATTATCAGACCATCAGTGTGGAGGGGGTGCAGCATTGTCAGAGGATCAGTGTGGAGGGAGTGCAGCATTGTCAGAGGGTCAGTGTGGAGGGAGTGCAGCATTGTCAGAGAGTCAGTATGGAGGGAGTGCAGCATTATCAGAGGATCAGTATGGAGGGGGTGCAGCATTGTCAGAGGATCAGTATGGAGGGAGTGCAGCATTGTCAGAGGGTCAGTGTGGAGGGAGTGCAGCATTGTCAGAGGGTCAGTGTGGAGGGAGTGCAGCATTGTCAGAGGATCAGTATGGAGGGAGTGCAGCATTGTCAGACCATCAGTGTGGAGGGGGTGCAGCATTGTCAGAGGATCAGTGTGGAGGGAGTGCAGCATTGTCAGAGGGTCAGTGTGGAGGGAGTGCAGCATTGTCAGAGAGTCTGTATGGAGGGAGTGCAGCATTATCAGACCATCAGTGTGGAGGGGGTGCAGCATTGTCAGAGGATCAGTATGGAGGGGTTGCAGCTTTGTCAGAGGATCAGTGTGGAGGGAGTGCAGCATTGTCAGAGGGTCAGTGTGGAGGGAGTGCAGCATTGTCAGAGGATCAGTGTGGAGGGAGTGCAGCATTGTCAGAGGGTCAGTGTGGAGGGAGTGCAGCATTGTCAGAGGGTCAGTGTGGAGGGAGTGCAGCATTGTCAGAGGATCAGTATGGAGGGAGTGCAGCATTGTCAGAGCGTCAGTGTTGGGGGAGTGCAGCATTGTCAGAGGATCTGTGTGGAGGGAGTGCTGCATTGTCAGAGAGTCAGGACGGAGGGAGTGCAGCATTGTCAGAGGATCAGTGTGGAGGGAGTGCAACATTGTTAGAGGGTCAGTGTGAAGGGGTTGCAGCATTGTCAGAGGGTCAGTGTGGAGGGAGTGCAGCATTGTCAGAGAGTCAGTGTGGAGGGAGTGCAGCATTGTCAGAGGGTCAGTCAGGTGGAAGTGCAGCATTTTCAGAGGATCAGTATTGAGGGAGTGCAGCATTGTCAATGGGTCAGTGCGGAGGGAGTTCAGCATTGTCAGAGGGTCAGTGTGGAGGGAGTGCAGCATTGTCAGAGGATCAGTGTGGAGGGAGTGCAGCATTGTTAGAGAATCAGTGTGGAGGATGTGCATCATTGTCAAAGGGTCTGTGTGGAGGGAGTGCAGCATTGTCAGAGGGTCAGTGTGGAGGGAGTGCAGCATTGTCAGAGGATCAGTGTGGTGGGAGTGCAGCATTGTCAGAGGGTCAGTGTGGAGGAAATGCAGCATTGTCAGAGGATCAGTGTGGAGTGAATGCAGCATTGTCAGAGGATCAGTGTGGAGCGGATGCAGCATTGTTAGAGAATCAGTGTGGAGGATGTGCATCATTGTCAAAGGGTCTGTGTGGAGGGAGTGCAGCATTGTCAGAGGATCAGTGTGGAGGGAGTGCAGCATTGTCAGAGGGTCAGTGTGGAGGGAATGCAGCATTGTCAGAGGATCAGTGTGGAGTGAATGCAGCATTGTCAGAGGATCAGTGTGGAGTGAATGCAGCATTGTTCGAGAATCAGTGTGGAGGATGTGCATCATTGTCAAAGGGTCTGTGTGGAGGGAGTGCAGCATTGTCAGAGGATCAGTGTGGAGGGAGTGCAGCATTGTCAGAGGGTCAGTGTGGAGGGAATGCAGCATTGTCAGAGGATCAGTGTGGAGTGAATGCAGCGTTGTCAGAGGATCAGTGTGGAGCGGATGCAGCATTATCAGAGGATCAGTATGAAGGGAGTGCAGCATTGTGAGAGAATCAGTTTGGAGGGAATGCAGCATTGTCAGAGGGTCAGTGTGGATTGAGTGCAGCATTGTCAGAGGGTCTGTATGGAGGGAGTGCAGCATTGTCAGAGGGTCAGTGTGGAGGGAGTGCAGCATTGTCAGAGGATCAGTGTGCAGGGAGTACAGCATTGTCAGAGGATCTGTGTGGAGGGAGTGCTGCATTGTCAGAGTGTCAGGACGGAGGGAGTGCAGCATTGTCAGAGGGTCAGTGTGGAGGGAGTGCAGCATTGTTAGAGAGTCAGTGTGGAGGGAGTGCAGCATTGACAGAGGGTCAGTGTGGAGGGAGTGCAGCATTGTCAGAGAGTCAGTGTGGAGGGGGTGCAGCATTGTCAGAGAGTCAGTGTGGAGGGAGTGCAGCATTGTCAGAGGGTCAGTGAGGAGGGAGTGCAGAAATATCACAGGATCAGTGTGGAGTGGGTGCAGCATTGTCTGAGGATCAGTATGGAGGGGGTGCAGCATTGTCAGAGGGTCAGTGTGGAGGGAGTGCAGCATTGTCAGAGGGTCAGTGTGGAAGGAGTGCAGCATTGTCAGAGGGTCAGTGTGGAGGAAGTGCATCACTATCAGAGGATCAGTGTGGAGGGAATGCAGCATTGTCAGAGGGTCAGTGTGGAGGGAGTGCAGCATTGTCAGAGGGTCAGTGTGTGGGGAGTGCAGCATTGTCAGTGGATCAGTATGGAGGGGGTGCAGCATTGTCAGAGGATCAGTATGGACGGAGTGCAGCATTGTCAGAGGGTCAGTGTGGAGGAAGTGCAGCATTGTCAGACGGTCAGTGTGGAGGAAGTGCAGCATTGTCAGAGGATCAGTTGGGAGGAAGTGCAGAATTGTCAGAGGATCAGTATGAAGGGTGTGCATCATTGTCAAGGGGTCAGTGTGGAGGGAGTGCAGCATTGTCAGAGGGTCAGTGTGGAGGGAGTGCAGCATTGTCAGAGGGTCAGTATGGAGGGAGTGCAGCATTGTGAGAGAATCAGTTTGGAGGGAATGCAGCATTGTCAGAGGGTCAGTGTGGATTGAGTGCAGCATTGTCAGAGGGTCTGTATGGAGGGAGTGCAGCATTGTCAGAGGGTCAGTGTGGAGGGAGTGCAGCATTGTCAGAGGATCAGTGTGCAGGGAGTACAGCATTGTCAGAGGATCTGTGTGGAGGGATTGCTGCATTGTCAGAGAGTCAGTGTGGAGGGAGTGCAGCATTGACAGAGGGTCAGTGTGGAGGGAGTGCAGCATTGTCAGAGAGTCAGTGTGGAGGGGGTGCAGCATTGTCAGAGAGTCAGTGTGGAGGGAGTGCAGCATTGTCAGAGGATCAGTAGGAAGGAAGTGCAGCATTGTCAGACGGTCAGTGTGGAGGAAGAGCAGCATTGTCAGAGGGTCAGTGTGGAGGGAGGACAGCATTGTCAGAGGGTCAGTGTGGAAGGAGTGCAGCATTGTCAGAGGGTCAGTGTGGAGGAAGTGCATCACTATCAGAGGATCAGTGTGGAGGGAATGTAGCATTGTCAGAGGATGAGTGTGGAGGAAGTGCATCATTGTCAGAGGTTCAGTGTGGGAGGAAGTGCAGCATTGTCAGAGGATCAGTGTGGAGGGAGTGCAGCATTGTCAGAGGATGAGTGTGGAGGGGGTGCAGCATTGTCAGAGGATCAGTATGGAGGGAGTGCATCATTGTCAGAGGATCAGTGTGGAGGGAGTGCAGCATTGTCAGAGGGTCAGTGTGGAGGAAGTGCATCACTATCAGAGGATCAGTGTAGAGGGAATGCAGCATTGTCAGAGGGTCAGTGTGGAGGGAGTGCAGCATTGTCAGAGGGACTGTATGGAGGGAGTGCAGCATTGTCAGAGGGTCCGTATGGAGGGAGTGCAGCATTGTCAGAGGATCAGTGTGGTGGGAGTGCAGCATTGTCAGAGGATGAGTGTGGAGGGGGTGCAGCATTGTCAGAGGGTCAGTGTGGAGGGAGTGCATCATTGTCAGAGGTTCAGTGTGGGAGGAGTGCAGCATTGTCAGAGGATCAGTGTGGAGGAAGTGCGGCATTGTCAGAGGATCAGTGTGGAGGGAATGCAGCATTGTTAGATGGTCAGTGTAGAGGGGTTGCAGCATTGTCAGAGGGTCAGTGTGGAGGGAGTGCAGCATTGTCAGAGGGTCAGTATGGAGGGAGTGCAGCATTGTCAGAGAGTCAGTGTGGAGGGAGTGCTGCATTGTCAGAGGGTCAGTATGGAGGGAGTGCAGCATTATCAGAGGGTCAGTATGGAGGGAGTGCAGCATTGTCAGAGAGTCAGTGTGGAGGGGTTGCAGCATTGTCAGAGGGTCAGTGTGGAGGGAGTGCTGCATTGTCAGAGGGTCAGTATGGAGGGAGTGCAGCATTTTCAGAGAGTCAGTGTGGAGGGAGTGCAGCATTGTCAGAGGATCAATGTGGAGGAAGTGCAGCATTGTCAGTTGGTCAGTATGTAGGGAGTGCAGCATTGTCAGAGGATAAGTGTGTAGGGGTTTCAGCATTATCAGAGGATCAGCATGTAGGGGGTGCAGCATTGTCAGAGAATCAGTATGGAGGGGGTGCAGCATTGTCAGAGAGTCAGTGTGGAGGTAGAGCAGCATTGTCAGAGGATCAGTGTGGAGGCAGTGCAGCATTGACAGAGGATCAGTGTGGAGGGGGTGCAGCATTGTCAGAGAGTCAGTGTGGAGGTAGAGCATCATTGTCAGAGGATCAGTGTGGAGGCAGTGCAGCATTGACAGAGGATCAGTGTGGAGGGAGTGCATCATTGTCAGAGGGTCAGTGTGGGGGGAGTGCAGCATTGTCAGAGGATCAGTGTGGAGGGAGTGCAGCATTGTCAGAGACTCAGGAAGGAGGGAGTGCAGCATTGTCAGAGGGTCAGTGTGGAGGGTGTGCAGCATAGTCAGAGGATCAGTGTGGAGGGAGTGCATCATTTGTCAGAGCGTCAGTGTGGGGGGAGTGCAGCATTGTCAGAGGATCTGTGTGGAGGGAGTGCTGCATTGTCAGAGAGTCAGGACGGAGGGAGTGCAGCATTGTCAGAGGATCAGTGTGGAGGGAGTGCAACATTGTAAGAGGTTCAGTGTGGAGGGGTTGCAGCATTGTCAGAGGGTCAGTGTGGAGGGAGTGCAGCATTGTCAGAGGGTCAGTATGGAGGGAGTGCAGTATTATCAGAGGATCAGTGTGGAGTGGGTGCAGCATTGTCAGAGGGTCAGTGTGGATGGGGTACAGCATTGTCAGACGATCAGTGTGGAGGGGGTGCAAAATTGTAAGAGAATCAGTGCGGAGGGGGTGCAGCATTGTCAGAGGATCAGTATGGAGGGGGTGCAGCATTGTCAGAGGATCAGTGCGGAGGGGGTACAGCATTGTCAGAGGATCAGTATGGAGGGGGTGCAGCATTGTCAGAGGATCAGTGTGGAGGGGGTGCAGCATTATCAGAGGATCAGTATTGAGGGGGTGCAGCATTGTCAGAGAGTCAGTGTGGAGGTAGAGCAGCATGGTCAGAGGATCAGTGTGGAGGCAGTGCAGCATTGACAGAGGATCAGTGTGGAGGGAGTGCATCATTGTCAGAGGGTCAGTGTGGGGGGAGTGCAGCATTGTCAGAGGATCAGTGTGGAGGGAGTGCAGCATTGTCAGAGAGTCAGGATGGAGGGAGTGCAGCATTGTCAGAGGGTCAGTGTGGAGGGAGTGCAGCATTGTCAGAGCGTCAGTGTGGAAGGAATGCAGCATTGTCAGAGGGTCAGTGTGGAGGGAGTGCATCATTGTCAGAGCGTCAGTGTTGGGGGAGTGCAGCATTGTCAGAGGATCTGTGTGGAGGGAGTGCTGCATTGTCAGAGAGTCAGGACGGAGGGAGTGCAGCATTGTGAGAGGATCAGTGTGGAGGGAGTGCAACATTGTTAGAGGGTCAGTGTGAAGGGGTTGCAGCATTGTCAGAGGGTCTGTGTGGAGGTAGAGCAGCATTGTCAGAGGATCAGTGTGGAGGCAGTGCAGCATTGACAGAGGATCAGTGTGGAGGGAGTGCATCATTGTCAGAGGGTCAGTGTGGAGGGAGTGCAGCATTGTCAGAGGGTCAGGACGGAGGGAGTGCAGCATTGACAGAGGATCAGTGTGGAGGGAGTTCATCATTGTCAGAGGGTCAGTGTGGGGGGAGTGCAGCATTGTCAGAGGGTCTGTATGGAGGGAGTGCAGCATTGTCAGAGGGTCAGTGTGGAGGGAGTG
Organism: Chiloscyllium punctatum; assembly: GCF_047496795.1. Lineage (NCBI taxonomy): Eukaryota > Metazoa > Chordata > Chondrichthyes > Orectolobiformes > Hemiscylliidae > Chiloscyllium > Chiloscyllium punctatum. The sequence goes on from NW_027309863.1 coordinate 40,686, forward strand.
CAGCATTGTCAGAGGATCAGTGTGCAGGGAGTACAGCATTGTCAGAGGATCTGTGTGGAGGGAGTGCTGCATTGTCAGAGTGTCAGGACGGAGGGAGTGCAGCATTGTCAGAGGGTCAGTGTGGAGGGAGTGCAGCATTGTTAGAGAGTCAGTGTGGAGGGAGTGCAGCATTGACAGAGGGTCAGTGTGGAGGGAGTGCAGCATTGTCAGAGAGTCAGTGTGGAGGGGGTGCAGCATTGTCAGAGAGTCAGTGTGGAGGGAGTGCAGCATTGTCAGAGGGTCAGTGAGGAGGGAGTGCAGAAATATCACAGGATCAGTGTGGAGTGGGTGCAGCATTGTCTGAGGATCAGTATGGAGGGGGTGCAGCATTGTCAGAGGGTCAGTGTGGAGGGAGTGCAGCATTGTCAGAGGGTCAGTGTGGAAGGAGTGCAGCATTGTCAGAGGGTCAGTGTGGAGGAAGTGCATCACTATCAGAGGATCAGTGTGGAGGGAATGCAGCATTGTCAGAGGGTCAGTGTGGAGGGAGTGCAGTATTGTCAGAGGGTCAGTGTGTGGGGAGTGCAGCATTGTCAGAGGATCAGTATGGAGGGGGTGCAGCATTGTCAGAGGATCAGTATGGACGGAGTGCAGCATTGTCAGAGGGTCAGTGTGGAGGAAGTGCAGCATTGTCAGACGGTCAGTGTGGAGGAAGTGCAGCATTGTCAGAGGATCAGTTGGGAGGAAGTGCAGAATTGTCAGAGGATCAGTATGAAGGGTGTGCATCATTGTCAAGGGGTCAGTGTGGAGGGAGTGCAGCATTGTCAGAGGGTCAGTGTGGAGGGAGTGCAGCATTGTCAGAGGGTCAGTATGGAGGGAGTGCAGCATTGTGAGAGAATCAGTTTGGAGGGAATGCAGCATTGTCAGAGGGTCAGTGTGGATTCAGTGCAGCATTGTCAGAGGGTCTGTATGGAGGGAGTGCAGCATTGTCAGAGGGTCAGTGTGGAGGGAGTGCAGCATTGTCAGAGGATCAGTGTGCAGGGAGTACAGCATTGTCAGAGGATCTGTGTGGAGGGAGTGCTGCATTGTCAGAGAGTCAGTGTGGAGGGAGTGCAGCATTGACAGAGGGTCAGTGTGGAGGGAGTGCAGCATTGTCAGAGAGTCAGTGTGGAGGGGGTGCAGCATTGTCAGAGAGTCAGTGTGGAGGGAGTGCAGCATTGTCAGAGGATCAGTAGGAAGGAAGTGCAGCATTGTCAGACGGTCAGTGTGGAGGAAGAGCAGCATTGTCAGAGGGTCTGTGTGGAGGGAGGACAGCATTGTCAGAGGGTCAGTGTGGAAGGAGTGCAGCATTGTCAGAGGGTCAGTGTGGAGGAAGTGCATCACTATCAGAGGATCAGTGTGGAGGGAATGTAGCATTGTCAGAGGATGAGTGTGGAGGGAGTGCATCATTGTCAGAGGTTCAGTGTGGGAGGAAGTGCAGCATTGTCAGAGGATCAGTGTGGAGGGAGTGCAGCATTGTCAGAGGATGAGTGTGGAGGGGGTGCAGCATTGTCAGAGGATCAGTATGGAGGGAGTGCATCATTGTCAGAGGATCAGTGTGGAGGGAGTGCAGCATTGTCAGAGGGTCAGTGTGGAGGAAGTGCATCACTATCAGAGGATCAGTGTAGAGGGAATGCAGCATTGTCAGAGGGTCAGTGTGGAGGGAGTGCAGCATTGCCAGAGGGTCTGTATGGAGGGAGTGCAGCATTGTCAGAGGGTCCGTATGGAGGGAGTGCAGCATTGTCAGAGGATCAGTGTGGTGGGAGTGCAGCATTGTCAGAGGATGAGTGTGGAGGGGGTGCAGCATTGTCAGAGGGTCAGTGTGGAGGGAGTGCATCATTGTCAGAGGTTCAGTGTGGGAGGAGTGCAGCATTGTCAGAGGATCAGTGTGGAGGAAGTGCGGCATTGTCAGAGGATCAGTGTGGAGGGAATGCAGCATTGTTAGATGGTCAGTGTAGAGGGGTTGCAGCATTGTCAGAGGGTCAGTGTGGAGGGAGTGCAGCATTGTCAGAGGGTCAGTATGGAGGGAGTGCAGCATTGTCAGAGAGTCAGTGTGGAGGGAGTGCTGCATTGTCAGAGGGTCAGTATGGAGGGAGTGCAGCATTATCAGAGGGTCAGTATGGAGGGAGTGCAGCATTGTCAGAGAGTCAGTGTGGAGGGGTTGCAGCATTGTCAGAGGGTCAGTGTGGAGGGAGTGCTGCATTGTCAGAGGGTCAGTATGGAGGGAGTGCAGCATTGTCAGAGAGTCAGTGTGGAGGGAGTGCAGCATTGTCAGAGGATCAATGTGGAGGAAGTGCAGCATTGTCAGTTGGTCAGTATGTAGGGGGTGCAGCATTGTCAGAGAATCAGTTTGGAGGGGGTGCAGCATTGTCAGAGAGTCAGTGTGGAGGTAGAGCAGCATTGTCAGAGGATCAGTGTGGAGGCAGTGCAGCATTGACAGAGGATCAGCGTGGAGGGGGTGCAGCATTGTCAGAGAGTCAGTGTGGAGGTAGAGCATCATTGTCAGAGGATCAGTGTGGAGGCAGTGCAGCATTGACAGAGGATCAGTGTGGAGGGAGTGCATCATTGTCAGAGGGTCAGTGTGGGGGGAGTGCAGCATTGTCAGAGGATCAGTGTGGAGGGAGTGCAGCATTGTCAGAGACTCAGGAAGGAGGGAGTGCAGCATTGTCAGAGGGTCAGTGTGGAGGGTGTGCAGCATAGTCAGAGGTTCAGTGTGGAGGGAGTGCATCATTTGTCAGAGCGTCAGTGTGGGGGGAGTGCAGCATTGTCAGAGGATCTGTGTGGAGGGAGTGCTGCATTGTCAGAGAGTCAGGACGGAGGGAGTGCAGCATTGTCAGAGGATCAGTGTGGAGGGAGTGCAAAATTGTAAGAGGTTCAGTGTGGAGGGGTTGCAGCATTGTCAGAGGGTCAGTGTTGAGGGAGTGCAGAATTGTCAGAGAGTCAGTGTGGAGGGAGTGCAGCATTGTCAGAGGGTCAGTATGGAGGGAGTGCAGTATTATCAGAGGATCAGTGTGGAGTGGGTGCAGCATTGTCAGAGGGTCAGTGTGGATGGGGTACAGCATTGTCAGACGATCAGTGTGGAGGGGGTGCAAAATTGTAAGAGAATCAGTGCGGAGGGGGTGCAGCATTGTCAGAGGATCAGTATGGAGGGGGTGCAGCATTGTCAGAGGATCAGTGCGGAGGGGGTACAGCATTGTCAGAGGATCAGTATGGAGGGGGTGCAGCATTGTCAGAGGATCAGTGTGGAGGGGGTGCAGCATTATCAGAGGATCAGTATTGAGGGTGTGCAGCATTGTCAGAGAGTCAGTGTGGAGGTAGAGCAGCATGGTCAGAGGATCAGTGTGGAGGCAGTGCAGCATTGACAGAGGATCAGTGTGGAGGGAGTGCATCAGTGTCAGAGGGTCAGTGTGGGGGGAGTGCAGCATTGTCAGAGGATCAGTGTGGAGGGAGTGCAGCATTGTCAGAGAGTCAGGATGGAGGGAGTGCAGCATTGTCAGAGGGTCAGTGTGGAGGGAGTGCAGCATTGTCAGAGCGTCAGTGTGGAAGGAATGCAGCATTGTCAGAGGGTCAGTGTGGAGGGAGTGCATCATTGTCAGAGCGTCAGTGTTGGGGGAGTGCAGCATTGTCAGAGGATCTGTGTGGAGGGAGTGCTGCATTGTCAGAGAGTCAGGACGGAGGGAGTGCAGCATTGTGAGAGGATCAGTGTGGAGGGAGTGCAACATTGTTAGAGGGTCAGTGTGAAGGGGTTGCAGCATTGTCAGAGGGTCTGTGTGGAGGTAGAGCAGCATTGTCAGAGGATCAGTGTGGAGGCAGTGCAGCATTGACAGAGGATCAGTGTGGAGGGAGTGCATCATTGTCAGAGGGTCAGTGTGGAGGGAGTGCAGCATTGTCAGAGGGTCAGGACGGAGGGAGTGCAGCATTGACAGAGGATCAGTGTGGAGGGAGTTCATCATTGTCAGAGGGTCAGTGTGGGGGGAGTGCAGCATTGTCAGAGGGTCTGTATGGAGGGAGTGCAGCATTGTCAGAGGGTCAGTGTGGAGGGAGTGCAGCATTGTCAGAGGATCAGTGTGCAGGGAGTACAGCATTGTCAGATGATCAGTGTGGAGGGGGGCAGCATTGTCAGAGAATCAGTGTGGAGGGAGTGCAGCATTGTCATAGAGTCAGTGTGGAGGGAATGCAGCATTGTCAGAGGGTTAGTGTGGAGGGAGTGCAGCATTGTCAATGGGTCAGTGCGGAGGGAGTTCAGCATTGTCAGAGGATCAGTGTGGAGGGAGTGCAGCTTTGTTCGAGAATCAGTATGGAGGGAGTGCAGCATTGTCAGAGGGTTAGTGTGGAGGGAGTGCAGCATTGTCAGAGGGTCAGTGTGGAGGGAGAGCAGCATTGTCAGAGGATCAGTGTGGTGGGAGTGCAGCATTGTCAGAGGGTCAGTGTGGAGGGAATGCAGCATTGTCAGAGGATCAGTGTGGAGCGGATGCAGCATTATCAGAGGATCAGTATGAAGGGAGTGCAGCATTGTCAGAGAATCAGTTTGGAGGGAATGCAGCATTGTGAGAGGATCAGTGTGAAGGGAGTGCAGCATTGTCAGAGGGTCAGTGTGGATTGAGTGCAGCATTGTCAGAGGGTCTGTATGGAGGGAGTGCTGCATTGTCAGAGGGTCCGTATGGAGGGAGTGCAGCATTGTCAGAGGATCAGTGTGGTGGGAGTGCAGCATTGTCAGAGGATGAGTGTGGAGGGGGTGCAGCATTGTCAGAGGATCCGTATGGAGGGAGTGCATCATTGTCAGAGGTTCAGTGTGGGAGGAGTGCAGCATTGTCAGAGGATCAGTGTGGAGGAAGTGCAGCATTGTCAGAGGATCAGTGTGGAGGGAGTGCAGCATTGTCAGAGAGTCAGGACGGAGGGAGTGCAGCATTGTCAGAGGATCAGTGTGGAGGGAGAGCAGCATTGTTAGATGGTCAGTGTGGAGGGGTTGCAGCATTGTCAGAGGGTCAGTGTGGAGGGAGTGCAGCATTGTCAGAGGATCAGTATGGAGGGAGTGCATCATTGTCAGAGGTTCAGTGTGGGAGGAGTGCAGCATTGTCAGAGGATCAGTGTGGAGGAAGTGCAGCATTGTCAGAGGATCAGTGTGGAGGGAGTGCAGCATTGTCAGAGAGTCAGGACGGATGGAGTGCAGCATTGTCAGAGGATCAGTGTGGAGGGAGTGCAGCATTGTCAGAGAGTCAGTGTGGAGGGAGTGCAGCATTGTCAGAGAGTCAGTATGGAGGGAGTGCAGCATTATCAGACCATCAGTGTGGAGGGGGTGCAGCATTGTCAGAGGATCAGTATGGAGGGGTTGCAGCATTGTCAGAGGATCAGTGGGAGGGAGTGCAGCATTGTCAGAGTGTCAGTGTGGAGGGAGTGCAGCATTTTCAGAGAGTCAGTGTGGAAGGAGTGCAGCATTGTCAGAGGGTCAGTGTGGAGGGAGTGCAGCATTGTCAGAGGATCAGTATGGAGGGAGTGCAGCATTGTCAGAGCGTCAGTGTTGGGGGAGTGCAGCATTGTCAGAGGATCTGTCTGGAGGGAGTGCAGCATTGTCAGAGGATCAGTGTGGTGGGAGTGCAGCATTGTCAGAGGGTCAGTGTGGAGGGAATGCAGCATTGTCAGAGGATCAGTGTGGAGTGAATGCAGCATTGTCAGAGGATCAGTGTGGAGTGAATGCAGCATTGTCAGAGGGTCAGTGTGGAGGGAGTGCAGCATTGTCAGAGGATCAGTGTGGAGCGGATGCAGCATTGTTAGAGAATCAGTGTGGAGGATGTGCATCATTGTCAAAGGGTCTGTGTGGAGGGAGTGCAGCATTGTCAGACGATCAGTGTGGAGGGAGTGCAGCATTGTCAGAGGATCAGTGTGGAGTGAATGCAGCATTGTTCGAGAATCAGTGTGGAGGATGTGCATCATTGTCAAAGGGTCTGTGTGGAGGGAGTGCAGCATTGTCAGAGGATCAGTGTGGAGGGAGTGCAGCATTGTCAGAGGGTCAGTGTGGAGGGAATGCAGCATTGTCAGAGGATCAGTGTGGAGTGAATGCAGCGTTGTCAGAGGATCAGTGTGGAGCGGATGCAGCATTATCAGAGGATCAGTATGAAGGGAGTGCAGCATTGTGAGAGAATCAGTTTGGAGGGAATGCAGCATTGTGAGAGGATCAGTGTGAAGGGAGTGCAGCATTGTCAGAGGATCAGTGTGGTTTGAGTGCAGCATTGTCAGAGGGTCTGTATGGAGGGAGTGCAGCATTGTCAGAGGGTCAGTGTGGAGGGAGTGCAGCATTGTCAGAGGATCAGTGTGCAGGGAGTACAGCATTGTCAGAGGATCTGTGTGGAGGGAGTGCTGCATTGTCAGAGAGTCAGGACGGAGGGAGTGCAGCATTGTCAGAGGATCAGTGTGGAGGGTGTGCAACATTGTTAGAGGGTCAGTGTGAAGGGGTTGCAGAATTGTCAGAGGGTCAGTGTGGAGGGAGTGCACAATTGTCAGAGAGTCAGTGTGTAGGGAGTGCAGCATTGTCAGAGGGTCAGTGAGGAGGGAGTGCAGCATGGTTAGAGTGTCAGTGTGGAGGGAGTGCAGCATTGTCAGAGGGTCAGTGTGGGGTGAGTGCAGCATTGTTAGAGAGTCAGTGTGGAGGGAGTGCAGCATTGTCAGAGGGTCAGTGTGGAGGGAGTGCAGCATTGTCAGAGAGTCAGTGTGGAGGGGGTGCAGCATTGTCAGAGGGTCAGTGTGGAGGGAGTGCAGCATTGTCAGAGAGTCAGTGTGGAGGGAGTGCAGCATTGTCAGAGGGTCAGTGAGGAGGGAGTGCAGAATTATCACAGGATCAGTGTGGAGTGGGTGCAGCATTGTCTGAGGTTCAGTATGGAGGGCGTGCAGCATTTTCAGAGGATCAGAGTGGTCGGAATGCAGCATTGTCAGAGGCTCAGTCTGGAGGGAGTGCAGCATTGTCAGAGGGTCAGTGTGGATGGAGTGCAGCATTGTCAGAGGGTCAGTGTGGAAGGAGTGCAGCATTGTCAGAGGTTCAGTGTGGAGGAAGTGCATCACTATCAGAGGATCAGTGTGGAGGGAATGCAGCATTGTCAGAGGGTCAGTGTGGAGGGAGTGCAGCATTGTCAGAGGGTCAGTGAGGAGGGAGTGCAGCATTGTCAGAGGCTCAGTCTGGAAGGAGTGCAGCATTGTCAGAGGGTCAGTGTGGAGTGAGTGCAGCATTGTCAGAGGGTCAGTGTGGAAGGAGTGCAGCATTGTCAGAGGGTCAGTGTGGAGGAAGTGCATCACTATCAGAGGATCAGTGTGGAGGGAATGCAGCATTGTCAGAGGGTCAGTGTGGTGGGAGTGCAGCATTGTCAGAGGGTCAGTGAGGAGGGAGTGCAGCATTGTTAGAGAGTCAGTGTGGAGGGAGTGCAGCATTGTCAGAGGGTCAGTGTGGAGGGAGTGCAGCATTGTCAGAGGGTCAGTGTGGGGGGAGTGCAGCATTGTCAGAAGATCAGTATGGAGGGGGTGCAGCATTGTCAGAGGATCAGTGTGGAGGGAGTGCATCATTGTCAGAGGGTCAGTGTGCAGGAAGTGCAGCATTGTCAGAGGGTCAGTGTGGAGGGAGTGCAGCATTGTCAGAGAGTCAGTGTGGAGGGAGTGCAGCATTGTCATAGGGTCAGTGTGCAGGAAGTGCAGCATTGTCAGAGGGTCAGTGTGGAGGGAGTGCAGCATTGTCAGAGGGTCAGTGTGGAGGGAGTGCAGCATTGTCAGAGGGTCAGTGTGGGGGGAGTGCAGCATTGTCAGAAGATCAGTATGGAGGGGGTGCAGCATTGTCAGAGGATCAGTGTGGAGGGAGTGCATCATTGTCAGAGGGTCAGTGTGGGGGGAGTGCAGCATTGTGAGAGGATCAGTGTGGAGGGAGTGCAGCATTGTCAGACAGTCAGGACGGAGGGAGTGCAGCATTGTCAGAGGGTCAGTTTGGAGGGTGTGCAGCATAGTCAGAGGATCAGTGTGGAGGGAGTGCATCATTGTCAGAGCGTCAGTGTGGGGGGAGTGCAGCATTGTCAGAGGATCTGTGTGGAGGGAGTGCTGCATTGTCAGAGAGTCAGGACGGAGGGAGTGCAGCATTGTCAGAGGATCAGTGTGGAGGGGTTGCAGCATTGTCTGAGGGTCAGTGTTGAGGGAGTGCAGCAGTGTCAGAGGATCAGTGTGGAGGGAGTGCAGCTTTGTTCGAGAATCAGTATGGAGGGAGTGCAGCATTGTCAGAGGGTTAGTGTGGAGGGAGTGCAGCATTGTCAGAGGGTCAGTGTGGAAGGAGAGCAGCATTGTCAGAGGATCAGTGTGGTGGGAGTGCAGCATTGTCAGAGGGTCAGTGTGGAGGCAATGCAGCATTGTCAGAGGATCAGTGTGGAGCGGATGCAGCATTATCAGAGGATCAGTATGAAGGGAGTGCAGCATTGTCAGAGAATCAGTTTGGAGGGAATGCAGCATTGTGAGAGGATCAGTGTGAAGGGAGTGCAGCATTGTCAGAGGGTCTGTATGGAGGGAGTGCAGCATTGTCAGAGAGTCAGTGTGGATTGAGTGCAGCATTGTCAGAGGGTCTGTATGGAGGGAGTGCAGCATTGTCAGAGGGTCCGTATGTAGGGAGTGCAGCATTGTCAGAGGATCAGTGTGGTGGGAGTCCAGCATTGTCAGAGGATGAGTGTGGAGGGGGTGCAGCATTGTCAGAGGATCAGTATTGAGGGAGTGCATCATTGTCAGAGGTTCAGTGTGGGAGGAGTGCAGCATTGTCAGAGGATCAGTGTGGAGGGAGAGCAGCATTGTCAGAGGATCAGTATGGAGGGAGTGCAGCATTGTCAGAGGGTCAGTGTGGAGGGAGTGCAGCATTTTCAGAGGATCAGTATGGAGGGGTTGCAGCATTGTCAGAGGATCAGTGTGGAGGGAGTGCATCATTGTCAGAGGTTCAGTGTGGGAGGAGTGCAGCATTGTCAGAGGATCAGTGTGGAGGGAGTGCAGCATTGTCAGAGGATCAGTGTGGAGGGAGTGCAGCATTGTCAGAGAGTCAGTGTAGAGGGAGTGCAGCATTGTCAGAGAGTCAGTATGGAGGGAGTGCAGCATTATCAGACCATCAGTGTGGAGGGGGTGCAGCATTGTCAGAGGATCAGTATGGAGGGAGTGCAGCATTGACAGAGGATCAGTGTGGAGTGAGTGCAGCATTGTCAGAGGGTCAGTGTGGAGGGAGTGCAGCATTTTCAGAGAGTCAGTGTGGAAGGAGTGCAGCATTGTCAGAGGGTCAGTGTGGAGGGAGTGCAGCATTGTCAGAGGATCAGTATGGAGGGAGTGCAGCATTGTCAGAGCGTCAGTGTTGGGGGAGTGCAGTATTGTCAGAGGATCTGTGTGGAGGGAGTGCTGCATTGTCAGAGAGTCAGGACGGAGGGAGTGCAGCATTGTCAGAGGATCAGTGTGGAGGGAGTGCAACATTGTTAGAGGGTCAGTGTGAAGGGGTTGCAGCATTGTCAGAGGGTCAGTGTGGAGGGAGTGCAGCATTGTCAGAGAGTCAGTCAGGAGGAAGTGCAGCATTTTCAGAGGATGAGTATTGAGGGAGTGCAGCATTGTCAATGGGTCAGTGCGGAGGGAGTTCAGCATTGTCAGAGGGTCAGTGTGGAGGGAGTGCAGCATTGTCAGAGGATCAGTGTGGAGGGAGTGCAGCATTGTTAGAGAATCAGTGTGGAGGATGTGCATCATTGTCAAAGGGTCTGTGTGGAGGGAGTGCAGCATTGTCAGAGGATCAGTGTGGTGGGAATGCAGCATTGTCAGAGGATCAGTGTGGAGTGAATGCAGCATTGTCAGAGGATCAGTGTGGAGTGAATGCAGCATTGTCAGAGGATCAGTGTGGAGTGAATGCAGCATTATCAGAGGATCAGTGTGGAGTGAATGCAGAATTGTTCGAGAATCAGTGTGGAGGATGTGCAGCATTGTGAGAGGATCAGTGTGAAGGGAGTGCAGCATTGTCAGAGGATCAGTGTGGTGGGAGTGCAGCATTGTCAGAGGATGAGTGTGGAGGGGGTGCAGCATTGTCAGAGGGTCAGTGTGAAGGGAGTGCAGCATTGTCAGAGGATCAGTGTGGTGGGAGTGCAGCATTGTCAGAGTGTCAGTGTGGAGGGGGTGCAGCATTGTCAGAGGGTCAGTGTGGAGGGAGTGCATCATTGTCAGAGGTTCAGTGTGGGAGGAGTGCAGCATTGTCAGAGGATCAGTGTGGAGGAAGTGCGGCATTGTCAGAGGATCAGTGTGGAGGGAATGCAGCATTGTTAGATGGTCAGTGTGGAGGGGTTGCAGCATTGTCAGAGGGTCAGTGTGGAGGGAGTGCAGCATTGTCAGAGGGTCAGTATGGAGGGAGTGCAGCATTGTCAGAGAGTCAGTGTGGAGGGAGTGCTGCATTGTCAGAGGGTCAGTATGGAGGGAGTGCAGCATTGTCAGAGAGTCAGTGTGGAGGGGTTGCAGCATTGTCAGAGGGTCAGTGTGGAGGGAGTGCTGCATTGTCAGAGGGTCAGTATGGAGGGAGTGCAGCATTGTCAGAGAGTCAGTGTGGAGGGAGTGCAGCATTGTCAGAGGATCAATGTGGAGGAAGTGCAGCATTGTCAGTTGGTCAGTATGTAGGGAGTGCAGCATTGTCAGAGGATAAGTGTGTAGGGGTTTCAGCATTATCAGAGGATCAGTATGTAGGGGGTGCAGCATTGTCAGAGAATCAGTATGGAGGGGGTGCAGCATTGTCAGAGAGTCAGTGTGGAGGTAGAGCAGCATTGTCAGAGGATCAGTGTGGAGGCAGTGCAGCATTGACAGAGGATCAGTGTGGAGGGGGTGCAGCATTGTCAGAGAGTCAGTGTGGAGGTAGAGCATCATTGTCAGAGGATCAGTGTGGAGGCAGTGCAGCATTGACAGAGGATCAGTGTGGAGGGAGTGCATCATTGTCAGAGGGTCAGTGTGGGGGGAGTGCAGCATTGTCAGAGGATCAGTGTGGAGGGAGTGCAGCATTGTCAGAGACTCAGGAAGGAGGGAGTGCAGCATTGTCAGAGGGTCAGTGTGGAGGGTGTGCAGCATAGTCAGAGGATCAGTGTGGAGGGAGTGCATCATTTGTCAGAGCGTCAGTGTGGGGGGAGTGCAGCATTGTCAGAGGATCTGTGTGGAGGGAGTGCTGCATTGTCAGAGAGTCAGGACGGAGGGAGTGCAGCATTGTCAGAGGATCAGTGTGGAGGGAGTGCAACATTGTAAGAGGTTCAGTGTGGAGGGGTTGCAGCATTGTCAGAGGGTCAGTGTTGAGGGAGTGCAGAATTGTCAGAGAGTCAGTGTGGAGGGAGTGCAGCATTGTCAGAGGGTCAGTATGGAGGGAGTGCAGTATTATCAGAGGATCAGTGTGGAGTGGGTGCAGCATTGTCAGAGGGTCAGTGTGGATGGGGTACAGCATTGTCAGAGGATCAGTATGGAGGGGGTGCAGCATTGTCAGACGATCAGTGTGGAGGGGGTGCAAAATTGTAAGAGAATCAGTGCGGAGGGGGTGCAGCATTGTCAGAGGATCAGTATGGAGGGGGTTCAGCATTGTCAGAGGATCAGTGCGGAGGGTGTACAGCATTGTCAGAGGATCAGTATGGAGGGGGTGCAGCATTGTCAGAGGATCAGTGTGGAGGGGGTGCAGCATTATCAGAGGTTCAGTATTGAGGGGGTGCAGCATTGTCAGAGAGTCAGTGTGGAGGTAGAGCAGCATGGTCAGAGGATCAGTGTGGAGGCAGTGCAGCATTGACAGAGGATCAGTGTGGAGGGAGTGCATCATTGTCAGAGGGTCAGTGTGGGGGGAGTGCAGCATTGTCAGAGGATCAGTGAGGAGGGAGTGCAGCATTGTCAGAGAGTCAGGATGGAGGGAGTGCAGCATTGTCAGAGGGTCAGTGTGGAGGGAGTGCAGCATTGTCAGAGCGTCAGTGTGGAAGGAATGCAGCATTGTCAGAGGGTCAGTGTGGAGGGAGTGCATCATTGTCAGAGCGTCAGTGTTGGGGGAGTGCAGCATTGTCAGAGGATCTGTGTGGAGGGAGTGCTGCATTGTCAGAGAGTCAGGACGGAGGGAGTGCAGCATTGTCAGAGGATCAGTGTGGAGGGAGTGCAACATTGTTAGAGGGTCAGTGTGAAGGGGTTGCAGCATTGTCAGAGGGTCTGTGTGGAGGTAGAGCAGCATTGTCAGAGGATCAGTGTGGAGGCAGTGCAGCATTGACAGAGGATCAGTGTGGAGGGAGTGCATCATTGTCAGAGGGTCAGTGTGGAGGGAGTGCAGCATTGTCAGAGGGTCAGGACGGAGGGAGTGCAGCATTGACAGAGGATCAGTGTGGAGGGAGTTCATCATTGTCAGAGGGTCAGTGTTGTGGGAGTGCAGCATTGTCAGAGGGTCTGTATGGAGGGAGTGCAGCATTGTCAGAGGGTCAGTGTGGAGGGAGTGCAGCATTGTCAGAGGATCAGTGTGCAGGGAGTACAGCATTGTCAGATGATCAGTGTGGAGGGGGGCAGCATTGTCAGAGAATCAGTGTGGAGGGAGTGCAGCATTGTCATAGAGTCAGTGTGGAGGGAATGCAGCATTGTCAGAGGGTTAGTGTGGAGGGAGTGCAGCATTGTCAATGGGTCAGTGCGGAGGGAGTTCAGCATTGTCAGAGGGTCAGTGTGGAGGGAGAGCAGCATTGTCAGAGGATCAGTGTGGAGGGAGTGCAGCTTTGTTCGAGAATCAGTATGGAGGGAGTGCAGCATTGTCAGAGGGTTAGTGTGGAGGGAGTGCAGCATTGTCAGAGGGTCAGTGTGGAGGGAGAGCAGCATTGTCAGAGGATCAGTGTGGTGGGAGTGCAGCATTGTCAGTGGGTCAGTGTGGAGGGAATGCAGCATTGTCAGAGGATCAGTGTGGAGCGGATGCAGCATTATCAGAGGATCAGTATGAAGGGAGTGCAGCATTGTCAGAGAATCAGTTTGGAGGGAATGCAGCATTTTGAGAGGATCAGTGTGAAGGGAGTGCAGCATTGTCAGAGGGTCAGTGTGGATTGAGTGCAGCATTGTCAGAGGGTCTGTATGGAGGGAGTGCTGCATTGTCAGAGGGTCCGTATGGAGGGAGTGCAGCATTGTCAAGGATCAGTGTGGTGGGAGTGCAGCATTGTCAGAGGATGAGTGTGGAGGGGGTGCAGCATTGTCAGAGGATCCGTATGGAGGGAGTGCATCATTGTCAGAGGTTCAGTGTGGGAGGAGTGCAGCATTGTCAGAGGATCAGTGTGGAGGAAGTGCAGCATTGTCAGAGGATCAGTGTGGAGGGAGTGCAGCATTGTCAGAGAGTCAGGACGGAGGGAGTGCAGCATTGTCAGAGGATCAGTGTGGAGGGAGAGCAGCATTGTTAGATGGTCAGTGTGGAGGGGTTGCAGCATTGTCAGAGGGTCAGTGTGGAGGGAGTGCAGCATTGTCAGAGGATCAGTATGGAGGGAGTGCATCATTGTCAGAGGTTCAGTGTGGGAGGAGTGCAGCATTGTCAGAGGATCAGTGTGGAGGAAGTGCAGCATTGTCAGAGGATCAGTGTGGAGGGAGTGCAGCATTGTCAGAGAGTCAGGACGGAGGGAGTGCAGCATTGTCAGAGGATCAGTGTGGAGGGAGTGCAGCATTGTCAGAGAGTCAGTGTGGAGGGAGTGCAGCATTGTCAGAGAGTCAGTATGGAGGGAGTGCAGCATTATCAGACCATCAGTGTGGAGGGGGTGCAGCATTGTCAGAGGATCAGTGTGGAGGGAGTGCAACATTGTAAGAGGTTCAGTGTGGAGGGGTTGCAGCATTGTCAGAGGGTCAGTGTTGAGGGAGTGCAGAATTGTCAGAGAGTCAGTGTGGAGGGAGTGCAGCATTGTCAGAGGGTCAGTATGGAGGGAGTGCAGTATTATCAGAGGATCAGTGTGGAGTGGGTGCAGCATTGTCAGAGGGTCAGTGTGGATGGGGTACAGCATTGTCAGAGGATCAGTATGGAGGGGGTGCAGCATTGTCAGACGATCAGTGTGGAGGGGGTGCAAAATTGTAAGAGAATCAGTGCGGAGGGGGTGCAGCATTGTCAGAGGATCAGTATGGAGGGGGTTCAGCATTGTCAGAGGATCAGTGCGGAGGGGGTACAGCATTGTCAGAGGATCAGTATGGAGGGGGTGCAGCATTGTCAGAGGATCAGTGTGGAGGGGGTGCAGCATTATCAGAGGTTCAGTATTGAGGGGGTGCAGCATTGTCAGAGAGTCAGTGTGGAGGTAGAGCAGCATGGTCAGAGGATCAGTGTGGAGGCAGTGCAGCATTGACAGAGGATCAGTGTGGAGGGAGTGCATCATTGTCAGAGGGTCAGTGTGGGGGGAGTGCAGCATTGTCAGAGGATCAGTGAGGAGGGAGTGCAGCATTGTCAGAGAGTCAGGATGGAGGGAGTGCAGCATTGTCAGAGGGTCAGTGTGGAGGGAGTGCAGCATTGTCAGAGCGTCAGTGTGGAAGGAATGCAGCATTGTCAGAGGGTCAGTGTGGAGGGAGTGCATCATTGTCAGAGCGTCAGTGTTGGGGGAGTGCAGCATTGTCAGAGGATCTGTGTGGAGGGAGTGCTGCATTGTCAGAGAGTCAGGACGGAGGGAGTGCAGCATTGTCAGAGGATCAGTGTGGAGGGAGTGCAACATTGTTAGAGGGTCAGTGTGAAGGGGTTGCAGCATTGTCAGAGGGTCTGTGTGGAGGTAGAGCAGCATTGTCAGAGGATCAGTGTGGAGGCAGTGCAGCATTGACAGAGGATCAGTGTGGAGGGAGTGCATCATTGTCAGAGGGTCAGTGTGGAGGGAGTGCAGCATTGTCAGAGGGTCAGGACGGAGGGAGTGCAGCATTGACAGAGGATCAGTGTGGAGGGAGTTCATCATTGTCAGAGGGTCAGTGTTGTGGGAGTGCAGCATTGTCAGAGGGTCTGTATGGAGGGAGTGCAGCATTGTCAGAGGGTCAGTGTGGAGGGAGTGCAGCATTGTCAGAGGATCAGTGTGCAGGGAGTACAGCATTGTCAGATGATCAGTGTGGAGGGGGGCAGCATTGTCAGAGAATCAGTGTGGAGGGAGTGCAGCATTGTCATAGAGTCAGTGTGGAGGGAATGCAGCATTGTCAGAGGGTTAGTGTGGAGGGAGTGCAGCATTGTCAATGGGTCAGTGCGGAGGGAGTTCAGCATTGTCAGAGGGTCAGTGTGGAGGGAGAGCAGCATTGTCAGAGGATCAGTGTGGAGGGAGTGCAGCTTTGTTCGAGAATCAGTATGGAGGGAGTGCAGCATTGTCAGAGGGTTAGTGTGGAGGGAGTGCAGCATTGTCAGAGGGTCAGTGTGGAGGGAGAGCAGCATTGTCAGAGGATCAGTGTGGTGGGAGTGCAGCATTGTCAGTGGGTCAGTGTGGAGGGAATGCAGCATTGTCAGAGGATCAGTGTGGAGCGGATGCAGCATTATCAGAGGATCAGTATGAAGGGAGTGCAGCATTGTCAGAGAATCAGTTTGGAGGGAATGCAGCATTTTGAGAGGATCAGTGTGAAGGGAGTGCAGCATTGTCAGAGGGTCAGTGTGGATTGAGTGCAGCATTGTCAGAGGGTCTGTATGGAGGGAGTGCTGCATTGTCAGAGGGTCCGTATGGAGGGAGTGCAGCATTGTCAAGGATCAGTGTGGTGGGAGTGCAGCATTGTCAGAGGATGAGTGTGGAGGGGGTGCAGCATTGTCAGAGGATCCGTATGGAGGGAGTGCATCATTGTCAGAGGTTCAGTGTGGGAGGAGTGCAGCATTGTCAGAGGATCAGTGTGGAGGAAGTGCAGCATTGTCAGAGGATCAGTGTGGAGGGAGTGCAGCATTGTCAGAGAGTCAGGACGGAGGGAGTGCAGCATTGTCAGAGGATCAGTGTGGAGGG
The DNA here is from genome assembly GCF_047496795.1 of Chiloscyllium punctatum. Classification (NCBI taxonomy): domain Eukaryota; kingdom Metazoa; phylum Chordata; class Chondrichthyes; order Orectolobiformes; family Hemiscylliidae; genus Chiloscyllium; species Chiloscyllium punctatum. The sequence continues at coordinate 56,618 of NW_027309863.1, forward strand.
AGAGCAGCATTGTTAGATGGTCAGTGTGGAGGGGTTGCAGCATTGTCAGAGGGTCAGTGTGGAGGGAGTGCAGCATTGTCAGAGGATCAGTATGGAGGGAGTGCATCATTGTCAGAGGTTCAGTGTGGGAGGAGTGCAGCATTGTCAGAGGATCAGTGTGGAGGAAGTGCAGCATTGTCAGAGGATCAGTGTGGAGGGAGTGCAGCATTGTCAGAGAGTCAGGACGGAGGGAGTGCAGCATTGTCAGAGGATCAGTGTGGAGGGAGTGCAGCATTGTCAGAGAGTCAGTGTGGAGGGAGTGCAGCATTGTCAGAGAGTCAGTATGGAGGGAGTGCAGCATTATCAGACCATCAGTGTGGAGGGGGTGCAGCATTGTCAGAGGATCAGTATGGAGGGGTTGCAGCATTGTCAGAGGATCAGTAGGAGGGAGTGCAGCATTGTCAGAGGGTCAGTGTGGAGGTAGTGCAGCATTTTCAGAGAGTCAGTGTGGAAGGAGTGCAGCATTGTCAGAGTGTCAGTGTGGAGGGAGTGCAGCATTGTCAGAGGATCAGTATGGAGGGAGTGCAGCATTGTCAGAGCGTCAGTGTTGGGGGAGTGCAGCATTGTCAGAGGATCTGTGTGGAGGGAGTGCTGCATTGTCAGAGAGTCAGGACGGAGGGAGTGCAGCATTGTCAGAGGATCAGTGTGGAGGGAGTGCAACATTATTAGAGGGTCAGTGTGAAGGGGTTGCAGCATTGTCAGAGGGTCAGTGTGGAGGGAGTGCAGCATTGTCAGAGGGTCAGTCAGGAGGAAGTGCAGCATTTTCAGAGGATCAGTATTGAGGGAGTGCAGCATTGTCAATGGGTCAGTGCGGAGGGAGTTCAGCATTTTCTGAGGGTCAGTGTGGAGGGAGTGCAGCATTGTCAGAGGATCAGTGTGGAGGGAGTGCAGCATTGTTAGAGAATCAGTGTGGAGGATGTGCATCATTGTCAAAGGGTCTGTGTGGAGGGAGTGCAGCATTGTCAAAGGGTCTGTGTGGAGGGAGTGCAGCATTGTCAGAGGATCAGTGTGGTGGGAGTGCAGCATTGTCAGAGGGTCAGTGTGGAGGGAATGCAGCATTGTCAGAGGATCAGTGTGGAGTGAATGCAGCATTGTCAGAGGATCAGTGTGGAGTGAATGCAGCATTGTCAGAGGGTCAGTGTGGAGGGAGTGCAGCATTGTCAGAGGATCAGTGTGGAGCGGATGCAGCATTGTTAGAGAATCAGTGTGGAGGATGTGCATCATTGTCAAAGGGTCTGTGTGGAGGGAGTGCAGCATTGTCAGACGATCAGTGTGGAGGGAGTGCAGCATTGTCAGAGGGTCAGTGTGGAGGGAATGCAGCATTGTCAGAGGATCAATCTGGAGTGAATGCAGCATTGTCAGAGGATCAGTGTGGAGTGAATGCAGCATTGTCAGAGGGTCAGTGTGGAGGGAGTGCAGCATTGTCAGAGGGTCAGTGTGGAGGGAATGCAGCATTGTTAGAGAATCAGTGTGGAGGATGTGCATCATTGTCAAAGCGTCTGTGTGGAGGGAGTGCAGCATTGTCAGACGATCAGTGTGGAGGGAGTGCAGCATTGTCAGAGGGTCAGTGTGGAGGGAATGCAGCATTGTCAGAGGATCAGTCTGGAGTGAATGCAGCATTGTCAGAGGATCAGTGTGGAGGGAGTGCAGCATTGTCAGAGGATCAGTGTGGAGGGAGTGCAGCATTGTCAGAGGGTCAGTGTGGAGGGAATGCAGCATTGTCAGAGGATCAGTGTGGAGTGAATGCAGCGTTGTCAGAGGATCAGTGTGGAGCGGATGCAGCATTATCAGAGGATCAGTATGAAGGGAGTGCAGCATTGTGAGAGAATCAGTTTGGAGGGAATGCAGCATTGTGAGAGGATCAGTGTGAAGGGAGTGCAGCATTGTCAGAGGATCAGTGTGGATTGAGTGCAGCATTGTCAGAGGGTCTGTATGGAGGGAGTGCAGCATTGTCAGAGGGTCAGTGTGGAGGGAGTGCAGCATTGTCAGAGGATCAGTGTGCAGGGAGTACAGCATTGTCAGAGGATCTGTGTGGAGGGAGTGCTGCATTGTCAGAGAGTCAGGACGGAGGGAGTGCAGCATTGTCAGAGGATCAGTGTGGAGGGTGTGCAACATTGTTAGAGGGTCAGTGTGAAGGGGTTGCAGAATTGTCAGAGGGTCAGTGTGGAGGGAGTGCACCATTGTCAGAGAGTCAGTGTGGAGGGAGTGCAGCATTGTCAGAGGGTAAGTGAGGAGGGAGTGCAGCATGGTTAGAGTGTCAGTGTGGAGGGAGTGCAGCATTGTCAGAGGGTCAGTGTGGGGTGAGTGCAGCATTGTTAGAGAGTCAGTGTGGAGGATGTGCATCATTGTCAAAGGGTCTGTGTGGAGGGAGTGCAGCATTGTCAGACGATCAGTGTGGAGGGAGTGCAGCATTGTCAGAGGGTCAGTGTGGAGGGAATGCAGCATTGTCAGAGGATCAGTCTGGAGTGAATGCAGCATTGTCAGAGGATCAGTGTGGAGTGAATGCAGCATTGTCAGAGGGTCAGTGTGGAGGGAGTGCAGCATTGTCAGAGGGTCAGTGTGGAGGGAATGCAGCATTGTTAGAGAATCAGTGTGGAGGATGTGCATCATTGTCAAAGGGTCTGTGTGGAGGGAGTGCAGCATTGTCAGACGATCAGTGTGGAGGGAGTGCAGCATTGTCAGAGGGTCAGTGTGGAGGGAATGCAGCATTGTCAGAGGATCAGTCTGGAGTGAATGCAGCATTGTCAGAGGATCAGTGTGGAGGGAGTGAAGCATTGTCAGAGGATCAGTGTGGAGGGAGTGCAGCATTGTCAGAGGGTCAGTGTGGAGGGAATGCAGCATTGTCAGAGGATCAGTGTGGAGTGAATGCAGTGTTGTCAGAGGATCAGTGTGGAGCGGATGCAGCATTATCAGAGGATCAGTATGAAGGGAGTGCAGCATTGTGAGAGAATCAGTTTGGAGGGAATGCAGCATTGTGAGAGGATCAGTGTGAAGGGAGTGCAGCATTGTCAGAGGATCAGTGTGGATTGAGTGCAGCATTGTCAGAGGGTCTGTATGGAGGGAGTGCAGCATTGTCAGAGGGTCAGTGTGGAGGGAGTGCAGCATTGTCAGAGGATCAGTGTGCAGGGAGTACAGCATTGTCAGAGGATCTGTGTGGAGGGAGTGCTGCATTGTCAGAGAGTCAGGACGGAGGGAGGGCAGCATTGTCAGAGGATCAGTGTGGAGGGTGTGCAACATTGTTAGATGGTCAGTGTGAAGGGGTTGCAGAATTGTCTTAGGGTCAGTGTGGAGGGAGTGCACCATTGTCAGAGAGTCAGTGTGGAGGGAGTGCAGCATTGTCAGAGGGTCAGTGAGGAGGGAGTGCAGCATGGTTAGAGTGTCAGTGTGGAGGGAGTGCAGCATTGTCAGAGGGTCAGTGTGGGGTGAGTGCAGCATTGTTAGAGAGTCAGTGTGGAGGGAGTGCAGCATTGTCAGAGGGTCAGTGTGGAGGGAGTGCAGCATTGTCAGAGAGTCAGTGTGGAGGGGGTGCAGCATTGTCAGAGGGTCAGTGTGGAGGGAGTGCAGCATTGTCAGAGAGTCAGTGTGGAGGGAGTGCAGCATTGTCAGAGGGTCAGTGAGGAGGGAGTGCAGAATTATCACAGGATCAGTGTGGAGTGGGTGCAGCATTGTCTGAGGTTCAGTATGGAGGGCGTGCAGCATTTTCAGAGGATCAGAGTGGTCGGAATGCAGCATTGTCAGAGGCTCAGTCTGGAGGGAGTGCAGCATTGTCAGAGGGTCAGTGTGGAGGGAGTGCAGCATTGTCAGAGGGTCAGTGTGGAAGGAGTGCAGCATTGTCAGAGGTTCAGTGTGGAGGAAGTGCATCACTATCAGAGGATCAGTGTGGAGGGAATGCAGCATTGTCTGAGGGTCAGTGTGGAGGGAGTGCAGCATTGTCAGAGGGTCAGTGAGGAGGGAGTGCAGCATTGTTAGAGAGTCAGTGTGGAGGGAGTGCAGCATTGTCAGAGGGTCAGTGTGGAGGGAGTGCAGCATTGTTAGAGAGTCAGTGTGGAGGGAGAGCAGCATTGTCAGAGGATCAGTTGGGAGGAAGTGCAGAATTGTCAGAGGATCAGTATGAAGGGTGTGCAGCATTGTCAAGGGGTCAGTGTGGAGGGAGTGCAGCATTGTCAGAGGGTCAGTGTGCAGGAAGTGCAGCATTGTCAGAGGGTCAGTGCGGAGGGAGTGCATCACAATCAGAGGATCAGTGTGGAGGGAGTGCAGCATTGTCAGAGAGTCAGTGTGGAGGGGGTGCAGCATTGTCAGAGGGTCAGTGTGGAGGGAGTGCAGCATTGTCAGAGAGTCAGTGTGGAGGGAGTGCAGCATTGTCAGAGGGTCAGTGAGGAGGGAGTGCTGAATTATCACAGGATCAGTGTGGAGTGGGTGCAGCATTGTCTGAGGATCAGTATGGAGGGCGTGCAGCATTTTCAGATGATCAGAGTGGTCGGAATGCAGCATTGTCAGAGGCTCAATCTGGAGGGAGTGCAGCATTGTCAGAGGGTCAGTGTGGAGTGAGTGCAGCATTGTCAGAGGGTCAGTGTGGAAGGAGTGCAGCATTGTCAGAGGGTCAGTGTGGAGGAAGTGCATCACTATCAGAGGATCAGTGTGGAGGGAATGCAGCATTGTCAGAGGGTCAGTGTGGAGGGAGTGCAGCATTGTCAGAGGGTCAGTGAGGAGGGAGTGCAGCATTGTTAGAGAGTCAGTGTGGAGGGAGTGCAGCATTGTCAGAGGGTCAGTGTGGAGGGAGTGCAGCATTGTCAGAGGGTCAGTGTGGGGGGAGTGCAGCATTGTCAGAAGATCAGTATGGAGGGGGTGCAGCATTGTCAGAGGATCAGTGTGGAGGGAGTGCATCATTGTCAGAGGGTCAGTGTGCAGGAAGTGCAGCATTGTCAGAGGGTCAGTGTGGAGGGAGTGCAGCATTGTCAGAGAGTCAGTGTGGAGGGAGTGCAGCATTGTCATAGGGTCAGTGTGCAGGAAGTGCAGCATTGTCAGAGGGTCAGTGTGGAGGGAGTGCAGCATTGTCAGAGGGTCAGTGTGGAGGGAGTGCAGCATTGTCAGAGGGTCAGTGTGGGGGGAGTGCAGCATTGTCAGAAGATCAGTATGGAGGGGGTGCAGCATTGTCAGAGGATCAGTGTGGAGGGAGTGCATCATTGTCAGAGGGTCAGTGTGGGGGGAGTGCAGCATTGTGAGAGGATCAGTGTGGAGGGAGTGCAGCATTGTCAGACAGTCAGGACGGAGGGAGTGCAGCATTGTCAGAGGGTCAGTGTGGAGGGTGTGCAGCATAGTCAGAGGATCAGTGTGGAGGGTGCGCATCATTGTCAGAGCGTCAGTGTGGGGGGAGTGCAGCATTGTCAGAGGATCTGTGTGGAGGGAGTGCTGCATTGTCAGAGAGTCAGGACGGAGGGAGTGCAGCATTGTCAGAGGATCAGTGTGGAGGGGTTGCAGCATTGTCTGAGGGTCAGTGTTGAGGGAGTGCAGCAGTGTTAGAGAGTCAGTGTGGAGTGAGTGCAGCATTGTCAGAGGATCAGTGTGGAGGGAGTGCAGCTTTGTTCGAGAATCAGTATGGAGGGAGTGCAGCATTGTCAGAGGGTTAGTGTGGAGGGAGTGCAGCATTGTCAGAGGGTCAGTGTGGAGGGAGAGCAGCATTGTCAGAGGATCAGTGTGGTGGGAGTGCAGCATTGTCAGAGGGTCAGTGTGGAGGGAATGCAGCATTGTCAGAGGATCAGTGTGGAGCGGATGCAGCATTATCAGAGGATCAGTATGAAGGGAGTGCAGCATTGTCAGAGAATCAGTTTGGAGGAAATGCAGCATTGTGAGAGGATCAGTGTGAAGGGAGTGCAGCATTGTCAGAGGGTCTGTATGGAGGGAGTGCAGCATTGTCAGAGAGTCAGTGTGGATTGAGTGCAGAATTGTCAGAGGGTCTGTATGGAGGGAGTGCAGCATTGTCAGAGGGTCCGTATGGAGGGAGTGCAGCATTGTCAGAGGATCAGTGTGGTGGGAGTCCAGCATTGTCAGAGGATGAGTGTGGAGGGGGTGCAGCATTGTCAGAGGATCAGTATGGAGGGAGTGCATCATTGTCAGAGGTTCAGTGTGGGAGGAGTGCAGCATTGTCAGAGGATCAGTGTGGAGGGAGAGCAGCATTGTCAGAGGATCAGTATGGAGGGAGTGCAGCATTGTCAGAGGGTCAGTGTGGAGGGAGTGCAGCATTTTCAGAGGATCAGTATGGAGGGGTTGCAGCATTGTCAGAGGATCAGTGTGGAGGAGTGCATCATTGTCAGAGGTTCAGTGTGGGAGGAGTGTAGCATTGTCAGAGGATCAGTGTGGAGGGAGTGCAGCATTGTCAGAGGATCAGTGTGGAGGGAGTGCAGCATTGTCAGAGAGTCAGTGTGGAGGCAGTGCAGCATTGTCAGAGAGTCAGTATGGAGGGAGTGCAGCATTATCAGACCATCAGTGTGGAGGGGGTGCAGCATTGTCAGAGGATCAGTATGGAGGGAGTGCAGCATTGACAGAGGATCAGTGTGGAGTGAGTGCAGCATTGTCAGAGGGTCAGTGTGGAGGGAGTGCAGCATTTTCAGAGAGTCAGTGTGGAAGGAGTGCAGCATTGTCAGAGGGTCAGTGTGGAGGGAGTGCAGCATTGTCAGAGGATCAGTATGGAGGGAGTGCAGCATTGTCAGAGCGTCAGTGTTGGGGGAGTGCAGTATTGTCAGAGGATCTGTGTGGAGGGAGTGCTGCATTGTCAGAGAGTCAGGACGGAGGGAGTGCAGCATTGTCAGAGGATCAGTGTGGAGGGAGTGCAACATGGTTAGAGGGTCAGTGTGAAGGGGTTGCAGCATTGTCAGAGGGTCAGTGTGGAGGGAGTGCAGCATTGTCAGAGAGTCAGTCAGGAGGAAGTGCAGCATTTTCAGAGGATGAGTATTGAGGGAGTGCAGCATTGTCAATGGGTCAGTGCGGAGGGAGTTCAGCATTGTCAGAGGGTCAGTGTGGAGGGAGTGCAGCATTGTCAGAGGATCAGTGTGGAGGGAGTGCAGCATTGTTAGAGAATCAGTGTGGAGGATGTGCATCATTGTCAAAGGGTCTGTGTGGAGGGAGTGCAGCATTGTCAGAGGATCAGTGTGGAGTGAATGCAGCATTGTCAGAGGATCAGTGTGGAGCGGATGCAGCATTGTTAGAGAATCAGTGTGGAGGATATCCATCATTGTCAAAGGGTCTGTGTGGAGGGAGTGCAGCATTGTCAGAGGATCAGTGTGGATTGAGTGCAGCATTGTCAGAGGGTCAGTGTGGAGGGAATGCAGCATTGTCAGAGGATCAGTGTGGAGTGAATGCAGCATTGTCAGAGGATCAGTGTGGAGTGAATGCAGCATTGTCAGAGGATCAGTGTGGAGTGAATGCAGCATTATCAGAGGATCAGTGTGGAGTGAATGCAGCATTGTTCGAGAATCAGTGTGGAGGATGTGCATCATTGTAAAAGGGTCTGTGTGGAGGGAGTGCAGCATTGTCAGAGGATCAGTGTGGAGGGAGTGCAGCATTGTCAGAGGGTCAGTGTGGAGGGAATGCAGCATTGTCAGAGGATCAGTGTGGAGTGAATGCAGCGTTGTCAGATGATCAGTGTGGAGCGGATGCAGCATTATCAGAGGATCAGTATGAAGGGAGTGCAGCATTGTGAGAGAATCAGTTTGGAGGGAATGCAGCATTGTGAGAGGATCAGTGTGAAGGGAGTGCAGCATTGTCAGAGGATCAGTGTGGATTGAGTGCAGCATTGTCAGAGGGTCTGTATGGAGGGAGTGCAGCATTGTCAGAGGGTCAGTGTGGAGGGAGTGCAGCATTGTCAGAGGATCAGTGTGCAGGGAGTACAGCATTGTCAGAGGATCTGTGTGGAGGGAGTGCTGCATTGTCAGAGAGTCAGGACGGAGGGAGTGCAGCATTGTCAGAGGATCAGTGTGGAGGGTGTGCAACATTGTTAGAGGGTCAGTGTGAAGGGGTTGCAGAATTGTCAGAGGATCAGTATGGAGGGAGTGCAGCATTGTCAGAGGGTCAGTGTGGAGGGAGTGCAGCATTTTCAGAGGATCAGTATGGAGGGGTTGCAGCATTGTCAGAGGATCAGTGTGGAGGAGTGCATCATTGTCAGAGGTTCAGTGTGGGAGGAGTGCAGCATTGTCAGAGGATCAGTGTGGAGGGAGTGCAGCATTGTCAGAGGATCAGTGTGGAGGGAGTGCAGCATTGTCAGAGAGTCAGTGTGGAGGCAGTGCAGCATTGTCAGAGAGTCAGTATGGAGGGAGTGCAGCATTATCAGACCATCAGTGTGGAGGGTGTGCAGCATTGTCAGAGGATCAGTATGGAGGGAGTGCAGCATTGACAGAGGATCAGTGTGGAGTGAGTGCAGCATTGTCAGAGGGTCAGTGTGGAGGGAGTGCAGCATTTTCAGAGAGTCAGTGTGGAAGGAGTGCAGCATTGTCAGAGGGTCAGTGTGGAGGGAGTGCAGCATTGTCAGAGGATCAGTATGGAGGGAGTGCAGCATTGTCAGAGCGTCAGTGTTGGGGGAGTGCAGTATTGTCAGAGGATCTGTGTGGAGGGAGTGCTGCATTGTCAGAGAGTCAGGACGGAGGGAGTGCAGCATTGTCAGAGGATCAGTGTGGAGGGAGTGCAACATGGTTAGAGGGTCAGTGTGAAGGGGTTGCAGCATTGTCAGAGGGTCAGTGTGGAGGGAGTGCAGCATTGTCAGAGAGTCAGTCAGGAGGAAGTGCAGCATTTTCAGAGGATGAGTATTGAGGGAGTGCAGCATTGTCAATGGGTCAGTGCGGAGGGAGTTCAGCATTGTCAGAGGGTCAGTGTGGAGGGAGTGCAGCATTGTCAGAGGATCAGTGTGGAGGGAGTGCAGCATTGTTAGAGAATCAGTGTGGAGGATGTGCATCATTGTCAAAGCGTCTGTGTGGAGGGAGTGCAGCATTGTCAGAGGATCAGTGTGGAGTGAATGCAGCATTGTCAGAGGATCAGTGTGGAGCGGATGCAGCATTGTTAGAGAATCAGTGTGGAGGATATCCATCATTGTCAAAGGGTCTGTGTGGAGGGAGTGCAGCATTGTCAGAGGATCAGTGTGGATTGAGTGCAGCATTGTCAGAGGGTCAGTGTGGAGGGAATGCAGCATTGTCAGAGGATCAGTGTGGAGTGAATGCAGCATTGTCAGAGGATCAGTGTGGAGTGAATGCAGCATTGTCAGAGGATCAGTGTGGAGTGAATGCAGCATTATCAGAGGATCAGTGTGGAGTGAATGCAGCATTGTTCGAGAATCAGTGTGGAGGATGTGCATCATTGTAAAAGGGTCTGTGTGGAGGGAGTGCAGCATTGTCAGAGGATCAGTGTGGAGGGAGTGCAGCATTGTCAGAGGGTCAGTGTGGAGGGAATGCAGCATTGTCAGAGGATCAGTGTGGAGTGAATGCAGCGTTGTCAGATGATCAGTGTGGAGCGGATGCAGCATTATCAGAGGATCAGTATGAAGGGAGTGCAGCATTGTGAGAGAATCAGTTTGGAGGGAATGCAGCATTGTGAGAGGATCAGTGTGAAGGGAGTGCAGCATTGTCAGAGGATCAGTGTGGATTGAGTGCAGCATTGTCAGAGGGTCTGTATGGAGGGAGTGCAGCATTGTCAGAGGGTCAGTGTGGAGGGAGTGCAGCATTGTCAGAGGATCAGTGTGCAGGGAGTACAGCATTGTCAGAGGATCTGTGTGGAGGGAGTGCTGCATTGTCAGAGAGTCAGGACGGAGGGAGTGCAGCATTGTCAGAGGATCAGTGTGGAGGGTGTGCAACATTGTTAGAGGGTCAGTGTGAAGGGGTTGCAGAATTGTCAGAGGGTCAGTGTGGAGGGAGTGCAGCATTGTCAGAGAGTCAGTGAGGAGGGAGTGCAGCATTGTCAGAGGGTCAGTGAGGAGGGAGTGCAGCATGGTTAGAGTGTCAGTGTGGAGGGAGTGCAGCATTGTCAGAGGGTCAGTGTGGGGGGAGTGCAGCATTGGTAGAGAGTCAGTGTGGAGGGAGTGCAGCATTGTCAGAGGGTCAGTGTAGAGGGAGTGCAGCATTGTCAGAGAGTCAGTGTGGAGGGGGTGCAGCATTGTCAGAGGGTCAGTGTGGAGGGAGTGCAGCATTGTCAGAGGGTCAGTGTGGAGGGAGTGCAGCATTGTCAGAGAGTCAGTGTGGAGGGAGTGCAGAATTATCACAGGATCAGTGTGGAGTGGGTGCAGCATTGTCTGAGGATCAGTATGGAGGGCGTGCAGCATTTTCAGAGGATCAGAGTGGTCGGAATGCAGCATTGTCAGAGGCTCAGTCTGGAGGGAGTGCAGCATTGTCAGAGGGTCAGTGTGGAGTGAGTGCAGCATTGTCAGAGGGTCAGTGTGGAAGGAGTGCAGCATTGTCAGAGGGTCAGTGTGGAGGAAGTGCATCACTATCAGAGGATCAGTGTGGAGGGAATGCAGCATTGTCAGAGGGTCAGTGTGGAGGGAGTGCAGCATTGTCAGAGTGTCAGTGAGGAGGGAGTGCAGCATTGTTAGAGAGTCAGTGTGGAGGGAGTGCAGCATTGTCAGAGGGTCAGTGTGGAGGGAGTGCAGCATTGTTAGAGAGTCAGTGTGGAGGGAGTGCAGCATTGTCAGAGAGTCAGTGTGGAGGGAGTGCAGTATTGTCATAGGGTCAGTGTGCAGGAAGTGCAGCATTGTCAGAGGGTCACTGTGGAGGGAGTGCATCACAATCAGAGGATCAGTGTGGAGGGAGTGCAGCATTGTCAGAGGGTCAGTGTGGAGGGAGTGCAGCATTGTCAGAGGGTCAGTGTGGAGGGAGTGCAGCATTGTCAGAGGGTCAGTGTGGAAGGAGTGCAGCATTGTCAGAGGGTCAATGTGGAGGAAGTGCAGCATTGTCAGAGGGTCAGTGTGGAGGGAGTGCATCACTATCAGAGGATCAGTGTGGAGGGAGTGCAGCATTGTCAGAGGGTCAGTGTGGGGGGAGTGCAGCATTGTCAGAGGATCAGGATGGAGGGGGTGCAGCATTGTCAGAGGATCAGTATGGAGGGAGTGCAGCATTGTCAGAGGGTCAGTGTGGAGGAAGTGCAGCATTGTCAGACGGTCAGTGTGGAGGAAGTGCAGCATTGTCAGAGGGTCAGTGTGGAGGGAATGCAGCATTGTCAGAGGATCAGTTGGGAGGAAGTGCAGATTTGTCAGAGGATCAGTGTGAAGGGTGTGCAGCATTGTCAGAGGGTCAGTGTGGAGGGAGTGCAGCATTGTCAAAGGATCAGTGTGGAGGGAGTGCAGCATTATCAGAGGATCAGTATGGAGGGAGTGCAGCATTGTCAGAGGATCAGTTGGGAGGAAGTGCAGAATTGTCAGTTGGTCAGTCTGGAGGGAGTGCAGCATTGTCAGAGGATAAGTGTGTAGGGGTTTCAGCATTATCAGAGGATCAGTATGGAGTGGGTGCAGCATTGTCTGAGGATCAGTATGGAGGGCGTGCAGCATTTTCAGAGGATCAGAGTGGTCGGAATGCAGCATTGTCAGAGGCTCAGTCTGGAGGGAGTGCAGCATTGTCAGAGGGTCAGTGTGGAGTGAGTGCAGCATTGTCAGAGGGTCAGTGTGGAAGGAGTGCAGCATTGTCAGAGGGTCAGTGTGGAGGAAGTGCATCACTATCAGAGGATCAGTGTGGAGGGAATGCAGCATTGTCAGAGGGTCAGTGTGGGGTGAGTGCAGCATTGTTAGAGAGTCAGTGTGGAGGGAGTGCAGCATTGTCAGAGGGTCAGTGTGGAGGGAGTGCAGCATTGTTAGAGAGTCAGTGTGGAGGGAGTGCAGCATTGTCAGAGAGTCAGTGTGGAGGGCGTGCAGCATTGTCAGAGGGTCGGTGTGCAGGAAGTGCAGCATTGTCAGAGGGTCAGTGTGGAGGGAGTGCATCACAATCAGAGGATCAGTGTGGAGGGAGTGCAGCATTGTCAGAGGGTCAGTGAGGAGGGAGTGCAGAATTATCACAGGATCAGTGTGGAGTGGGTGCAGCATTGTCTGAGGATCAGTATGGAGGGGGTGCAGCATTGTCAGAGGGTCAGTGTGGAGGGAGTGCAGCATTGTCAGAGAGTCAGTGTGGAGGGAGTGCAGAATTATCACAGGATCAGTGTGGAGTGGGTGCAGCATTGTCTGAGGATCAGTATGGAGGGCGTGCAGCATTTTCAGAGGATCAGAGTGGTCGGAATGCAGCATTGTCAGAGGCTCAGTCTGGAGGGAGTGCAGCATTGTCAGAGGGTCAGTGTGGAGTGAGTGCAGCATTGTCAGAGGGTCAGTGTGGAAGGAGTGCAGCATTGTCAGAGGGTCAGTGTGGAGGAAGTGCATCACTATCAGAGGATCAGTGTGGAGGGAATGCAGCATTGTCAGAGGGTCAGTGTGGAGGGAGTGCAGCATTGTCAGAGTGTCAGTGAGGAGGGAGTGCAGCATTGTTAGAGAGTCAGTGTGGAGGGAGTGCAGCATTGTCAGAGGGTCAGTGTGGAGGGAGTGCAGCATTGTTAGAGAGTCAGTGTGGAGGGAGTGCAGCATTGTCAGAGAGTCAGTGTGGAGGGAGTGCAGTATTGTCATAGGGTCAGTGTGCAGGAAGTGCAGCATTGTCAGAGGGTCACTGTGGAGGGAGTGCATCACAATCAGAGGATCAGTGTGGAGGGAGTGCAGCATTGTCAGAGGGTCAGTGTGGAGGGAGTGCAGCATTGTCAGAGGGTCAGTGTGGAGGGAGTGCAGCATTGTCAGAGGGTCAGTGTGGAAGGAGTGCAGCATTGTCAGAGGGTCAATGTGGAGGAAGTGCAGCATTGTCAGAGGGTCAGTGTGGAGGGAGTGCATCACTATCAGAGGATCAGTGTGGAGGGAGTGCAGCATTGTCAGAGGGTCAGTGTGGGGGGAGTGCAGCATTGTCAGAGGATCAGGATGGAGGGGGTGCAGCATTGTCAGAGGATCAGTATGGAGGGAGTGCAGCATTGTCAGAGGGTCAGTGTGGAGGAAGTGCAGCATTGTCAGACGGTCAGTGTGGAGGAAGTGCAGCATTGTCAGAGGGTCAGTGTGGAGGGAATGCAGCATTGTCAGAGGATCAGTTGGGAGGAAGTGCAGATTTGTCAGAGGATCAGTGTGAAGGGTGTGCAGCATTGTCAGAGGGTCAGTGTGGAGGGAGTGCAGCATTGTCAAAGGATCAGTGTGGAGGGAGTGCAGCATTATCAGAGGATCAGTATGGAGGGAGTGCAGCATTGTCAGAGGATCAGTTGGGAGGAAGTGCAGAATTGTCAGTTGGTCAGTCTGGAGGGAGTGCAGCATTGTCAGAGGATAAGTGTGTAGGGGTTTCAGCATTATCAGAGGATCAGTATGGAGTGGGTGCAGCATTGTCTGAGGATCAGTATGGAGGGCGTGCAGCATTTTCAGAGGATCAGAGTGGTCGGAATGCAGCATTGTCAGAGGCTCAGTCTGGAGGGAGTGCAGCATTGTCAGAGGGTCAGTGTGGAGTGAGTGCAGCATTGTCAGAGGGTCAGTGTGGAAGGAGTGCAGCATTGTCAGAGGGTCAGTGTGGAGGAAGTGCATCACTATCAGAGGATCAGTGTGGAGGGAATGCAGCATTGTCAGAGGGTCAGTGTGGGGTGAGTGCAGCATTGTTAGAGAGTCAGTGTGGAGGGAGTGCAGCATTGTCAGAGGGTCAGTGTGGAGGGAGTGCAGCATTGTTAGAGAGTCAGTGTGGAGGGAGTGCAGCATTGTCAGAGAGTCAGTGTGGAGGGCGTGCAGCATTGTCAGAGGGTCGGTGTGCAGGAAGTGCAGCATTGTCAGAGGGTCAGTGTGGAGGGAGTGCATCACAATCAGAGGATCAGTGTGGAGGGAGTGCAGCATTGTCAGAGGGTCAGTGAGGAGGGAGTGCAGAATTATCACAGGATCAGTGTGGAGTGGGTGCAGCATTGTCTGAGGATCAGTATGGAGGGGGTGCAGCATTGTCAGAGGGTCAGTGTGGAAGGAGTGCAGCATTGTCAGAGGGTCAATGTGGAGGAAGTGCAGCATTGTCAGAGGGTCAGTGTGGAGGGAGTGCATCACTATCAGAGGATCAGTGTGGAGGGAGTGCAGCATTGTCAGAGGGTCAGTGTGGAGGGAGTGCAGCATTGTCAGAGGGTCAGTGTGGAGGGAGTGCAGCATTGTTAGAGAGTCAGTGTGGAGGGAGTGCAGCATTGTCAGAGAGTCAGTGTGGAGGGAGTGCAGCATTGTCAGAGGGTCAGTGTGCAGGAAGTGCAGCATTGTCAGAGGGTCAGTGTGGAGGGAGTGCATCACAATCAGAGGATCAGTGTGGAGGGAGTGCAGCATTGTCAGAGGGTCAGTGTGGAGGGAGTGCAGCATTGTCAGAGGGTCAATGTGGAGGAAGTGCAGCATTGTCAGAGGGTCAGTGTGGAGGAAGTGCAGCATTGTCAGACGGTCAGTGTGGAGGAACTGCAGCATTGTCAGAGGGTCAGTGTGGAGGGAGTGCAGCATTGTAAGAGGATCAGTTGGGAGGAAGTGCAGAATTGTCAGAGGATCAGTATGAAGGGTGTGCAGCATTGTCAGAGGATCAGTGTGGAGGGAGTGCAGCATTGTCAGAGGATCAGTGTGGAGGGAGTGCAGCATTGTCAGTTGGTCAGTATGGAGGGAGTGCAGCATTGTCAGAGGATAAGTGTGTAGGGGTTTCAGCATTATCAGAGGATCAGTATGGAGGGGGTGTAGCATTGTCAGAGGATCAGTGTGGAGGGAGTGCAGCATTGTCAGTTGGTCAGTATGGAGGGAGTGCAGCATTGTCAGAGGATAAGTGTGTAGGGGTTTCAGCATTATCAGAGGATCAGTATGGAGGGGGTGTAGCATTGTCAGAGGATCAGTGTGGAGGGAGTGCAGCATTGTCAGAGGGTCAGTGTGGAAGGAGTGCAGCATTGTCAGAGGGTCAATGTGGAGTAAGTGCAGCATTGTCAGAGGGTCAGTGTGGAGGGAGTGCAGCATTGTCAGAGGGTCAGTGTGGAGGGAGTGCAGCATTGTCAGAGGGTCAGTGTGGGGAGAGTGCAGCATTGTCAGAGGATCAGTATGGAGGGGGTGCAGCATTGTCAGAGGATCAGTATGGAGGGAGTGCAGCATTGTCAGAGGGTCAGTGTGGAGGAAGTGCAGCATTGTCAGAGGGTCAGTGTGGAGGAAGTGCAGCATTGTCAGAGGGTCAGTGTGGAGGGAGTGCAGCATTGTCAGAGGGTCAGTGTGGAGGGAGTGCAGCATTGTCAGAGGATCAGTTGGGAGGAAGTGCAGAAAAGTCAGAGGATCAGTATGGAGGGTGTGCAGCATTGTCAGAGGATCAGTATGGAGGGGGTGCAGCATTGTCAGAGGATCAGTGTGGAGGGAGTGCAGCATTGTCAGTTGGTTAGTATGGAGGGAGTGCAGCATTGTCAGAGGATAAGTGTGTAGGGGTTTCAGCATTATCAGAGGATCAGTATGGAGGGGGTGCAGCATTGTCAGAGGATCAGTGTGGAGGGGGTGCAGCATTGTCAGAGAATCAGTATGGAGGGGGTGCAGCATTGTCTGTGAGTCAGTGTGGAGGCAGTGCAGTATTGACAGAGGATCAGTGTGGAGGGGGTGCAGCATTGTCAGAGAGTCAGTGTGGGGGGAGTGCAGCATTGTGAGAGGATCAGTGTGGAGGGAGTGCAGCATTGTCAGACAGTCAGGACGGAGGGAGTGCAGCATTGTCAGAGGGTCAGTGTGGAGGGTGGGCAGCATAGTCAGAGGATCAGTGTGGAGGGAGTGCATCATTGTCAGAGCGTCAGTGTGGGGGGAGTGCAGCATTGTCAGAGGATCTGTGTGGAGGGATTGCTGCATTGTCAGAGGGTCAGGACGGAGGGAGTGCAGCATTGTCAGAGGATCAGTGTGGAGGTAGAGCAGCATTGTCAGAGGATCAGTGTGGAGGCAGTGCAGCATTGACAGAGGATCAGTGTGGAGGGGGTGCAGCATTGTCAGAGAGTCAGTGTGGAGGGAGTGCAGCATTGTCAGAGGATCAGTGTGGAGGGAGTGCAGCTTTGTTCGAGAATCAGTATGGAGGGAGTGCAGCATTGTCAGAGGGTCAATGTGGAGGAAGTGCAGCATTGTCAGAGGGTCAGTGTGGAGGAAGTGCAGCATTGTCAGACGGTCAGTGTGGAGGAACTGCAGCATTGTCAGAGGGTCAGTGTGGAGGGAGTGCAGCATTGTCAGAGGATCAGTTGGGAGGAAGTGCAGAATTGTCAGAGGATCAGTATGAAGGGTGTGCAGCATTGTCAGAGGATCAGTGTGGAGGGAGTGCAGCATTGTCAGAGGATCAGTGTGGAGGGAGTGCAGCATTGTCAGTTGGTCAGTATGGAGGGAGTGCAGCATTGTCAGAGGATAAGTGTGTAGGGGTTTCAGCATTATCAGAGGATCAGTATGGAGGGGGTGTAGCATTGTCAGAGGATCAGTGTGGAGGGAGTGCAGCATTGTCAGAGGGTCAGTGTGGAAGGAGTGCAGCATTGTCAGAGGGTCAATGTGGAGTAAGTGCAGCATTGTCAGAGGGTCAGTGTGGAGGGAGTGCAGCATTGTCAGAGGGTCAGTGTGGAGGGAGTGCAGCATTGTCAGAGGGTCAGTGTGGGGAGAGTGCAGCATTGTCAGAGGATCAGTATGGAGGGGGTGCAGCATTGTCAGAGGATCAGTATGGAGGGAGTGCAGCATTGTCAGAGGGTCAGTGTGGAGGAAGTGCAGCATTGTCAGAGGGTCAGTGTGGAGGAAGTGCAGCATTGTCAGAGGGTCAGTGTGGAGGGAGTGCAGCATTGTCAGAGGGTCAGTGTGGAGGGAGTGCAGCATTGTCAGAGGGTCAGTGTGGAGGGAGTGCAGCATTGTCAGAGGATCAGTTGGGAGGAAGTGCAGAAAAGTCAGAGGATCAGTATGGAGGGTGTGCAGCATTGTCAGAGGATCAGTATGGAGGGGGTGCAGCATTGTCAGAGGATCAGTGTGGAGGGAGTGCAGCATTGTCAGTTGGTTAGTATGGAGGGAGTGCAGCATTGTCAGAGGATAAGTGTGTAGGGGTTTCAGCATTATCAGAGGATCAGTATGGAGGGGGTGCAGCATTGTCAGAGGATCAGTGTGGAGGGGGTGCAGCATTGTCAGAGAATCAGTATGGAGGGGGTGCAGCATTGTCAGAGAGTCAGTGTGGAGGCAGTGCAGCATTGACAGAGGATCAGTGTGGAGGGGGTGCAGCATTGTCAGAGAGTCAGTGTGGGGGGAGTGCAGCATTGTGAGAGGATCAGTGTGGAGGGAGTGCAGCATTGTCAGACAGTCAGGACGGAGGGAGTGCAGCATTGTCAGAGGGTCAGTGTGGAGGGTGGGCAGCATAGTCAGAGGATCAGTGTGGAGGGAGTGCATCATTGTCAGAGCGTCAGTGTGGGGGGAGTGCAGCATTGTCAGAGGATCTGTGTGGAGGGATTGCTGCATTGTCAGAGGGTCAGGACGGAGGGAGTGCAGCATTGTCAGAGGATCAGTGTGGAGGTAGAGCAGCATTGTCAGAGGATCAGTGTGGAGGCAGTGCAGCATTGACAGAGGATCAGTGTGGAGGGGGTGCAGCATTGTCAGAGAGTCAGTGTGGAGGGAGTGCAGCACTGTCAGAGGATCAGTGTGGAGGGAGAGCAGCATTGTTAGATGGTCAGTGTGGAGGGGTTGCAGCATTGTCAGAGGGTCAGTGTGGAGGGAGTGCAGCATTGTCAGAGGATCAGTATGGAGGGAGTGCATCATTGTCAGAGGTTCAGTGTGGAGGAAGTGCAGCATTGTCAGAGGATCAGTGTGGAGGGAGTGCAGCAATGTCAGAGAGTCAGGACGAAGGGAGTGCAGCATTGTCAGAGGATCAGTGTGGAGGGAGTGCAGCATTGTCAGAGAGTCAGTGTGGAGGGAGTGCAGCATTGTCAGAGAGTCAGTATGGAGGGAGTGCAGCATTATCAGACCATCAGTGTGGAGGGGGTGCAGCATTGTCAGAGGATCAGTATGGAGGGGTTGCAGCATTGTCAGAGGATCAGTAGGAGGGAGTGCAGCATTGTCAGAGGATCAGTGTGGAGGGAGTGCAGCATTTTCAGAGAGTCAGTGTGGAAGGAGTGCAGCATTGTCAGAGGGTCAGTGTGGAGGGAGTGCAGCATTGTCAGAGGATCAGTATGGAGGGAGTGCAGCATTGTCAGAGTGACAGTGTTGGGGGAGTGCAGCATTGTCAGAGGATCTGTGTGGAGGGAGTGCTGCATTGTCAGAGAGTCAGTACGGAGGGAGTGCAGCATTGTCAGAGGATCAGTGTGGAGGGAGTGCAACATTGTTAGAGGGTCAGTGTGAAGGGGTTGCAGCATTGTCAGAGGGTCAGTGTGGAGGGAGTGCAGCATTGTCAGAGGGTCAGTCAGGAGGAAGTGCAGCATTTTCAGAGGATCAGTATTGAGGGCGTGCAGCATTGTCAATGGGTCAGTGCGGAGGGAGTTCAGCATTGTCAGAGGGTCAGTGTGGAGGGAGTGCAGCATTGTCAGAGGATCAGTGTGGAGGGAGTGCAGCATTGTCAGAGGGTCAGTGTGGAGGGAGTGCAGCATTGTTAGAGAGTCAGTGTGGAGGATGTGCATCATTGTCAAAGGGTCTGTGTGGAGGGAGTGCAGCATTGTCAGAGGATCAGTGTGGTGGGAGTGCAGCATTGTCAGAGGGTCAGTGTGGAGGGAATGCAGCATTGTCAGAGGATCAGTGTGGATTGAATGCAGCATTGTCAGAGGATCAGTGTGGAGTGAATGCAGCATTGTTCGAGAATCAGTGTGGAGGATGTGCATCATTGTCAAAGGGTCTGTGTGGAGGGAGTGCAGCATTGTCAGAGGATCAGTGTGGAGGGAGTGCAGCATTGTCAGAGGGTCAGTGTGGAGGGAATGCAGCATTGTCAGAGGATCAGTGTGGAGTGAATGCAGCGTTGTCAGAGGATCAGTGTGGAGCGGATGCAGCATTATCAGAGGATCAGTATGAAGGGAGTGCAGCATTGTGAGAGAATCAGTTTGGAGGGAATGCAGCATTGTGAGAGGATCAGTGTGAAGGGAGTGCAGCATTGTCAGAGGATCAGTGTGGATTGAGTGCAGCATTGTCAGAGGGTCTGTATGGAGGGAGTGCAGCATTGTCAGAGGGTCAATGTGGAGGGAGTGCAGCATTGTCAGAGGATCAGTGTGCAGGGAGTACAGCATTGTCAGAGGATCTGTGTGGAGGGAGTGCTGCATTGTCAGAGAGTCAGGACGGAGGGAGTGCAGCATTGTCAGAGGATCAGTGTGGAGGGTGTGCAACATTGTTAGAGGGTCAGTGTGAAGGGGTTGCAGCATTGTCAGAGGGTCAGTGTGGAGGGAGTGCAGCATTGTCAGAGAGTCAGTGTGGAGGGAGTGCAGCATTGTCAGAGGGTCAGTGAGGTGGGAGTGCAGCATGGTTAGAGTGTCAGTGTGGAGGGAGTGCAGCATTGTCAGAGGGTCAGTGTGGGGGGAGTGCAGCATTGTTAGAGAGTCAGTGTGGAGGGAGTGCAGCATTGTCAGAGGGTCAGTGTGAAGGGAGTGCAGCATTGTCAGAGAGTCAGTGTGGAGGGAGTGCAGCATTGTCAGAGGGTCAGTGTGGAGGGAGTGCAGCATTGTCAGAGGGTCAGTGAGGAGGGAGTGCAGAATTATCACAGGATCAGTGTGGAATGGGTGCAGCATTGTCTGAGGATCAGTATGGAGGGCGTGCAGCATTTTCAGAGGATCAGAGTGGTCGGTATGCAGCATTGTCAGAGGCTCAGTCTGGAGGGAGTGCAGCATTGTTAGAGGGTCAGTCTGGAGGGAGTGCAGCATTGTCAGAGGGTCAGTGTGGAGTGAGTGCAGCATTGTCAGAGGGTCAGTGTGGAAGGAGTGCAGCATTGTCAGAGGGTCAGTGTGGAGGAAGTGCATCACTATCAGAGGATCAGTGTGGAGGGATTGCAGCATTGTTAGAGAGTCAGTGTGGAGGGAGTGCAGCATTGTCAGAGGGTCAGTGTGGAGGGAGTGCAGCATTGTCAGAGGGTCAGTGTGGAAGGAGTGCAGCATTGTCAGAGGGTCAATGTGGAGGAAGTGCATCATTGTCAGAGGGTCAGTGTGGAGGGAGTGCATCACTATCAGAGGATCATTGTGGAGGGAGTGCAGCATTGTCAGAGGGTCAGTGTGGAGGGAGTGCAGCATTGTCAGAGGGTCAGTGTGGGGGGAGTGCAGCATTGTCAGAGGATCAGTATGGAGGGGGTGCAGCATTGTCAGAGGATCAGTGTGGAGGAAGTGCAGCATTGTCAGAGGGTCAGTGTGGAGGGAGTGCAGCATTGTCAGAGGGTCAGTGTGGGGGGAGTGCAGCATTGTCAGAGGATCAGTGTGGAGGGAGTGCAGCATTGTCAGAGGGTCAGTGTGGAGGAAGTGCAGCATTGTCAGACGGTCAGTGTGGAGGAAGTGCAGCATTGTCAGAGGATCAGTTGGGAGGAAGTGCAGAATTGTCAGAGGATCAGTATGAAGGGTGTGCAGCATTGTCAGAGGATCAGTGTGGAGGGAGTGCAGCATTGTCAGAGGGTCAGGACGGAGGGAGTGCAGCATTGTCAGAGGGTCAGTGTGGAAGAAGTGCAGCATTGTCAGAGGGTCAATGTGGAGGAAGTGCAGCATTGTCAGAGGGTCAGTGTGGAGGGAGTGCATCACTATCAGAGGATCAGTGTGGAGGGAGTGCAGCATTGTCAGAGGGTCAGTGTGGAGGGAGTGCAGCATTGTCAGAGGGTCAGTGTGGGGGGAGTGCAGCATTGTCAGAGGATCAGTATGGAGGGGGCGCAGCATTGTCAGAGGATCAGTGTGGAGGAAGTGCAGCATTGTCAGAGGATCAGTTGGGAGGAAGTGCAGAATTGTCAGAGGATCAGTATGAAGGGTGTGCAGCATTGTCAGAGGATCAGTGTGGAGGGAGTGCAGCATTGTCAGAGGGTCAGGACGGAGGGAGTGCAGCATTGTCAGAGGGTCAGTGTGGAGGGAGTGCAGAATTGTCAGAGGATCAGTATGAAGGGTGTGCAGCATTGTCAGAGGATCAGTGTGGAGGGAGTGCAGCATTGTCAGAGGATCAGTGTGGAGGGAGTGCAGCATTGTCAGAGGGTCAATGTGGAGGAAGTGCAGCATTGTCAGTGGGTCAGTGTGGAGGGAGTGCATCACTATCAGAGGATCAGTGTGGAGGGAGTGCAGCATTGTCAGAGGGTCAGTGTGGAGGGAGTGCAGCATTGTCAGAGGGTCAGTGTGGGGGGAGTGCGGCATTGTCAGAGGATCAGTATGGAGGGGGTGCAGCATTGTCAGAGGATCAGTATGGAGGGAGTGCAGCATTGTCAGAGGGTCAGTGTGGAGGAAGTGCAGCATTGTCAGACGGTCAGTGTGGAGGAAGTGCAGCATTGTCAGAGGGTCAGTGTGGAGGGAGTGCAGCATTGTCAGAGGGTCAGTATGGAGGGAGTGCAGCATTGTCAAATGATCAGTGTGGAGGGAGTGCAGCATTATCAGAGGATCAGTATGGAGGGGGTGCAGCATTGTCAGAGGATCAGTGTGGAGGGAGTGCAGAATTGTCAGTTGGTTAGTATGGAGGGAGTGCAGCATTGTCAGAGGATAAGTGTGTAGGGGTTTCAGCATTATCAGAGGATCAGTATGGAGGGGGTGCAGCATTGTCAGAGGATCAGTGTGGAGGGGGTGCAGCATTGTCAGAGAATCAGTATGGAGGGGGTGCAGCATTGTCAGAGAGTCAGTGTGGAGGCAGTGCAGCATTGACAGAGGATCAGTGTGGAGGGGGTGCAGCATTGTCAGAGAGTCAGTGTGGAGGTAGAGCAGCATTGTCAGAGGATCAGTGTGGAGGCAGTGCAGCATTGACAGAGATTCAGAGTGGAGGGAGTGCAGCATTGACAGAGGATCAGTGTGGAGGGAGTGCAGCATTGACAGAGGATCAGTGTGGAGGGAGTGCATCATTGTCAGAGGGTCAGTGTGGGGGGAGTGCAGCATTGTGAGAGGATCAGTGTGGAGGGAGTGCAGCATTGTCAGACAGTCAGGACGGAGGGAGTGCAGCATTGTCAGAGGGTCAGTGTGGAGGGTGTGCAGCATAGTCAGAGGATCAGTGTGGAGGGAGTGCATCATTGTCAGAGCGTCAGTGTGGGGGGAGTGCAGCATTGTCAGAGGATCTGTGTGGAGGGAGTGCTGCATTGTCAGAGAGTCAGGACGGAGGGAGTGCAGCATTGTCAGAGGATCAGTGTGGAGGGGTTGCAGCATTGTCAGAGGGTCAGTGTGGAGGGAGTGCAACATTGTCAGAGGATCAGTGTGGAGGGAGTGCAGCATTGTCAGAGGGTCAGTGTGGAGGGAGTGCAGCATTGTCAGAGGGTCAGTGTGGAGGGGTTGCAGCATTGTCAGAGCGTCAGTGTGGAGGGAGTGCAGCATTGTCAGAGGATCAGTGTGGAGGGAGTGCAGCATTGTCAGAGGGTCAGTGTGGAGGGAGTGCAGCATTGTCAGAGGGTCAGTGTGGAGGGAGTGCAGCATTGTCAGAGAGTCAGTGTGGAGGGGGTGCAGCATTGTCAGAGGGTCAGTGTGGAGGGAGTGCAGCATTGTCAGAGCGTCAGTGTGGAGGGAGTGCAGCATTGTCAGAGGGTCAGTGAGGAGGGAGTGCAGAATTATCACAGGATCAGTGTGGAGTGGGTGCAGCATTGTCTGAGGATCAGAGTGGTCGGAATGCAGCATTGTCTGAGGCTCAGTCTGGAGGGAGTGCAGCATTGTCAGAGGATCAGTGTGGAAGGAGTGCAGCATTGTCAGAGGGTCAGTGTGGAGGAAGTGCAGCATTGTCTGAGGGTCAGTGTGGAGGGAGTGCATCACTATCAGAGGATCAGTGTGGAGGGAGTGCAGCATTGTCAGAGGGTCAGTGTGGAGGGAGTGCAGCATTATCAGAGGATCAGTGTGGAGGGAGTGCAGCATTGTCAGAGGATCAGTTGGGAGGAAGTGCAGCATTGTCAGAGAATCAGTATGGAGGGGGTGCAGCATTGTCAGAGAGTCAGTGTGGAGGCAGTGCAGCATTGACAGAGGATCAGTGTGGAGGGGGTGCAGCATTGTCAGAGAGTCAGTGTGGAGGTAGAGCAGCATTGTCAGAGGATCAGTGTGGAGGCAGTGCAGCATTGACAGAGATTCAGAGTGGAGGGAGTGCAGCATTGACAGAGGATCAGTGTGGAGGGAGTGCAGCATTGACAGAGGATCAGTGTGGAGGGAGTGCATCATTGTCAGAGGGTCAGTGTGGGGGGAGTGCAGCATTGTGAGAGGATCAGTGTGGAGGGAGTGCAGCATTGTCAGACAGTCAGGACGGAGGGAGTGCAGCATTGTCAGAGGGTCAGTGTGGAGGGTGTGCAGCATAGTCAGAGGATCAGTGTGGAGGGAGTGCATCATTGTCAGAGCGTCAGTGTGGGGGGAGTGCAGCATTGTCAGAGGATCTGTGTGGAGGGAGTGCTGCATTGTCAGAGAGTCAGGACGGAGGGAGTGCAGCATTGTCAGAGGATCAGTGTGGAGGGGTTGCAGCATTGTCAGAGGGTCAGTGTGGAGGGAGTGCAACATTGTCAGAGGATCAGTGTGGAGGGAGTGCAGCATTGTCAGAGGGTCAGTGTGGAGGGAGTGCAGCATTGTCAGAGGGTCAGTGTGGAGGGGTTGCAGCATTGTCAGAGCGTCAGTGTGGAGGGAGTGCAGCATTGTCAGAGGATCAGTGTGGAGGGAGTGCAGCATTGTCAGAGGGTCAGTGTGGAGGGAGTGCAGCATTGTCAGAGGGTCAGTGTGGAGGGAGTGCAGCATTGTCAGAGAGTCAGTGTGGAGGGGGTGCAGCATTGTCAGAGGGTCAGTGTGGAGGGAGTGCAGCATTGTCAGAGCGTCAGTGTGGAGGGAGTGCAGCATTGTCAGAGGGTCAGTGAGGAGGGAGTGCAGAATTATCACAGGATCAGTGTGGAGTGGGTGCAGCATTGTCTGAGGATCAGAGTGGTCGGAATGCAGCATTGTCTGAGGCTCAGTCTGGAGGGAGTGCAGCATTGTCAGAGGATCAGTGTGGAAGGAGTGCAGCATTGTCAGAGGGTCAGTGTGGAGGAAGTGCAGCATTGTCTGAGGGTCAGTGTGGAGGGAGTGCATCACTATCAGAGGATCAGTGTGGAGGGAGTGCAGCATTGTCAGAGGGTCAGTGTGGAGGGAGTGCAGCATTATCAGAGGATCAGTGTGGAGGGAGTGCAGCATTGTCAGAGGATCAGTTGGGAGGAAGTGCAGAATTGTCAGAGGATCAGTATGAAGGGTGTGCAGCATTGTCAGAGGATCAGTATGGAGGGAGTGCAGCATTGTCAGAGGATCAGTGTGGAGGGAGTGCAGCATTGTCAGACGATCAGTGTGGAGGGAGTGCAGCATTGTTAGATGGTCAATGTGGAGGGGTTGCAGCATTGTCAGAGGGTCAGTGTGGAGGGAGTGCAGCATTGTCAGAGGGTCAGTGTGGAGGGAGTGCAACATTGTCAGAGGATCAGTATGGAGGGGGTGCAGCATTGTCAGAGGATCAGTTGGGAGGAAGTGCAGAATTGTCAGAGGATCAGTATGGAGGGGGTGAAGCACTGTCAGAGAGTCAGTGTGGAGGTAGTGCAGCATTGTCAGAGGATCAGTGTGGAGGCAGTGCAGCAGTGACAGAGGATCAGTGTGTAGGGGTTGCAGCATTATCAGAGGGTCAGTATGGAGGGGGTGCAGCATTGTCAGAGGATCAGTGTGGAGGGAGTGCAGCATTGTCATAGGGTCAGTGTGGAGGGAGTGCAGCATTGTCAGAGGGTCAGTATGGAGGGAGTGCAGCATTGTCAGAGGGTCAGGTTGGAAGGGGTGCAGCATTGTCAGAGGATCAGCACGGAGGGAGTGCAGCATTGTCAGAGAATCAGTGTGGAGGGGGTGCTGCATTGTCAGAGGATCAGTATGGAGGGGGTGAAGCATTGTCAGAGAGTCAGTGTGGAGGTAGTGCAGCATTATCAGAGGATCAGTATGGAGGGGGTGCAGCATTGTCAGAGGATCAGTGCGGAGGGAGTGCATCATTGTCAGAGGGACAGTGTCGAGGGGGTGCAGAATTGTCAGAGGATCAGTATGAAGTGAGTACAGCATTGTCAGAGAGTAAGTGTGGATTGAGTGCAGCATTGTTAGAGGATCAGTGTGGAGGGAGTGCATCATTGTCAGAGGATCAGTGTGGAGGGAGTGCAGCATTGTCAGAGGATGAGTGTGGAGGGGGTGCAGCATTGTCAGAGGATCAGTATGGAGGGAGAGCAGCATTGTCAGAGGTTCAGTGTCGGGGGAGTGCAGCATTGTCAGAGGATCAGTGTGGAGGAGGTGCAGCATTGTCAATGGGTCAGTGCGGAGGTAGTGCAGCATTGTCAGAGGATCAGTCTGGAGGGGGTGCAGCATTGTCAGAGAGTCAGTGTGGAGGAAGTGCAGCATTTTCAGAGGATCAGTATTGAGGGAGTGCAGTATTGTCAATGGGTCCGTGCGGAGGGAGTGCAGCATTGTCAGAGGGTCAGTGTGGAGGGAGTGCATCATTGTCAGAGGGTCTGTGTGGAGGGAGTGCAGCATTGTCAGAGGATCAGTGTGGAGCGGGTGCAGCATTGTCAGAGGGTCAGGGTGGAGGGGGTGCTGCATTGTCAGAGAGTCAGTGTGGAGGTAGAGCAGCATTGTCAGAGAGTCAGTGTGGAGGTAGAGCAGCATTGTCAGAGGGTCAGTGTGGAGGGGGTGCATCATTGTCAGAGGGTCAGTGTGGTGGGAGTGCAGCATTATCAGAGGATCAGTGTGGAGCGGGTGCAGCATTGTCAGAGGGTCAGGGTGGAGGGGGTGCAGCATTGTCAGAGAGTCAGTGTGGAGGTAGAGCAGCATTGTCAGAGGGTCAGTGTGGAGGGAGTGCAGCATTGTCAGAGAGTCAGTGTGGAGGGAGTGCAGCATTGTCAGAGGGTCAGTGTGGAGGGAGTGCAGCATTGTCAGAGGGTCAGTGTGGAGGGAGTGCAGCATTGTCAGAGGGTCAGTGTGGGGGGAGTGCAGCATTGTCAGAGGATCAGTATGGAGGGGGTGCAGCATTGTCAGAGAGTCAGTGTGGAGGGAGAGCAGCATTGTCAGAGGGTCAGTGTGGAGGGGGTGCAGCATTGTCAGAGGATCAGTGTGGAGGGAGTGCAGCATTGTCAGAGGATCAGTATGAAGGGAGTGCAGCATTGTCAGAGGGTCAGTGTGGAGGGAGTGCAGCATTGTCAGAGAGTCAGTGTGGATTGAGTGCATCATTGTCAGCGGGTCAGTATGGAGGGAGTGCAGCATTGTCAGAGGATCAGTATGGAGGGAGTGCAGCATTATCAGAGGATCAGTGTGGAGGGGGTGCAGCATTGTCAGAGGGTCAGTGTGGAGGGAGTGCAGCATTGTCAGAGGGTCAGTATGAAGTTAGTGCAGCATTGTCAGAGGGTCAGTATGGAGGGAGTGCAACATTGTCAGAGGATCAGGGTGGAGGGAGTGAAACATTATCAGAGGATCAGTGTGGAGGGTGTGCAGAATTGCCAGAGGATCAGTGTGGAGGGGGTGCAGCATTGTCAGAGTGTCAGTATGAAGTTAGTGCAGCATTGTCAGAGGGTCAGTGTGGAGGGGGTGCAGCACTGTCAGAGGGTCAGTATGGAGGGAGTGCAGGATTGTCAGAGGATCAGTGTGGAGGGAGTGCAGCATTGTCAGACAGTCAGGACGGAGGGAGTGCAGCATTGTCAGAGGGTCAGTGTGGAGGGTGTGCAGCATAGTCAGAGGATCAGTGTGGAGGGAGTGCATCATTGTCAGAGCGTCAGTGTGGGGGGAGTGCAGCATTGTCAGAGGATCTGTGTGGAGGGAGTGCTGCATTGTCAGAGAGTCAGGACGGAGGGAGTGCAGCATTGTCAGAGGATCAGTGTGGAGGGGTTGCAGCATTGTCAGAGAGTCAGTGTTGAGGGAGTGCAGCATTGTCAGAGCGTCAGTGTGGAGGGAGTGCAGCATTGTCAGAGGATCAGTGTGGAGGGAGTGCAGCATTGTCAGAGGGTCAGTGTGGAGGGAGTGCAGCATTGTCAGAGGGTCAGTGTGGAGGGAGTGCAGCATTGTCAGAGAGTCAGTGTGGAGGGGGTGCAGCATTGTCAGAGGGTCAGTGTGGAGGGAGTGCAGCATTGTCAGAGCGTCAGTGTGGAGGGAGTGCAGCATTGTCAGAGGGTCAGTGAGGAGGGAGTGCAGAATTATCACAGGATCAGTGTGGAGTGGGTGCAGCATTGTCTGAGGATCAGAGTGGTCGGAATGCAGCATTGTCTGAGGCTCAGTCTGGAGGGAGTGCAGCATTGTCAGAGGATCAGTGTGGAAGGAGTGCAGCATTGTCAGAGGGTCAGTGTGGAGGAAGTGCAGCATTGTCTGAGGGTCAGTGTGGAGGGAGTGCATCACTATCAGAGGATCAGTGTGGAGGGAGTGCAGCATTGTCAGAGGGTCAGTGTGGAGGGAGTGCAGCATTATCAGAGGATCAGTGTGGAGGGAGTGCAGCATTGTCAGAGGATCAGTTGGGAGGAAGTGCAGAATTGTCAGAGGATCAGTATGAAGGGTGTGCAGCATTGTCAGAGGATCAGTATGGAGGGAGTGCAGCATTGTCAGAGGATCAGTGTGGAGGGAGTGCAGCATTGTCAGACGATCAGTGTGGAGGGAGTGCAGCATTGTTAGATGGTCAGTGTGGAGGGGTTGCAGCATTGTCAGAGGGTCAGTGTGGAGGGAGTGCAGCATTGTCAGAGGGTCAGTATGGAGGGAGTGCAACATTGTCAGAGGATCAGTATGGAGGGGGTGCAGCATTGTCAGAGGATCAGTTGGGAGGAAGTGCAGAATTGTCAGAGGATCAGTATGGAGGGGGTGAAGCACTGTCAGAGAGTCAGTGTGGAGGTAGTGCAGCATTGTCAGAGGATCAGTGTGGAGGCAGTGCAGCATTGACAGAGGATCAGTGTGTAGGGGTTGCAGCATTATCAGAGGGTCAGTATGGAGGGGGTGCAGCATTGTCAGAGGATCAGTGTGGAGGGAGTGCAGCATTGTCAGAGGGTCAGTGTGGAGGGAGTGCAGCATTGTCAGAGGGTCAGTATGGAGGGAGTGCAGCATTGTCAGAGGGTCAGGTTGGAAGGGGTGCAGCATTGTCAGAGGATCAGCACGGAGGGAGTGCAGCATTGTCAGAGAATCAGTGTGGAGGGGGTGCTGCATTGTCAGAGGATCAGTATGGAGGGGGTGAAGCATTGTCAGAGAGTCAGTGTGGAGGTAGTGCAGCATTATCAGAGGATCAGTATGGAGGGGGTGCAGCATTGTCAGAGGATCAGTGCGGAGGGAGTGCATCATTGTCAGAGGGACAGTGTCGAGGGGGTGCAGAATTGTCAGAGGATCAGTATGAAGTGAGTACAGCATTGTCAGAGAGTAAGTGTGGATTGAGTGCAGCATTGTTAGAGGATCAGTGTGGAGGGAGTGCATCATTGTCAGAGGATCAGTGTGGAGGGAGTGCAGCATTGTCAGAGGATGAGTGTGGAGGGGGTGCAGCATTGTCAGAGGATCAGTATGGAGGGAGAGCAGCATTGTCAGAGGTTCAGTGTCGGGGGAGCGCAGCATTGTCAGAGGATCAGTGTGGAGGAGGTGCAGCATTGTCAATGGGTCAGTGCGGAGGTAGTGCAGCATTGTCAGAGGATCAGTCTGGAGGGGGTGCAGCATTGTCAGAGAGTCAGTGTGGAGGAAGTGCAGCATTTTCAGAGGATCAGTATTGAGGGAGTGCAGTATTGTCAATGGGTCAGTACGGAGGGAGTGCAGCATTGTCAGAGGGTCAGTGTGGAGGGAGTGCATCATTGTCAGAGGGTCTGTGTGGAGGGAGTGCAGCATTGTCAGAGGATCAGTGTGGAGCGGGTGCAGCATTGTCAGAGGGTCAGGGTGGAGGGGGTGCTGCATTGTCAGAGAGTCAGTGTGGAGGTAGAGCAGCATTGTCAGAGAGTCAGTGTGGAGGTAGAGCAGCATTGTCAGAGGGTCAGTGTGGAGGGGGTGCATCATTGTCAGAGGGTCAGTGTGGTGGGAGTGCAGCATTATCAGAGGATCAGTGTGGAGCGGGTGCAGCATTGTCAGAGGGTCAGGGTGGAGGGGGTGCAGCATTGTCAGAGAGTCAGTGTGGAGGTAGAGCAGCATTGTCAGAGGGTCAGTGTGGAGGGAGTGCAGCATTGTCAGAGAGTCAGTGTGGAGGGGGTGCAGCATTGTCAGAGGGTCAGTGTGGAGGGAGTGCAGCATTGTCAGAGGGTCAGTGTGGAGGGAGTGCAGCATTGTCAGAGGGTCAGTGTGGGGGGAGTGCAGCATTGTCAGAGGATCAGTATGGAGGGGGTGCAGCATTGTCAGAGAGTCAGTGTGGAGGGAGAGCAGCATTGTCAGAGGGTCAGTGTGGAGGGGGTGCAGCATTGTCAGAGGATCAGTGTGGAGGGAGTGCAGCATTGTCAGAGGATCAGTATGAAGGGAGTGCAGCATTGTCAGAGGGTCAGTGTGGAGGGAGTGCAGCATTGTCAGAGAGTCAGTGTGGATTGAGTGCATCATTGTCAGCGGGTCAGTATGGAGGGAGTGCAGCATTGTCAGAGGATCAGTATGGAGGGAGTGCAGCATTATCAGAGGATCAGTGTGGAGGGGGTGCAGCATTGTCAGAGGGTCAGTGTGGAGGGAGTGCAGCATTGTCAGAGGGTCTGTATGAAGTTAGTGCAGCATTGTCAGAGGGTCAGTATGGAGGGAGTGCAGCATTGTCAGAGGATCAGGGTGGAGGGAGTGAAACATTATCAGAGGATCAGTGTGGAGGGTGTGCAGAATTGCCAGAGGATCAGTGTGGAGGGGGTGCAGCATTGTCAGAGTGTCAGTATGAAGTTAGTGCAGCATTGTCAGAGGGTCAGTGTGGAGGGGGTGCAGCACTGTCAGAGGGTCAGTATGGAGGGAGTGCAGGATTGTCAGAGGATCAGTGTGGAGGTAGTGCAGCATTGTCAGAGAGTCAGGACGGAGGGGGTGCAGCATTGTCAGAGGATCAGTGCGGAGGGTTGCAGAATTGTCAGAGGGTCAGTCTGGTTGGAGTGCTTCATTGTCAGAGGGTTAGTGTGGTGGGAGTGCAGCATTGTCAGAGGATTAGTGTGGAGGAAGTGCAGCATTTTCAGAGGTTCAGTATTGAGGGGGTGTAGCATTGTCAATGGGTCAGTGTGGAGGGATTGCAGCATTGTCAGAAGGTCAGTGTGGAGGGAGTGCAGCATTGTCAGAGGATCTGTGTGGAGGGAGGGCAGCATTGTTAGAGAATCAGTTGGAGGATGTGCATAATTGTCAGAGGGTCTTTGTGGAGGGAGTGCAGCATTGTCAGAGGATCAGTGTGGAGGGAGTGCAAAATTGTCAGAATATCAGTGTGGAGGGAGTGCAGCATTGTCAGAGAATCGGTTTGGAGGGAATGCAGCATTAAGGGAGGATCAGTGTGAAGGAGGTGCAGCATTGTCAGAGGGTCAATGTGGAGTGAGTGCAGCATTGTCAGAGGCTCAGTGTGGAGGGAGTGCTTCATTGTCAGAGGGTTAGTGTGGTGGGAGTGCAGCATTGTCAGAGGATTAGTGTGGAGGAAGTGCAGCATTTTCAGAGGTTCAGTATTGAGGGGGTGTAGCATTGTCAATGGGTCAGTGTGGAGGGATCGCAGCATTGTCAGAGGGTCAGTTTGGAGGGAGTGCAGCATTGTCAGAGGATCAGTGTGGAGGGAGTGCTGCATTGTTAGAGAATCAGTTGGAGGATGTGCATAATTGTCAGAGGGTCTTTGTGGAGGGAGTGCAGCATTGTCAGAGGATCAGTGTGGAGGGAGTGCAGCATTGTCAGAGAATCGGTTTGGAGGGAATGCAGCATTGAGGGAGGATCAGTGTGAAGGAGGTGCAGCATTGTCAGAGGGTCAATGTGGAGGGAGTACAGCATTGTCAGAGGGTCAGTGTGGAGGGGGTGCAGCATTGTCAGAGGATCAGTTTGGAGGGTGTGCAGCATTGTCAGAGGATCAGTATGGAGGGGGTGCAGCATTGTCAGAGAGTCAGTGTGGAGGGAGTGCAGCATTGTCAGAGGATCAGTGTGGAGGGAGTGCAGCATTGTCAGAGGGTCAGTGTGGAGCGGGTGCAGCATTCTCAGATGCTCAGAATGGAGGTGCTGCAGCATTTTCAGAGGATCAGTATGGAGGGAGTGCAGCATTATCAGAGGATCAGTGTGGAGGGAGTGCAGCATTGTCAGAGGATCAGTGTGGAGGGTGTGCAGCATTATCAGAGGATCAGTATGAAGGGAGTGCAGCATTGTCAGAGAGTCAGTGTGGATTGAGTGCATCATTGTCAGAGGATCAGTGTGGAGGGAGTGCAGCAGTATCAGAGGATCAGTATGAAGTGAGTGCAGCATTGTCAGAGGGTCAGTGTGGAGTGAGTGCAGCATTGTCAGAGGATCAGTGTGGAGAGAGTGCAGCATTGTCAGAGGATCAGTGTGGAGGATGTGCAGCATTGTCAGAGGATCAGTATGGATGGAGTGCAGCATTGTCAAAGGGTCAGTGTGCAGGGGGTGCAGCATTGTCAGAGGATCAGTGTGGAGGGCGTGCAGCATTGTCAGAGGGTCAGTATGGAGGGAGTGCAGCATTGTCAGAGGATCAGCGTGGAGGGAGTGAAACATTATCAGAGGATCAGTGTGGAGGGTGTGCAGAATTGCCAGAGGATCAGTGTGGAGGGGGTGCAGCATTGTCAGAGGGTCAGTATGAAGTTAGTGCAGCACTGTCAGAGGGTCAGTATGGAGGGAGTGCAGGATTGTCAGAGGATCGGTATGGAGGGAGTGCGGCATTGTCAGAGGATCAGTATGGAGGGCGTGCGCAATTGTCAGAGGGTCAGTGTGGAGGGAGTGCAGCATTGTCAGAGGATCAGTGTAGAGGGAGTGCAGCATTATCGGAGGATCAGACTGGAGGGGGTGCAGCATTGTCAGAGGATCAGTCTGGAGGTGTTGCAGCATTGTCAGAGAGTCAGTGTGGATTGAGTGCAGCATTGTCAGCGGGTCAGTATGGAGGGAGTGCAGCATTGTCAGAGGATCAGTGTGGAGGGAGTGCAGCATTGTCAGAGGATCAGTATTGAGGTGTTTCAGCATTGTCAGAGGACCAGTGTGGAGGGAGTGCAGCATTGCCAGAGGATCAGGGTGGAGGGAGTGAAACATTATCAGAGGATCAGTGTGGAGGGGTTGCAGCATTGTCAGCGGGTCAGTATGGAGGGAGTGCAGCATTGTCAGAGGATCTGTATGAAGTGAGTGCAGCATTGTCAGAGGGTCAGTGTGGAGGGAGAGCAGCATTGTCAGAGGGTCAGTGTGGAGGGAGTGCAACATTGTCAGAGGGTCAGTGTGGAGGGAGTGCAGCATTGTCAGAGAGTCAGTGTGGAGGGAGAGCAGCATTGTCAGAGGGTCAGTGTGGAGGGGGTGCAGCATTTTCAGAGGATCAGTGTGGAGGGGGTGCAGCATTGTCAAAGGAACTGTATGGAGGGGCTGCAGCATTGTCAGAGGATCAGTGTGGATGGGGTGCTGCATTATCAGAGGATCAGGGTGGAGGGAGTGAAACATTATCAGAGGATCAGTGTGGAGGGTGTGCAGCATTGTCAGAGGATCAGTATTGAGGTGTTGCAGCATTGTCAGAGGATCAGTATTGAGGTGTTGCAGCATTGTCAGAGGATCAGTGTGGAGGGAGTGCAGCATTGTCAGAGGGTCAGTATGGAGGGAGTGCAGCATTGCCAGAGGATCAGGTTGGAGGGAGTGAAACATTATCAGAGGATCAGTGTGGAGGGGTTGCAGCATTGTCAGAGGACCAGTGTGAAGGGAGTGCAGCATTGACAGAGGGTCAGTATGGAGGGGGTGCAGCATTGTCAGAGGATCAGGGTGGAGGGAGTGAAACATTAACAGAGGATCATAGAACATAGAACATAGTACATAGAAGAATACAGCGCAGTACAGGCCCTTCAGCCCTCGATGTTGCGCCGATCAAAGCCCACCTAACCTACACTAACCCACTCTCCTCCATATACCTATCCAATGCCCGCTTAAATACCCATAAAGAGGGAGAGTCCACTACTGCTACTGGCAGGGCATTCCATGAACTTACGACTCGCTGAGTGAAGAACCTACCCCTAACATCAGTCCTATATCTACCCCCCCTTAATTTAAAGCTATGCCCCCTTGTAATAGCTGACTCCATACGTGGAAAAAGGTTCTCACTGTCAACCCTATCTAACCCCCTAATCATCTTGTACACCTCTATCAAATCACCCCTAAACCTTCTTTTCTCCAAAGAAAACAACCCCAAGTGCCTCAGCCTTTCCTCATAGGATCTTCCTACTATACCAGGCAACATCCTGGTAAACTTCCTCTGCACCCGTTCCAGTGCCTCCACATCCTTCCTATAGTATGGCGACCAAAACTGCACACAATATTCCAGATGCGGCCGCACCAGAGTCTTATACAACTGCAGCATGACCTCAGGACTCCGGAACTCAATTCCTCTACCAATAAAAGCCAGTACGCCATATGCCTTCTTCACTGCACTATTTACCTGGGTGGCAACTTTCAGAGATCTGTGTACATGGACACCAAGATCCCTCTGCTCTTCCACACTACCAAGTAGTCTACCATTAGCCCAGAAATCCATCTTTTTATTACTCTTACCAAAGTGAATCACTTCACACTTAGCTACATTGAACTCCATTTGCCACCTTTCTGCCCAGCTCTGCAGCTTCTCTATATCCCGCTGTAACCTGCCATATCCTTCCTCACTGTCTACAACTCCTCCGACTTTCGTATCATCCGCAAACTTGCTCACCCAACCTTCTAACCCTTCCTCCAGGTCATTTATAAAAATGACAAACAGCAATGGTCCCAAAACAGATCATTGCGGAACACCGCTAGTGACGGCACTCCAAGATGAACCTTTGCCATCAACTACTACCCTCTGTCTTCTTCCAGCCAGCCAATTCCTAATCCAAACCTCCAACTCACCCTCAATGCCATATCTCTGTATTTTCTGCAGTAGCCTACCATGGGGGACCTTATCAAATGCCTTACTAAAATCCATATATACCACATCTACCGCTTTCCCCTCATCTACCTCCTTAGTCACCTTCTCAAAGAATTCAATAAGGTTTGTGAGGCACGACCTGCCCTTCACAAAACCATGCTGACTATCCTTGATCACATCATTCTTATCCAGATGTGCATAAATCCTATCCCTTACAATTCTCTCTAAGACTTTGCCCACAACAGAAGTGAGACTCACTGGCCTATAGTTACTAGGATTATCCCTACTCCCCTTCTTGAACAAGGGAACCACGTTTGCTAGCCTCCAGTCCTCTGGCACTACTCCTGTCGACAAAGAGGACACAAAAATCAAGGCCAATGGCTCTGCAATCTCCTCCCTTGCTTCCCAGAGAATCCTAGGATAAATGCCATCAGGCCCAGGGGACTTATCTATTTTCACCCTTGCCAGAATTTCCAACACCTCTTCTCTACATATCTCAAAGCCATCCATTCTACTTATTCGTGCCTCAGTATTCATATCGACAACAATGTCCTGTTCCTGAGTGAATACTGACGAAAAGTATTCATTCAGCGCCTCCCCAATCTCTTCAGCCTCCACACGCAACTTCCCATTACTATCCTTGATTGGACCTATTCCTTCCCTAGTCATTCTTTTATTCCTAACATACCTATAGAAAGCCTTAGGGTTTTCCCTAATCCTACCAACTAAGGACCTTTCATGTCCCCTCCTCGCTGCTCTTAGCTCTCTCTTCAGGTCCTTCCGGGCTACCTTATAACTCTCAATTGCCCCTATTGAACCTTCACGCCTCATCTTTACAAAGGCCGCCCTCTTCCGTTTAACAAGGGATTCCAACTCCTTATTAAACCACGGCTCCCTCACACGACCCTTTCCTCCCTGCCTGATAGGTACGTACTTATCAAGGACACTCAATAGTTGCTCCTTGAACAAGTTCCACATATCAATTACGCTCTTGCCTTGGAATCTACTTTTCCAATCCACACATCCTAAGTCATGCCTCAACGCATCATAATTTCCCTGCCCCCAGCTATAACTCTTGCCCTGTCGTACACACTTATCCCTCTCCATCACTAGAGTAAAAATCACCGAATTGTGGTCACTGTCCCCAAATTGCTCACCTACCTCTAGTTCTAATACCTGGCCTGGTTCGTTACCCAGAACCAAATCCAGAATGGCCTCACCTCTTGTTGGCTTATCTACATATTGTGTCAGGAAACTCTCCTGCACACATTGCACAAACACTGACCCATCTAACGAACTTGAGCTATAGCTTTCCCAATCAATATCAGGAAAGTTAAAGTCTCCCATAACAACCACCCTATTACTGTCACTCTTCTCCTGAATCATCTTCGCAATCCTTTCTTCAACGATTCTAGGACTATTAGGAGGCCTGTAAAAGACTCCTAACAGGGTGACCTCACCTCTCCTATTCCTAACCTCAACCCAAACTACCTCAGATGGCAAATCTTCGTCCATCTTCCTTTCCACCGCTGTAATACTATCTTCGACAAGCAAAGCCACACCCCCCCCCCCTCTTTTGCCCCCACCTCTGACCCTACTAAAACATTTAAACCCTGGAACCTACAACAGCCAATCCTGTCCCTGATCTAGCCACGTCTCCGTAATAGCCACAACATCGAAGTCCCAGGTACCAACCCACGCTGCGAGTTCACCTACCTTATTTCGTATACTTCTGGTATTAAAGTATACACACTTCAAGCCACTCTTCTGTTTACAGGCACCCTCCTTTAAGATTGATGCCATATTCCTAACCTCCCTACACTCCAGGTCCTGCACCCTAAAGCTACAGTCTGGGTTCCCATGCCCCTGCAGAGTTAGTGTAAACACCCCCCCAAGAGCACTAGCAAACCTCCCCCCAAGGATACTGGTGCCCCTCAGGTTCAGGTGCAGACCATCCTGTTTATAGAGGTCCCACCTTCCCCAGAAAGAACCCCAGTTATCCAAGTACCGAAATCCCTCCCTCCTGCACCATCCCTGTAGCCACGCATTTAACTGTTCTCTCTCCCTATTCCTCGACTCTCTATCACGTGGCACGGGTAACAAACCAGAGACAACAACTCTGTTCGTTCTAACTCTGAGCTTCCAACCTAGCTCCCTAAAAGCCTGTCTAACATCCTCAGCACTCCTCCTACCTATGTCATTGGTGCCAATATGGACCACGACTTCAGGCTGCTCCCCCTCCCCCCTTAAGGACCCGGAAAACACGATCAGAGACATCACGTACCCTTGCACCTGGGAGGCAACATACCAAACGTGAGTCTCTCTCGTTCCCACAAAACCGCCTATCTGTGCCCCGAACTATCGAGTCCCCAATTATTATTGCTCTGCTCTTCTCCACCCTTCCCTTCTGAGTAACGGGGACAGGCTCCGTGCCAGAGGCCTGAGCCCCGTCACTTACCCTGGTAAGTCGTCCCCCCCACAAGTATCCAAAACGGTATACTTGTTCTTGAGGGGAACGGCCGCAGGGGGTCCCTGTACTGGCTGGTTCCTCCCAGTCCCCCTCACTGTCACCCATCTATCTGCAATCGTTGGAGTTACTACTTCCCTATAGCTCCGATCTATGACCCCCTCTGCCTCCCGAATGATCCGAAGTTCATCCAACTCCAGCTCCAGTTCCCTAACACGGTCTTGGAGGAGCTGGAGATGGGTGCACTTCCTGCAAGTGTAATCAGCAGGGACGTCCATGGCATCCCTCACCTCATACATGTTGCAGGAGGAACATTGCACTGCCTTCACTGCCATCCCTCTAAAGCTAACCTTTATTTTAAACAAAAAACTGGGTCTAAAGAATACAACAAGCAAAATTCGGCACTTACCTCCTTACCACAACGGATCTTATTATTAGGTTAGAGGAGGAGGGCGGGTGGGACGCACTACCTCCGTAGTGCCTCGGGTTCTTCAGCTGTTACAGAAAATAATACACCAGATCTAAACGTTAAGATTCTGAATTGGACAAAGGCCAATTTTGATGGCACAAGGCAAGAACGTTCATCTGGCCCCTCCAGCCTGCTCTACCATTCAATAAGATCAGGGCTGATCTTTTCATGGCCTCAGCTCCACATTCCTGCTCTCTCACCATAATCCTTAATTCTTTTCCTGTTCACAAATCTACTTTTTGCCTTAAAGGCATTCAAGTTGATAACGTCAAATGCTGCACTCGGCAGGGAATTCCACAGATTCACAACCCTTTAGCTGAAGAAGCTCCTCCTGAACTCAGTCCTAAACCTGCTCCCCCTTATTTTAAGGTTATGCTCTAGTTTGACCCGCCCCCAGAGGAAATAGCCTCCCTGCTCCAAGCTTATCCACTCCCTTCATAATTTTATTTTTTCCTCTCCAACCTCCTATTCTTCTAAATTACAATGACTGTCAAACCAGTTTTCTCAATCTCTCCACATATACCAATTCTCTCAACTCCCAACTCAAACTAGTGAACCTCTTCTGTACTCCCTCCAGTGCCAGTCCATCCTTCCTGAAGTAAGGGGACCAAACCTGTACACAGTACTCCAGGTGTGGCCTCCCCAGCACCCTGTACAGCTGCAGCAGAACCATCCCTCTAGCAATGAAGGACAATATTCCCTTCACTGCCTTAATTACCTGCTGCACCTGCAAACCAACTTCCTGTGATTCATGCACAAGGACACCCAGCTCCCTGTGCACAGCAGCCTGCTGCATGTTTTCACCATTTCATCAGTTAGCTGTTAGTCTGACCAA
This sequence comes from Chiloscyllium punctatum, assembly GCF_047496795.1. Taxonomy (NCBI): domain Eukaryota; kingdom Metazoa; phylum Chordata; class Chondrichthyes; order Orectolobiformes; family Hemiscylliidae; genus Chiloscyllium; species Chiloscyllium punctatum. The sequence continues at coordinate 94,539 of NW_027309863.1, forward strand.
AATGGATGACCTCACATATCCCAACATTGTCATCCATCTGCCAGACCCTTACCTACTCACTTAACCTATCTGTATCCCTGTGCAGACTGACAGTGGCCTCTGCAGACATTGCTCTACCTCATCTTTGTATCAAATGTGAACTCTGACACCGTACACTTGGTCCTCAACTCCAAAACATTTGTGTAAATTGCAAACAGTTGTAGTGCCAACACTAATCCAAACACCCATTTATCCCCATTCTTTATTTTTTGTTGGTTAACCGATCCTGTATCAATGATAATACATTACCCATAATTAGATTAGATTAGATTAGATTACTTACAGTGTGGAAACAGGCCCTTCGGCCCAACAAGTCCAAACCGCCCCGCCGAAGCGTAACCCACCCATACCCCTACATCTATATCTACACCTTACCTAACACTATGGGCAATTTAGCATAGCCAATTCACCTGGCCTGCACATCTTTGGACTGTGGGAGGAAACCGGAGCACCCGGAGGAAACCCACGCAGACACGGGGAGAATGTGCAAACTCCACACAGTCAGTCGCCTGAGGCGGGAATTGAACCCGGGTCTCAGGCTGTGCATCTTTACCTTATACAGCAGCCTTTTGTGTGGCAACTTATCGAATACCTTCTGGAAATCCAGATACACCACATCCACCAAGTCCACTTTGTCCAATGCGCTCATTGTATCCTCAAATAATACCAGTAAAACCTTAAACGTGACCTGCCTTTCATGAATCCATGCTGTTTTTGCAAAATGAGACAATTTCTACCCAGATAACTCACCACTACTTCCTTGAGAGATTCAAGCATTTTCTCCCCTCAGAAGTTAAGCTAACCGGTCCTTTTTGAAAAATAGTGGCACCACATTTGCAGCTTCCAGTCTTTCAAAACCATCCCAGAATCCAACAAATTTTAAGTGAATTATCACAAGTCTATTTGTTATTCACCACCCCCTCCAACCACTACCCCCGCCATCTACTTTACTCCCTGGGATGCAATCCATTAGAGCCAGGAGACCCATCTACCTTTAGGCTGTTAACTTTCCCAATATTACCTCTTTACTGGGAATGATTGCATCTCTGTCCTCATCTGCCATTGCTTCCATAGGCCTGCGACAACAAGAGTACAAAGACAGTATGTTCCTGTTAAGGCCAAGGCTGGAAGGTGTAGGGAATGCTGTCTATCGGAAGAAATTGAGGGCCTGGTCAAGAAAATGAAGGAGGCATATGGCAGGTACAGAGAGCTGTTTTTGTGTGAATCCCTAGAGGAGTATAGGGGCAGTAGGAGTAGACTCGAGGTAAACCATGAGGGCAAAAAGGGGACATGAGATAGCTTTAGGAAATAGGTTTAAGGAGAATCCAAAGTGATTGTACAAAAACATTCAGGACAAATGAGTAAGCAGGCAGAGAATAGGTACCCACAAAAATCATCAAGGCTGTCTGTGGAACCGCAGGAGGTGAGAGCGATTCTGTATGAGCGGAGAGGTTTTACAAACAAACTGTGCACATCGGAAAACACGTCCCAGTCTCTTGTTTTCAGTAAACGGTGAATTGCTTCAGTGTGGCTGCAGGCATGGGTGCGCGCCGCCATCTTTATTTGGGGCAAAAATTCACTGGACACGTGTGGAGCCGCCAGCTTTGTAGGGGGCAAGGTGCAGCCAGGCGCATGTGCAGCCTTTCTCTGGTACAGAGTCATTGGGCAGGATTTACACAGAGCACATTCAATCTCAGAGAAATGGATGTTTATTTCTAGATTTGTTTCATCATTCATTTAAATGATTTGGTATCATAAATGAGTTTGCAGGTCATACAAAATTGGAGGTATTGTGGATAATGAAGAAGGTTACCTCAGATTACAATGAGATATTCATCAGATGGGGTTTCATTTAGAGAAATGTGAGGTGCTGCATTTTGGAAAAGCAAATCAGGGCAGGACTTGTACACTGAATGGCAAGGCCCTGAAGACGTTTGCGCAACAAAGAGACCTTGGACTGCAGGATCATAGTCCTTGCAAGTCAAGTTGCAGGTAGATAGGATTATGAAGAAGGTGTTCAGTATATTTTCTTTCTTTCGTTAGAGCATTGAGTATCGGATGTGGGAGGTCATGTTGCTGTACAGGACATTCGTTAGGCCACTTTTGGAATAGTGTGTGCAGTTCTGGCCTGCCTCCTATCAGAAGGGTGCTGTGATACTTGAAAGGTTTCAAAAAGGACTTACAAGGATGTTGTTAGGGTTGGAGGATTTGAGCTACAGGGTGAGGCGTAAAAGGCTGGGGCTGTTTTCCGCTGAGTGGTGATGTTATGGAGGTTTATACAATCATGAGGGGCATGGATAGGGTAAATGAACAAGGTGTTTTCCCTGGAGTGGTGGTGTCCAGAAGTACAGGGCATTGCTTTAGGGTGAACAGATAAAATTTCAAAGGGCCCTAAAGGACAACTCTTTCATGCAGTGGGTGGAATGAGTTGCAGAGGAAGTGGTAGAGGCTAGTACAATTAAAACATGTTAAAGGCATCTAAATAGACACATGATATGATTAGGAAGCATTTACAGGGATATGGGCCAAGTGCTGGCAAATGGGAATAGACTAGGTTCGGATACCTGCTTGGCATGGATGAGTTAGACCAAAGGGTCTGTGTCGGTGCTATACATCTCTATGACTGTGGGATCGTAACAGCTTATACTGCTCTGCTTCATCTCTGGGTTCCCTCATGACCACTTTGTCAATATCTAGCTTCCTCAATCTCGAACAATGGGTGTATTTTTGGTCTGTTTGGTATTTTAATAATATAAAATACCAAAGGGTGTATTTTTGGTCTGTTTGGTATAAAAATAATAACTATTATTTTTACAAACGTTTCTGTAAGTTAATTTTTCACTGCCACCCAGCCCCTGACCATGTGCTGCTTATCAATATTTTCTGGAAAATCTTTAACAGTCAAGAATTCCTTTTTCCAATAAGCAAGTGTATCTTCCTTCCATTTCTGACTATCTCATTCTGCACCGTTTTCATTCCCTGTAATCCATTTTGCTCTCCCTGAAACATCAACTGTGTTTCTCCTTCCACAGATCCCAGTGATTAATGCCAAAACCCTGTTGCCTGTGGAGAGGGTGATGTTTGACTTTCTTGTACAGCTGCAGTTTGTGTGGTGAAGGTGCTCCCACAATGTGATTGGGTAAGAGACATTACAGAATATTCATTCAGCAACAGTAAAGATCTGAAGGTAATGTCCAAATCAACAACAGTTCATATTTTTATTGTCATGCTTATAATTCCACAAAAATATTATTTAGAATTTTAAACATAAGGCCAGAGACGGATGATATTAGGTCAGGTGACCAAAACCATTGCCAAATAAGCAGGTTTTGAGGAATGTCTTAAAGGAGGAAAGCAGACCTGTGAGGTTTTAGCTGCAAATTTCAGACCTTGTTGCTTTGGCAACTGTAAAAGCAGCCACACTGGTGAAGTAATGAATTAACAGATCATTGGGAGTCTCGAACAGAATGGGTTGTCGAGGTCTCAAAGGTTGTCTGATGCAGCGAGCTAGGGATGATCACAACCAGGAATTAAATCAAGGGTGAGAATTTTAAATTGAGGGATGTGGGCTGGATGCTGGCAGGTGAGACTAGATTGGGTTGGGATATCTGGTCAGCATGGACGGGTTGGATTGAAGGGTCTGTTTCCATGCTGTACATCTCTGTGGATCTATGTTGTTGATTATGAATAGGAGCCTTTTGATGGATCAACAAGTTTTGGTACGAGGGAGTACTTGGGCACCAGAGATTTAGTTTTTCTTGAGATTACAGGGAGGTTGAATGTGGGAAGCTGGCCAGGAATATGTTTGGATAATGAAGTCTGGAGATAACACAGAGATGGATGAAGGTGTATAAGCTGAGACAAGGGTGGAATCAGCTAGAATTAGTGATCTTGGAATGGGACTGGGCTGTCACCCTCACCTCACCTCTGGGATTCAGCAGGTTGTCAGGTTGGGAATCAGGGCGGTAACACAATCGGGAGCTGAGTGGTCCTGGTGGAGACTAAAAGGAGTGTCACTCAGCTGACTGTTGCTGAGCAGCTGCTGCTTGGTAGCCCTGTTGATGACATTTTCCGTCACTTTACTGCTGATCGAGTGTGGACTGATAGAGGGAAATTGGCTGGGTTGGATTGCCCTGTGTTTTTGTGTTGAACATCCCTGGGCAAGGTTCCACATTGTCGGTAGATGCCAGTGCTGGAGTGGTACGTGACTTGGTGGGTGGCAAGTTCTGGGGCACAAGCTATCAGTGTTATTGCCAGAATATTGGCAGGGCCCGTAGCCTTTGCACTATTTAACCATTTCTTGATGTTATTCAAACTGAACCAAACTGGCTTAAAACTCACATCTGTGATGTTAGAAACCACTGGAGAAGGCTAAGATGGATCATCCCACTTTACACTTCTGGCTGCAGATTGCTGCAAATGCTGTCATCTTATCTGGTGCATGGGTGTGTGAGGCCCCTCCATCAGTAAGGGTGGGGATATCTGTGATGCTTCCTCCAGTGAGTTGTTTAATTGTCCATCACCGTTCACAACTGGGTGTGGCAGAACTGCAGAGCTCCGATCTGTTCCACTGGACGTAGGATCACTTAGCTTTGCAGATTGTGCTGGAGTACAGTTCTGCTGCTGTTGATGTCCCACAGTGCCTCCGAGATACCCAGTTTGAGATCCTACATCTCTTCAAAGTCTGTCCCATTTCGAACGGTGATAGTGCCACTCAACACAATGGAGGTTTTTCCCAACTTTGGAGACTTGTGTCTCCGAAACGAATGTGTGATGGTCGCTCTTACCGATACTGTCATGGACAGATGTATCTGAAGCTGGTCAATTCATAACAATGAGATCAAGTATGTTTTTCCCTCTTGGATCCCTCACGACCCCCTGCAGACTCAGTTGAGCAGCTATGTCCTTCAGGACCTGGCCAGCTCAGTCAGTAATTCTGTTGCAGAGTTAGTCTCGATTGTGAACATTGAAATCCTGTACCCAGAGGACCTTTGACACCTTTTTACTTCCTCAGTGCTTCCTTCAGATGTTGTTCAACATGAAGGAGAACTGATCCATAAGCCAAGGGAGGATGGTACGTGGTAATCAGCAGGAGCCGTGTGACTTCCTGGTCTCCGGAGTCAATGCTGAGTACTCCCAGGGCAAATCCTCCATGTCTGTGCCACGACCTCTGCCTGGTCTGTCCTGCCGGTGGGGCAGGACATATCCAGAGATTTCAGGAGAAAGTGAAGACTGCAGATGCTGGAGATCAGAGTCAAGAGTCTGGTGCTGGAAAAGCACAGCAGGTCAGGCTGATGAAGGACTTAGTCTCGAAACATCGATTCTCCTTCTCCTCAGATGCTGCCTGACCTGTTGCGCTTTTCCATCACCACAATCTCAATATCTTGGGATGGTGATGGTGATGGTGGTGTCTGGTGGTGTCTAAGTCTGTAAGGGTTGATTTCATGAGTATGACTATGTCAGGCTGTTCCTTGATTGGTCTGTGAGACAGCTCTCCACATTTTGGCCCCAAACTCCAGATGTTAGTCTGGAGGACATTGCACCATCGAGAGGGCTGATTCTGTGGTTGTATTAAATGGTGCCTTCTTAGATGCTCAGTGGTCCACCCAGTTTCATTCCTTTGTTGAGACTTTGCAGTGATTAATACAGAGAGTAGCTGGCTGGGCCACTGTCAGGTTGACAGGGTTTTTTCTGCCATTCACAATGATTCCATGGAGATCAGGAGTTTCCTAATTCCAGTTATTTTTTCTTAAATTCAGATTCCACTGTCTGCCAAGATGGGATTCGAATCAGGACTTCAGTCATTTGTTTAATATTTTGGTTAAAATTTAAAGACATTAGGTTTGTTCACTCACTTTAAATATCACTTACCCAGGTTTTGTTTCTTTGTGAAACACTGTCCATCATCCTGTCTCCGCCATCCTTCTCTCCAACAACAAGAGTTTGGAGCACATGGAGTTTATCTGTCACTAAGACTGAGATAATCCAATCTGCTGCTTCCCTCCCTCCCACTAGCCCACGGAGCCAAACTGCCTCACGTGGTGTTCCCGGTTTTTGTCCAAACCTACATCTTTCTCCAATCTCATCTCATGTCCAGCCTTATCAGAGCTCACCTTGACCCTTTACCCTAATCTCACTAAACCATAGCCTTTCCAACTCTCTTTTCTCCTCCTCCACATCAGTCCCCTTCACTGATTCACAGACATTGTTCCTGTTCTGTCTTTTCTGGTTATGTCCTTCTCTCCCATTCTGTGAAAAACTGACATTTGACCTCAAGGTTGTTGGAAAATCCTGCTCCATCTCCACACTCCCTTTTCTTTCTGAATTCCATGCATTTGATGTCCCTCATGGATCTATCCTTGGCCCCTCCTGTGTCTCACCTACATACTGCCAGGAGGTGACATTGTGCAAAAGTACCGTGTTAGGTTTCACATGTACACTGACGATGCCCAGCTCTCCCTCCCCATCATCCCTCTCCATTACTCCACTATTACTCAGTTAACGAATTGCTTACCAAATTCCCACTACTCGATTAGGTGCAGTTTCCTCCAATGAAACATTGCAATGTTTAAACCCATTGCCTTCCAAATTCCTTTCCCTTCCTGCTGAGTCTCTCCCTCTCACTGGGAACTATGCAGCAGAACTAGACTCTTCACAATACTGCTGTTATATCTGACGCGAAGCTGACCTTCTTATTAGACATTGACACAATCCCAAACACCAGGAATTCCAATCTCTAAACCGTTGCTTATCTCCTCTTCACCCCAGCTCCATTTCTACTGAAACCCCTTACCCATGTCTGTGTTGACTTAAACTTGACGAATCCAAAGCAGAACCCTTCATTCTGTGACTGGCTCAGAATTTAGTTTCAGACTCCCCTCTCAGTATTTACCCTCAGAGACATCAGTATTTATTCTGTCAAACCCCTTAAGAATCTGGTGGTGTGGTCTGATTGTAGGTGGTGGAAAGGCAGAGGATGATGTGTAGTATCTGGGTGGAAGGTCAGGACTTGAGGGGGGGTGTTCTATCCTTGTTGCAGTTGGAGGTGTGGGTTTAAAAGGCAGATGTGCGGATAGTGGATGGTATTGACCACATGGGAGGTAAAATTGCAGTCCTTGAAATACGGGGCAATTTGGAATATTCTGGCTTCACTGGAACACAGCAGTAAGCATGAGACAGAGGTGTTGGCCAGGGAACAGGTTCGTGTGTTAAAGTGGCAGGCATCTGGAAGATCAGGGTCTGTTTTTGCAGCAGAACATAGATCATTAGTCGCCATTTTTGGCACCTCCACTGAGATGCTGCCAGACACAGCTTCCTGTCCCCTCCATTAACAGCTATGCACCCTCCCAGCCAGATCGTAATCCACTCCTTTGTCTTTCCAAATGTTCTAGTCTCTCTTTGGGTTCTGTCCCTGCCTATTATTGACTCTTTAACCCCTATCTGTTGCAGTACAAAGATCTGCAGGTTAGTTGAATTGGCCAAGCTAAATTTCCCATAATGCTCAGGGATGTGTAGGTTAGGTGCATTAGTCAGGAGAAATGTAGAGTAATAGGGTAGAGGAATGGGTCTGGGTGGGATACTCTTCGGAGGGACGCTGTGGACTTTTTGGGCCGAATGGCCTGTTTCCACAATGTCAGGATTCTAATTTTCCCAGCTCCCATCGGATCTGAGGAAGGGCCACTGGACAGATTTCTGTTCCCAGATGCTGCCAGACCTGCTGAGCTTTCCTAGCACCTTCTGCTTGTTGTTCCTGATTGACACCATCCATACACCTTCTGGGTTTGATTCAGACAGGGGGAGGATCCCACCACTGACCTCACAATGGGGTCCAGCTGATTGATGGAAGCTTCGGACCAATAGGAAAGATTGGTGGGACCGGTGGACGAAGTGGAACCAGCTGGTCACCCAAACAATGGGAGTGAATGAGGGGCATGGCCAGTGGGATGACACGTCACCAGTAACTCAGCCGATGCAATGCCACGTGACTCTGAAGTTGGTGAATGTGGGAGGCGGAAACAGGGAAGGGGAGAGTGGCCTCAGAGACAGGTAGAAAATGAGTCACTTTAGACTGGGAAGTTTTAGTTACCCTCTGTGCGGTTCATAAATCTGAATTAGAAACTCTTAGTCCCGCGTTTGCAGCAGATGGGAAAATGACTGCGGACATCAGGCAGTGACAGTTCCTGGGATATGGCTGCCATCGTTATTGGGAGCAAGGTACAGTGAGGCACATGTGCATGTCCCCTTCCTAGGATTGTGGGGGGAGAAGGTTTGAAGAGTGGCATTTACACATCAAGCACATACCAAGAGAAAAGTATGTCTTTATATTCTTCCTGCACTGACTGTGAGTTTTGTTTTGTGAATTCATTTCATAGGATATTAAATCAGAATAATTGAGGTGGGGATCTCAAAAGCAAGTTATTAGAGTCAATGGAGTCATTAGGATCTGAATATCATTGGCATTTTACTGTGGAAGGAGAAAGGTTTGTCTATTCTGTTTGTGGGAAGATATCTCCAATATTTTTGTTAAGCAAAAAGATGTACAAATTCGTGTTTGGATCACCCTTTGGGTCTGTGCTCTGTTCTGGGCCCTGGGGCTGAGGAAGAAGATATTTGCCTGAGAGGGAGCCCAGATTTATCCAAATGACACCTCGTCTCTTTGTAAGAACTCTCAGATTTAGACCCAATCACCCACTTCATGATGTTAACCTGTAAACTTCATATTTTCAATTACCTGCAAACTTCGTTTTAAAAATCCTTTTGGACTCAAATTCCAGCACCTTTTCAGGTGGAATGTTCCAGATTCTGACAACTGTCTGTTCATTCAGAAACTGCTGAGGTCCATGTTGACTCTGGGGTTACAAAGGGCTGAATTGAAAGATGAGGTGCTGTCCCTGAGCTCCCATTGAGATGCATTGGAACAGTACAGGAGGCTGAGGGCAGTGTAGGTGTGAGCAGACAATGAAAATAACAGGCTGCACTGTGAGGGCTGCTTGGCTCAATGAGAGTGTTCTGGAGTTGGATGTAAATAGTGAGGTGAGACAGGGAGAAGGTGAAGCTGAAACTCAGTTTTAGTTCAGGCCGTTCAGGAATTCACAGTCCCAATGGGAACAGCCAATTTGTCAGTGATACCTGTGGAGTATTTGTTAACAGTTTTTAAAGTATTATTCCTGAGGGCAGTTGAGAGTTAACCCCATTGCTGTGGGTCTGGAGTCACATGTAGGCCAGGCCAGGTGAGAATGACCGTTTCCTTCCCTACAGGACATTAGTAAACCAGATGGGTTTCTAACCATCAACAATAGTTTCATGGTCATCATTCGCCTTTCCATTCTAGATTGTATTGAATTCCGATGCTGCCATCAGCCATGTTGGGATTCTAACCCTAATCCTCGGAACATTGCACATGTCACTCATCTGGCAGGAATACCATTAAGCCATTGCCTTCCTTTTTAGCAATGTTTAAAAGAAAGTTCAATCATTCTACGTGTACAATGTGAGATAAAATACTGCAACGTCCATGTGTCAGACACTCAAAAAGTTCAATCAACAGAAAATTGTTTGTGGGCGAAATATTTCACTTTATTGGGGTGTGGTTTATTACACAAAAATGAATCCAAATAAAAATCTTATCCCACGGCCATGTAATTTCTGAAGCCGGAGGGGGATGACAGAGACAGGGAGGGTTGTGGGGCCAGAGGGGGATTGTTGTCCAAACATCACAGTGGTGTACATGGACTGCAGCATTTCAGGGAGGCGGTTAACCACTACTTTCTCCAACACAAAGGTGGCCAATAAATACTGGTCTGGGCAGCAAAGGCAACCCCCAGTGAATAAAACCAAGCAGTGACCTCTCTGAGCTGACTGGCTGTGAAGTTAAAAACCTCTCTGGAAATGGAGTGGGCAGAGAAGAGAAACAGTGACATTTCACAGCTGTCCTCAGAGAGACCTCACCCTTGGAAGTACTAAGAGCCGGGAATCAGCTCAGTGAGTTTCAGTCTCTTCAAATATCAATCTTAGTCGGTTTTATTTTATTAAATCTACAATAGTGAGCCAGGTGAGAATTTCTTTTTAATGTCTTACGGTCTCTTGATTAAATGCTTAAGGTATAAAACGGAAGCATTAAGTTATTCTCGGGCAGTATTTTTCGAGCAGTAAGACTGTGCCTTTGTCTTGGTCTGTAGATTGTTAAGGCGGAGAGATGGCCTGTTGTAGAGTGGCGTGCTGTTCCTGGCGGATGTGGGAGATTAGGGAGAGTTTCGATGACCCTGATGATGATGTCTGCAGGAAGTGTGATTGCAAATCCTGTTGGATCGCATGGATTGGTAGAGGAGTGATTAAAGGCAGTGAGGAATTGACAGGAGCCTGGGGGTGTGATAAGGGGCAGTCTCAGGATTGCAGGATTGCAGGATACTGCAGATACAGTCAGGTAGATGGGTTACCTCCAGGAAAGCTAGGAGGGGTAGGTTGGTACTGCAGGAGTCTCCTGTGGCTATCCCCATCTCAGACATACTGTTTTGGAAAATGTAGGTGGTAATAGACTTTCAGGGGAATGTAGCACTGACAGCGAAGTTACTGATACTGAGACTGGCTTCTAACATAATGTGAGGTGTATCCAGTTCCACATGATCGATGGTGATAGGGGACTCTCTAGTCAGAGGCACAGTCTGCCATTTCTGCAGCTGACAGTGAGACATCAGAATGGGGTGGTGCTGCCCTGGTGCTAGTGTCAAGGATGTCTCAGAGGGAGCAGAATATTCTCAAAAGGGAAACTAACCAGTGGGAGGACATTGTACATTGGTACAAATGGCATAGGAAGGGGAAAGCATGGGGTCCTGACGAGCAGGGAGATTTGCTAGTGCCACTTGGGAGGCATTAAACCTGTGAGGGAGTCAGGGTAATCCTAACGAGGTGAGTCTGAGGCTGGTCCTGTTCACCAGTCAGACTGTCAAGGCAGGCAAGAGCAAGTCACAGAATGAGGTGGGACGGACCAGTTGCACTGCATTTATTTCAGTGCAAGAGACCTGACAGGTCAGGCAGGTGGGCTCAGGGTATGGTTTGGAACATAACACTGGGATATTATAGCAATTACAGAGGCATCACTCAGGGATGGATAGGACTAACAGCTGAATGTTCCAGGGTATAGATGCTATAGCTAGGATAGAAAGGGGCCAACAGAGCAGGGAGAGAAGTGTTTTTGATTAGAGATGACATTATGGCTGGGCTTCGGGAGAATATTCCTGGTAGTACCTCCAGGCAAGTTATTTGGTTGGCACTGAGAAATAAGGAAGGGATGACTATATTACTGGGATTGTATTATAGACTCTCTACCAATAGTCAGCGGGGAATTGAGACACAATTTTTCCAGGAGACCTCAGATATCTGTAAGAATAATATGGATGCAATGATAAGGGGTTTTAACTTTACCAACATGGCCTCGGAGTGCTGTCATGTTAAGGGCTTGGATGGAAAGGTATTTGTTCAGTGTGTACGAGAATATTTCAGATTCAGTTTGTAGATGTACCTACTAGAGAAGGAACAAAACCTGACCTGTTTTCTTTATTCATTCCCGGGATGAGGCGGTCACTGGCTCGACCAGCATTTATTGCTGCGTTTACCCAGAGGGCAGTTAAGAGTCAACCACGTTGCTATAGATCTGGAGTCCAATGCAGACCAGACCAAGTAAGGATGGCATTTTCCTTCCCTAAAGGTCATGAGTGAACCACATTGGTTTTTCCAACAATTGACAATGGATTCCTTGTCGTCACTAGATTATTTTTTTCAGATATTTATTGAATTCACGTTCCAAAATCTGCCGTGATGGGATTCAAACCCGGGTCCCCAGAATGTTATCTGGGTCTCTGGATTAACTGTCTAGCAATAATTTCACTCCGTCATCGCTGCCTCTTAGAAAATGAGGCAGGGTGAGTGATTGAGGTATCAGTGGGGCAGCACATCAGCACCAACGATCCCACAGTATTGTGGCTCAGTGGTTAGTGCTGCTTCCTCAGCACCAGGGACCTGGGGTTGATTCCACCCTCAGGCGACTGACTGTGTTCAAGTTGGCTCATTCTCCCCAGTATTTGTGAGGGCTTCCTTCGGGTGTTCCAGTTTCCTCCCACAGTCCAAAGATGTGTAGGTTAGTTGGATGAATCATGTTAAATTTCCCATAGTGTCTAGATGCAGTATATGAGGTTTTGGGATGTGCAGGCAAATCTCTGCCTGATGTGAAAAGATCCTTTTGTGGTCTTGGACACAGGTCAGAGGGAGGTGTGGCCGCACATTTTACATTTCCCATAGCGGCAAGGGAGGGTCAAGGGTGTGAAACATGGGTTGGTGGGAGGGTGTGGACCGAACAAGGAAGGCGCAGAGGGAATGGTCTCTGCGGAACACAGATAGGGGTGGGGAGGGAAATATGTCTCTGGTGGTGGGGTCTGACTTTAGGTAGCAGAAATAACCGAGGTTAATGGGCTGTATCTGGAGATTAGTGGGGTTGAAGGTGAAGACCGCAGGATTATATTCTTTATTGTGTTTGGAGGGGTGGGGTAAAGGCGGAGGTGCGGGAAGTGGAGGGTATGTGTTGGAGGGCATTGTTGATCAAGTCAGAGGAAAATTCCGGTCCGTGAAGTCGGCCTTTCTGGGATGTCCTGGAGTAGAATCCAAAGAGATTAAACAAATGTATCACAGACAAAAGATTAACTGGACCAGAGAATAGGACCCCTTAAAGGTCAACAAGACTGTCTATGGAACCACAGGGGGTGCGAAAGATATGCAAATATTTCACGTCATTTTTACTGGAGAAGTATATGGAAGCTCGAGAGTTTGGAGAAATAAACAGTGATAACTTGAAAAGTGTCCATGTTACAGAGGAGGTGGTACTGGATGTCTTAAATCGCATCAAGGTGGATAAAGCCCTGGGACCTGATCAGGTGTATCCTGGAACTTTCTGGAAATCTAGGGAAGTGATTGTTGGGCCTCTCCTGAGGTATTTGTATCGTTGATAGCGACAGGTGAGGTGCCATTATTCTTTTTAAAAGGTGGTAAGGAGAGGCCATGTAACAAGAGAACAGTGAGCCTGAAGTCAGTGGCAGGCAAGTTGTTGGAAGGGATTCTGAGGGACAGGATATCCATGTGTTTGGAAAGGTAAGGAATGATCAGGGAGAGTCAATGTGGCTTTGTACGTACACAATTGGGTCTCACTAACTTGAGTGAGTGTTTTGAAGTGACAAAGAAAATTGATTAAGCCAGGCGGTGAATGTTGTTTATATGGACATTCAACAAGGTTCCACAAAGCAGACTGGTTCGCAGGGTTAGATAACATGGAATGCAGGGAGAACAAGCCATTACAAAACTGCCTTGAAGGGAGGAGACAGAGGATGATGGAGGGTTGCTTTGCGGACTGGAGGCCTGTGAGCAGCAATGTGCTGCAAGGATGCATATTGGGCCCTTAAATAATGACTTGGATGTGAATATATGAGGTATGGTCAGTAGGTTTACAGAAGACACCAAAATTGGAGGTGTAGTGGACAGTGAAGAAGGTTAGTTCAGAATACAACAGGATCTTGATCAGATGGGCCACTGGAGCAAGGAATGGCAGACGGAGTTCAATTTAGATAAATGCGAGCTGTTGGATTTTGGAAAGGCAAATCAGGGCAGGACTTATACACTTAACGGTAAAGTCCTGGGGAACGTTACTGAACAAAGGGACCTTGGAATGAAGGTTCATCGTTCCTTGAAAATAGAGTCACAGGTAGGCGGGGGAGTGGATGCAGCATTTGGTACGCTCCCCGGTTTTGGTCAATGTATTGAATGCAGCTGTTGTCATATTATGGCTGTACAGAATACTGATTAAGGCCCTTCTGGAATTCTGTCTTCAGTTCCAATCTCCCAATCACAACATTTAAAAAGGTTCCAACTGGGTACATGAATAGGAAGGGTTTTGATGGATACAGGCCAATAGCTGGTAAATGGGAATCCATTAGTTTAGGATTCCTTGTTGGCACGGACGAATTGGACTGAAGGTCTGTTTCTTTGATCATAATAAATTAAGATGCATTCCTCTATTTTGCGGAGAGCTAGCTGAAGCACAGATAATTATCCTTGGAGCTGAGAAGGTGAAGCAGTGATTTCGACCCGGTGCAGATTTGGTTCCAAGGACTTCAATTTGCAGAGAGAGAGAGAGGAATTGTTAACACTGTCACAATTTTTAGGAACTACTTTCAAGTAATTGGCAAATAATACAAGGTGAAAATGTGAACACTATTTTCCTCAGTAAGTTCTGAGCATCTGGAACAGTCTGAATGTCACAGATTCAGCAGGTATTCTGAAACAGAGGGGGGGGGGAGGGATAAAAGGAGTAAAGGATAGGTGGGGATAGAATGAGAAGAACAGTTGGATAAAGGAGTGGATAACAATCTGGCTGGGGGAGGGTGATTAGCTGTTAATGGAGACTGTTAGTGGCGAACCATAGGTAGTGTGTAATGGCAGGCTGTGAGAACGAGGACTGGTGTGTGGGGTAGGGGGGCTAGGACATGAGGTTGTTAACTTATGGTTAGTCACTAACTGTCTCCATTATAAGCTTTTTTTTTATTTCAAAAATATACTTTATTCATAAATGATTTGATGGTCTGTACATTTGATCATACCGTACATATGTCCACATTTACGAACACAGTTTCGAACTTATCCTTGTCATTTACAATCCTGTGCCTTTTTCAATCTTGTACATATACATATATTTGGCTGAGGCATCAGCAGAGCCCAAAAAAACGTCCGCATGGGCCCCCTGATCTTCTTTAGGCAGGCCGATCTTACACGGTGGTCTTTCCCCACCGCGCCTTGGCGGCAGCTGCCCCAAGCTTCAGCGCGTCCCTCAACACGTAGTCTTGGACCTTGGAATGTGCCAGTCTGCAACACTCGGTCGGGGTCAACTCCTTCAGCTGGAAGATCAACAGGTTTCGGACCGCCCAGAGAGCGTCCTTCACCGAGTTGATGATCCTCCAGGCGCAGTTAATGTTCGTCTCGGTGTGAGTCCCGGGGAACAGGCCGTAGAGCACGGAGTCCCGCGTCATGGCGCTGCTCGGGACGAACCTCGACAAGCACCACTGCATTCCTCTCCAGACTTCCTCTGCATAGGCACATTCCAGAAGGAGGTGTGTGACAGTCTCGTCCCCACCACAGCCACTTCGAGGGCAGCGTGCGGTGCGGCAGAGAGTCCAGGCGTGCATGAAGGATCTCACAGGCAGAGCCCTTCTCACCACCAGCCAAGCCACGTCTTGGTGCTTGTTGGAAAGTTCTGGCAATGAGGCATTCTGCCAAATGGCTTTGACAGTCTGCTCAGGGAACCGCTCGACAGGATCCGCCCTCTCCTTTTCCCGAAGGGTATCAAGGACACTACGTGCTGACCACTTCCTGATGGACTTGTGGTCAAAGGTGTTTTTCCTCATAAATTTCTCCACGAAGGACAGGTGATACGGAACGGTCCAACTACTCGGAGCGTTCCGCGGCAGCGAGGCCAGGCCCATCCTTCGCAACACCGGGGACAGGTAGAACCTCAGTACGTAGTGACACTTGGTGTTTGCGTACCGGGGATCCACGCACAGCTTGATGCAGCCACACACTAAGGTGGCCATCAGGGTGAGAGTGGCATTGGGCGTGTTTTTTCCCCCATTGCACCGGTCTTTGTACATTGAGTCTCTTCGGACCCGGTCCATCTTTGATCTCCAAATG
Organism: Chiloscyllium punctatum; assembly: GCF_047496795.1. Taxonomy (NCBI): domain Eukaryota; kingdom Metazoa; phylum Chordata; class Chondrichthyes; order Orectolobiformes; family Hemiscylliidae; genus Chiloscyllium; species Chiloscyllium punctatum. The sequence continues at coordinate 110,301 of NW_027309863.1, forward strand.
AAGTGGAAGATGGCCCAGGTGACTGCGGCGGCACAGGTCCTGGGTATAGGCCAGACCTGTGCCACATATAGCAATACAGCGAGGACCTCACACCTGATGACCAGGTTTTTTCCCGCGATGGAGAGCGACCGTTGCCCCCATCTGCCTAGTTTCTGTCTCATCTTTCTGATCCGCTCCTCCCAGGTCTTGGCGCATGCCCCAGCCCCCCCGAACCAAATACCCAGCACCTTCAGGTGGTCAGTCCTGACGGTGAAGGGGATAGAGGATTGGTCGGCCCAGTTCCCGAAGAGCATGGCCTCGCTCTTGCCTCGGTTTACCTTGGCCCCCGAGGCCCGTTCGAACTGGTCACAGATGCACACGAGTCTGTGCACTGACAGCGGATCCGAGCAGAAAACAGCGACGTCATCCATGTACAGAGAGGCCTTAACCTGCAGGCCCCCGCTGCCAGGAATAGTCACCCCTCTCAGGCTCGCATCCTTCCTGATGGATTCGGCAAATGGCTCTATGCAACACACAAACAAGGCGGGTGAGAGGGGGCATCCCTGTCTGACTCCAGATCTTACAGGGAAGCTATCTGATTCCCACCCATTGATTGAGACTGCACTGACAATGTTGGTGTAGAGCAGTCTGATCCAATTTCCGATTCCCTCCCCAAAGCCCATTTTGGAGAGGACATCCCTCATATATGTATGCGATATCCTGTCAAAGGCTTTCTCCTGGTCCAGGCTGATGAGGCAGGTGTCTACACCCCTGTCCTGCACATAGGCGATCGTATCTCTGAGGAGTGCGAGACTCTCAGAGATCTTCCTGCCCGGTACAGCACAGGTTTGGTCCGGGTGGATCACCGATCCCAGAGCAGACCTGACCCGGTTGGCAATGACCTTTGACAAGATTTTGTAGTCTGCATTTAACAGTGAGATTGGTCTCCAATTTCTAATTTCCTCCCTCTCCCCATTCCGCTTGTAGATGAGGGTGATGATGCCTTTCCTCATGGATTCACTCATGGTACCTGCCCGAAGCATACTGACATACACCTCCAGCAGGTCCTGGCCGATCAAGTCCCAAAGAGCGGAATAAACCTCGACTGGTAAGCCGTCGCTTCCAGAGTTTTATTCTTTTCGAAGGACTCGAGGGCCTTGGTCAGTTCATCCAGAGATAGCGGCTGGCCCAGCCTCTCTCGTGTTCCGTCATCTAGGACCTCCGTGATAGAGGACAGGAACGACTGGGAGGCCGCGCTGTCGGTTGGCTTCGAGTCATACAGGCTGGCATAGAAGGATTTACTGATCCTCATGACGTCAGCCTGAGATGACGTTGCCGAGCCATCTTCTTTCTTCAGGCTGCTGATCACGGAGCTCTCTTTGTGCACCTTCTGGAAGAAGAAACGTGAGCACGTCTCGTCCTGCTCCACCGAGCGGACCCTGGACCGGAAGATTATCCTGGAGGCCTCCGAGGCAAAGAGCGAGGCTTGCTGGCCCTTCACCTCCTTGAGGTCCTCCGTGACATCCACCCCCATCGTCTGCAGCAGGAGCAGGTTCTGCATACTTTCCTGGAGCTGGGACAGTTTTCCCCGCCTCTCTCTCGCCTCCTGGACACCTTTGAGGATAAAGAACCTCTTGATGTTCCCTTTTACCGTTTCCCACCAGTCCGCTGGAGACTCAAAGAGGGGCTTCACGGTTCTCCAACCTGCGTAATCCCTCTTGAGCTCTTCGATGTTTCCCGGGGTCAACAGCTTAGTGTTCAGTTTCCACGTTCCCTTGCCCACCCGCTGTTCGTCCTGTAGGTGACAGTCGGCCAGCAGGAGGCAGTGGTCAGAGAAGAACACCGGCTTGATGTCGGTGGATCTGACCGAGAGCGTTCGGGACACAAACAGGTCATCTATCCTTGAGCGGATAGACCCGTCTGCCCGTGACCAGGTGTATCTACGCTGCGCTCCATCTGCAGGGGTGCTGAAGACGTCGTGCAGCTTGGCGTCTTTGACCGTTTCCATCAGGGCCCTGGACGTAGCGTCCGGTTTACTGAACCCCCCGCCGGATCGTCCATCTGCATCAATGATGCAGTTGAAGTCTCCGGCCAGAATGACCGGCCTGGACGTAGCCAGCAGCAGTGGAAGCTGTTGCAGGACGGCCAACCGTTCAGTCTTACCCACTGGGGCGTACACGTTGATTAGTCTCACGGGAGCGTTTCTGTATTTAACGTCCGCAACGAGGAGGCGTCCGCCCACCACCTCCTTAACCTCGGAGATGGTGAAGTTGCCTCCCCGCAACAGGATACCCAGGCCGGAGGCGCGGCTATCGTTGCCCCCCGACCACACTGACGGCCCGTGGGCCCACAAGCTCGACCATCTCCTGTAACTGCTGAGGTGCGGTATCCCACACTCCTGCAGAAACAGGATATCGGCTTTGACGTTGGCCAGGAAGGCCAGCGTTGAAACACATCGCGTAGCCGCTTTAATGCTACGCACATTTATGCTGGCAATTTTAAACCCCATTTTACCAGTTTACGGGGTTACCAGTGTCCATTTTCTTCTGGTCTTGCTCCAGTGGGGTAGCTGCGTGCATCTCCGTGGTGACGGCAAACTGCTGGACCTTCCCAGGGCTGAGGTAGTTGTCCGGCTCCACGCTGGAGTCATGTCCCCGCTCTGGTGTCATCGTGTCGGACCCAGGGTCCTCATCGCCCCGTTCTCCATCTGACAGCAGGGCTGTCACTGGGACACTGCTCCCAGTTCCCTGGAGCTGTGGGCCGGTGGGTACCCCTTGGTTCTCTCCGGGTAGGGGGAGGCCTTCACCCATCCCCTCAGAGGGATCGTCTTTTCCTTCTTGGGCGGTGCTGCCCTCCTTTCTCCCCACGGCGCTCTGCCTCTTCCTCCGGAGGCGACCCTTCTTGCGCCCGTCCTCACCCTCGGAGGAGCTGCCTGTATCCTCCTCTTGGAGGTGTCTCTTCCCCCTTCGCTTGGTGGCTTTGGGGCCCTCAAGAGTTTTCCTCTTCCTGTTTTTGACGATAATCCACTGCTCTGCCTCCTTTGATCCCTCCTCTTCCATTTCCTCCGTCTGTCTTGCAGGAGCTTGGGTCGGCTGCTGCATCTCCCCGCTGTCTGCCGCCTGCTCCTCTACAACCTTCCCTTCCTTCTGGGTGCCTCCAGGCACCGTTCCTTTGCTGATTCGCGGTACCTCGCCGGACTTTGTCGGTCTGCGGCTATTGTTGCCACCTCCAGCACCCCCCCCCCTCCCCCCGTCTTGGGCAGGCCTTGTACATGTGGCCCGCCTCTCTGTACAGGTTGCAGCTCTTTTCTTCCTGACAGTCCTTAGTCAAGTGACCCTCCTGTTTGCAGTTCCTGCAGATGGTCACTTTGCAATCCACCGCCACGTGTCCCGACTTCCCGCAGGTTCGGCACACTTTCGGCTGCCCTGTATATGTCAGGTAGCCTCTGCTCCCTCCGATTGCGAAGCTCGAGGGTGGGTGGAGGATGTTCCCACTGTCATCGGCCCTCAGAGTTACCTTGACCTGCCGCTTACTGGTCCAGATCCCAAAGGGGTCGATCACATCAGTGGCTTCTCCCTCAACTTGGATGTACCTTCCCAGGAAGGTCAGGACATCAGCCGCTGGAACATAGGGGTTGTACATATGGATTGGAACAACCCGATTCCTCTGTGCAGGAAGCACACACAATGGGGTCGCCAACAAGATGGAAAACAGCGGCTCCCCTTCCTTCTCCTTGAAGACCTTCAGGAGCTGTTCCCACTGCTTCACGCTTCTGAAGGTCACATCGAAGTAGCCTGCGCCAGGGAAATCCTGCAGGCAGTACACATTTTTTTTTTTAATTTCAAAAATATACTTTATTCATAAATGATTTGATGGTCTGTACATTGGATCATGCCATACATATGTCCATATTTACAAACACAGATTCGACTTTATTCTTGTCCTTTACAATCCTGTGCATTTTTTCAATCTTGTTTTTATACATATATTTGGCTGAGGCATCAGCAGAGCCCAAAAAAACGTCTGTATGGGCCCCCTGTTCTTCTTTCGGCAGGCCGATCTTACACGGTGGTCTTTCCCCACCGCGCCTTGGCGGCAGCTGCCCCAAGCTTCAGCGCGTCCCTCAACACGTAGTCTTGGACCTTGGAATGTGCCAGTCTGCAACACTCGGTCGGGGTCAACTCCTTCAGCTGGAAGATCAACAGGTTTCGGACCGCCCAGAGAGCGTCCTTCACCGAGTTGATGATCCTCCAGGCGCAGTTAATGTTCATCTCGGTGTGAGTCCCGGGGAACAGGCCGTAGAGCACGGAGTCCCGCGTCACGGCGCTGCTCGGGACGAACCTCGACAAGCACCACTGCATTCCTCTCCAGACTTCCTCTGCATAGGCACATTCCAGAAGGAGGTGTGTGACAGTCTCGTCCCCCCCGCAGCCACTTCGAGGGCAGCGTGCGGTGCGGCAGAGAGTCCGGGCGTGCATAAAGGATCTCACGGGCAGAGCCCTTCTCACCACCAGCCAAGCCACGTCTTGGTGCTTGTTGGAAAGTTCTGGCGATGAGGCATTCTGCCAAATGGCTTTGACAGTCTGCTCAGGGAACCGCTCGACAGGATCCGCCCTCTCCTTTTCCCGAAGGGTCTCAAGGACGCTACGTGCTGACCACTTCCTGATGGACTTGTGGTCAAAGGTGTTTTTCCTCATAAATTTCTCCACGAAGGACAGGTGATACGGAACGGTCCAACTACTCGGAGCGTTCCGCGGCAGCGAGGCCAGGCCCATCCTTCGCAACACCGGGGACAGGTAGAACCTCAGTACGTAGTGACACTTGGTGTTTGCGTACCGGGGATCCACGCACAGCTTGATGCAGCCACACACAAAGGTGGCCATCAGGGTGAGGGTGGCATTGGGCGTGTTTTTTCCCCCATTGCACCGGTCTTTGTACATAGAGTCTCTTCGGACCCGGTCCATCTTTGATCTCCAAATGAATTGGAAGATGGCCCGGGTGACTGCGGCGACACAGGTCCTGAGGATAGGCCAGACCTGTGCCACATATAGCAATACTGAGAGGACCTCACACCTGATGACCAGGTTTTTTCCCGCGATGGAGAGCGACCGTTGCCCCCATCTGCCTAGTTTCTGTCTCATCTTCCTGATCCGCTCCTCCCAGGTCTTGGCGCAAGCCCCAGCCCCCCCGAACCAAATACCCAGCACCTTCAGGTAGTCAGTCCTGACGGTGAAGGGGATAGAGGATTGGTCGGCCCAGTTCCCGAAGAGCATGGCCTCGCTCTTGCCTCGGTTTACCTTGGCCCCCGAGACCCGTTCGAACTGGTCGCAGATGCACACGAGTCTGTGCACGGACAGCGGATCCGAGCAGAAAACAGCGACGCCATCCATGTACAGGGAGGCCTTAACCTGCAGGCCCCCGCTGCCAGGAATAGTCACCCCTCTCAGGCTCGCATCCTTCCTGATGGATTCGGCAAATGGCTCTATGCAACACACAAACAAGGCGGGTGAGAGGGGGCATCCCTGCCTGACTCCAGATCTTACAGGGAAGCTATCTGATTCCCACCCATTGATTGAGACTGCGCTGACAATGTTGGTGTAGAGCAGTCTGATCCAATTTCCTATTCCCTCCCCAAAGCCCATTTTGGAGAGGACATCCCTCATATATGTATGCGATATCCCGTCAAAGGCTTTCTCCTGGTCCAGGCTGATGAGGCAGGTGTCCACCCCCCTGTCCTGCACGTAGGCGATCGTATCCCTGAGGAGTGCGAGACTCTCAGAGATCTTCCTGCCCGGTACAGCACAGGTTTGGTCCGGGTGGATCACCGATCCCAGAGCAGACCTGATCCGGTTGGCGATGACCTTTGACAAGATTTTGTAGTCTGCATTTAACAGTGAGATCGGTCTCCAATTTCTAATTTCCTCCCTCTCCCCCTTCCGCTTGTAGACGAGGGTGATGATGCCTTTCCTCATGGATTCACTCATGGTACCTGCCCGGAGCATACTGACATACACCTCCAGCAGGTCCTGGCCGATCAAGTCCCAAAGAGCGGAATAAACCTCGACCGGTAAGCCGTCGCTTCCGGGAGTTTTATTCTTTCCGAAGGACTCGAGGGCCTTGGTCAGCTCATCCAGAGATAGCGGCTGGTCCAGCCTCTCTCGTGTTCCGTCATCTAGGACCTCCGTGATAGAGGACAGGAACGACTGGGAGGCCGCGCTGTCCGTCGGCTTCGAGTCATACAGGCTGGCGTAGAAGGATTTGCTGATCCTCATGACGTCAGCCTGAGATGACGTTACCGAGCCATCTTCTTTCTTCAGGCTGCTGAGCACGGAGCTCTCTTTGTGCACCTTCTGGAAGAAGAAACACTAAGCTGTTGACGTCTCGTCCTGCTCCACCGAGCGGACCCTGGACCGGAAGATTATCCTGGAGGCCTCCGAGGCAAAGAGCGAGGCTTGCTGGCCCTTCACCTCCTTGAGGTCCTCCGTGACATCCACCCCCATCGTCTGCAGCAGGAGCAGGTTCTGCATACTTTCCTGGAGCTGGGACAGTTTTCCCCGCCTCTCTCTCGCCTCCTGGACACCTTTGAGGATAAAGAACCTCTTGATGTTCCCTTTTACCGTTTCCCACCAGTCCGCTGGAGACTCAAAGAGGGGCTTCACGGTTCTCCAACCTGCGTAATCCCTCTTGAGCTCTTCGATGTTTCCCGGGGTCAACAGCTTAGTGTTCAGTTTCCACGTTCCCTTGCCCGCCCGCTGTTCGTCCTGTAGGTGACAGTCGGCCAGCAGGAGGCAGTGGTCAGAGAAGAACACCGGCTTGACGTCGGTGGATCTGACCGAGAGCGTTCGGGACACAAACAGGTAATCTATCCTTGAGCGGATAGACCCGTCTGCCCGTGACCAGGTGTATCTACGCTGCGCTCCGTCTGCAGGGGCGCTGAAGACGTCGTGCAGCTTGGCGTCTTTGACCGTTTCCATCAGGGCCCTGGACGTAGCGTCCGGTTTACTGTCCCCCCCGCCGGATCGTCCATCAGCATCAATGATGCAGTTGAAGTCTCCGGCCAGAATGACCGGCCTGGACGTAGCCAGCAGCAGTGGAAGCTGTTGCAGGACGGCCAACCGTTCACTCTTACCCACTGGGGCGTACACGTTGATTCGTCTCACGGGAGCGTTTCTGTATTTGACGTCCACGACGAGGAGGCGCCCGCCCACCACCTCCTTAACCTCGGAGATGGTGAAGTTGCCTCCCCGCAACAGGATACCCAGGCCGGAGGCGCGGCTATCGTTGCCCCCCGACCACACTGACGGCCCGTGGGCCCACAAGCTCGACCATCTCCTGTAACTGCTGAGGTGCGGTATCCCACACTCCTGCAGAAACAGGATATCGGCTTTGACGTTGGCCAGGAAGGCCAGCGTTGAAACACATCGCGTAGCCACTTTAATGCTACGCACATTTATGCTGGCAATTTTAAACCCCATTTTAACAGTTTACGGGGTTACCAGTGTCCATTCTCTTCTGGTCTTGCTCCAGTGGGGTAGCTGCGTGCATCCCCGTGGTGACAGCAAACTGCTGGACCTTCCCAGGGCTGAGGTAGTTGTCCGGCTCCACGCTGGAGTCATTTCCCCGCTCTGGTGTCATCGTGTCAGCCCCAGGGTCCGCATCGCCCCGTTCTCCATCTGACAGCAGGGCTGTCACTGGGACGCTGCTCCCAGTTCCCTGGAGCTGTGGGCCGGTGGGTACCCCTTGGTTCTCACCGGGTAGGGGGAGGCCTTCACCCATCCCCTCAGAAGGATCGTCTTTTCCTTCTTGGGCGGTGTTGCCCTCCTTTCTCCCCACGGTGCTCTGCCTCATCCTCCGGAGGCGACCCTTCTTGCGCCCGTCCTCACCCTCGGAGGAGCTGCCGGTATCCTCCTCTTGGAGGTGTCTCTTCCCCCTTCGCTTGGTGGCTTTGGGGCCCTCGAGAGGTTTCCTTTTCCTGTTTTTAACGATAATCCACTGCTCTGCCTCCTTTGATCCCTCCTCTTCCATTTCCTCCATCTGTCTTGCAGGAGCTTGGGTCGGCTGCTGCATCTCCCCGCGTCTGCCGCCTGCTCCTCTACAACCTTCCCTTCCTTCTGGGTGCCTCCAGGCACCGTTCCTTTGCTGATTCGCAGTCCCTCGTTAGACTTTGTCGGTCCGCGGCTCGTGTTGCCACCTCCGGCCATCTGTGCGTAGGTGGCGGCTCCTCGTCTTGGGCAGGCCTTGTACATGTGGCCCGCCTCCCCGCACAGGTTGCAGCTCTTTTCCTCCCGACAGTCCTTTGTCAAGTGACCCTCCTGTTTACAGTTCCTGCAGATGGTCACTTTGCAATCCACCACCACGTGTCCCGACTTCCCGCAGGTTCGGCACACTTTGGGCTGCCCTGCATATGTCAGGTAGCCTCTGCTCCCTCCGATTGCGAAGCTCGAGGGTGGGTGGAGGATGTTCCCACTGTCATCGGCCCTCAGAGTTACCTTGACCTCCCTCTTACTGGTCCAGATCCCAAAGGGGTCGATCACATCTGTGGCTTCTCCCTCGACTTGGACGTAAAACTGACAAGAACAGAACTACACATGATTTTAGCCAAAAGGCCGAGAAGCGATACTTGTCGTCTCCCTGACTACCTTAGGACCCAGCCGCTTCCTACATTTACCATCAGCCTGACTGTGAACAAAGACCTATAGCTCACGGCTGACAGTTTCATTGCTGCCTAGTCATTTCCAGATCTTCTGACCAGAGTAAACGATCCGTTTGTCAAGGTGAATTCATTTAATATTTTCTATGAAACTGTTTGATAGTGAATGTAGATGACCAGCAATGTAACAATCAGCTACGCTGGGGCCGAGTGTACGTCACTAACAAGCCGGTAGTGTGTCTCTGACAGAGTATCAATGAGATTGCAGCAACCCACTGGAACAGAGCTGGACACAGGGAATGGTGCAGCACAGAGGGATGTACTGCAGCCTCTCATTGTCTGCGTCAGCTGTCACTCTGTATGGGCTCCTTCCCTAGTCCCACTCACCATGCTTTTCCCGATGATTGAATCCGGCTCCAGTGGCCCCTCAGGCAGTGCACAGCCAATAGTAACTACTGAATGAAGATGGTAGGGATTTACCTACTTACCTTGATGAAATGTGACATTCGTTCAAAAATAATTAACCTCAACTCCCCGCCATCATGTATCTATGCCATGATTTGGAGATGCTGGTGTTGGACTGGGGTGTACAAAGTTAAAAATCACACAACACCAGGTTATAGTCCAACAGGTTTAATTCTGTTGGACTATAACCTGGTGTTGTGTGATTTTTAATTTGATATATGCAATTGCCTGGAGTTTGTGCTGTTCCATTTTCTGGTATAAACAAACTGAGCTGTTAATGGTAACAATTCCTGCCTCTCCACAAGGCAAATCAAGGCAAACAATTGAAACGGGTTCTAATTCTGATCGAGTACTATCACTGCCTGGAAATATTAGGCGACTGTTCTGAACGGAAATCCTTAGACTAATCCATCCATCTTGTATTATGTCAACTCTGATCTCCAAACCATTAAACTCTGCCAACCCCGTCAATTGAAATTAACAGAACCATGGTGGACCTGAAGTTCGATCGAGTGAATCAGCAACAAGTGATTTGGCTTTGACTCCAAATACTCGAATTGCAATTTGCTACATTAGAATTGCAAATCAAGATTCACAGAGTCGTGGAGTTGTACAGCACGGAAATAGACACTTTGTTTAAGTGGCTGGCATCCATCAGATAACTTGGATAAACCTAGTCCCAGTAATCAGCATCTGAATCCAGATGCTTTTCAAGTGTTGTAATTGTACCCGCCTTACAAACATCTACTCCATCCACCACCGATGCTGAGTTGAATCAAGGTGCACTGCAAACGTTTCCCAAAAATCCTTCGACAACACCTTCCAAACTGCCAATTATTTCCACTTCGAAGGACACCTCCAATTTTGGTATAATTTGCAAACTTACTAAATATACCTCCTATCGCTATATTGAGACACTCAGAAACACATACATATACACAGACAGACACCCATACACACACACAAAGACACACATATCCCAAACAAACATGCACAAGCAGGCAGTCACACACACATATTCACAGATATTGCCAAGGACAGCAAAAGTGAAGACTTTAATAGAATTCATTTTTTCCTAAAACTAAATGACAAATTGGTAAATGTTCAGGAATGTGTGAGCTTACTGGAAATTTGTGCATAATTTTCGCTGGATATCTTGCCTTTAACAAATTTGTCAACTAAACAAGCAAAAAGTGGTCTGCTTAGCAGATTGTGAGACTCTTTTGAAAGGATGAAGGCTGTACTGTATTCCCGTTGAAATAAAAACCAGCAATGTGTTAAAAAATACATCCAAAGAACTGTGATTGCTGGAAATCAGAAACAAATTCAGAAATTGACTGAGTAACTCAGCAAGTCTGGCAGCATTTGTGGAGAGAAAACAGAGTTAATATTTTGGGTCCAATGACTCTTCTTCAGTACTGCGTTTTTCCAGCAATTGCAGATTTTGGTTCCACCATTCCATTTACCTTCTCTATTACTCACTGAACTCCAATGTCAGCTTTTTCTGATTCACAGATGTGGAATTCCAAATCCCTCTGTTCTGTAGCTATCTGCAGTATTTCTCCATTTAAATAATATTAAACTCTTCCATTTTTCCTGACTTTCTCCTCCTTATATTCCACATGCCAAGTTTTCACCCACACATTTAACCTATCTAGAATGTTCTGCCCACTTGCCTTCCTACTGATTTACAAACTTGGTGACAGTACATTCACTTCCCTCACCCAAGTCATTATTAATATGTTGTCCCAGGACTGTGGCACTCCACTAGAAACTGGTTGCCATCTATACCAGCTGCTCAGCCATGCATTCATCTGCTCTATCCTCCTATTCCTGTCCTCACTAGCTTGTAACACCGTGAGTAATCCAGATATTATTACTCTCGAAGACCTCCTTTTTAAATTCCTGTCTAACACTCTATTTTCTCCCTTCAGAAAATCATCCTTTTTCCTTCCTATTGTTCCAATGTGTACAATGACCTCCTGCTGATCCCTCTCCCCTGAGAGAATATTCTGCACCCTCTCGGAGACATCCTTGATCCTGCACCAGGGAGGCAACACATAATTATGATTTTTTGTTGCTGGCCACAGAAACGTCCGTCTGTGCCTCGGACTAGAGAGTGTCTGAACACAATCAATCTCTTTTTAGATTAGCTTACTTACAGTGTGGAAACTGACCCAACAAGTCCACACCGCCCCGCCGAAGAGCAAACCCACCCATACCCCTACATCTACCCCTTACCTAATAATAAGGCAATTTAGCATGGCCACTTCACCTGAACTGCACATCTTTGCAGTGTGGGAGGAAACCGGAACACCCGGAGGAAACCCACGCAGACACGGGGAGAATGTGCAAACTCCACACAGAGAGTTGCCTGTGGCAGGAATTGAACCCAGGTCTCTGGCGCTGTGAGGCAGCAGTGCTAACCACTGTGCCACCGTGCCACCCATAAACCTGACATACCCCATAAACCTGCCACTCTTGAAACCTGACATACCCCATCTCAATACCAGAAACTTGGCTGTTTGTGCTCAATTAGAACTGTTGAATGAAAGAGTTTTCTCTGCAAGAACGACATGAAGATGTTCAAGGTCCTCTAAATACCATTGAGCACAATACTCTTCATTACGGGTCTTATTGTCTTAAACCGATGATTTTTATGACCTTGGTGTTTTGGTGACTGATGTGTTTTCAAACCATGTGCAATGCATAAGGATTTCTTTCAATTTCTTATAAGAAAAAAAACTGCTTTCCATGTCGATTTCTAATTATTTTTTACTCTCGAGTTATTGGTCGATGTGCAATAATCACAAAATTATGGAAGATCCCTGTATCTTATGTTCACTGCAATGTGCACTTTCACTATCTACTTATTTATTTCATACGTCTGACATGAATGTCTAAACATTGGCCATGAACAAAAAGTTGTAAATTAAAGCTACATCTCAATAAGCAAACCAATGGATGGAAACATGTAATTCTTGTAATCCTGCATTTTTGAAACAAAAGCAATTCTGCTGAATAATCACTGAATGGCTCATTTTTGTGAATCATAAAGCTAGCTACCATATTATATTTTTCAGTTTACTGAACTAAATAAATACCCAATCATCATCACAACAAAGTGCTTTTAAAATATTGAATCTTTTTTTTAGATTACAACGTAATTTTCCAGTCACTGCCATGACAGTAATTTGCACAGTTATTGGAGTTAGTCTTTCTAACAAATATAGTGCGATTCCCATTTTAATTCCATCAATTGTTTCTTCGAACGAACACTCCAACTTAAAAATCAATTTACTGTTTCGGTGAACGATCCCATAATGGAACCAATGACTTCCCATTCGATGCCTCATTGTAAATATATGATAATTGCTCATTTGAATGATCGTGGTAATCTCAGCCTGAAGCGTTCAGAGAACTGTAATTACTTTTCATTAGAATGACTCCAGGTCGTTTCTCCACATTGCTCAGTGAAATAATTAACTGAAATTTCTCAGTATTCTTAAATGAAATGATATTATTTTGGCAATTCAATTGTTGCTATTATCTAATCATTGTTCAATATAGTTCAAAGTATTACTACGAAATTATGGCTCGTAAATTAAATAAAGTAAAGATTTTGCAGTGGGCATTGTGAATATCAATTTTTATTTTGACCGTGGAAACAGTTGAATTGATTTAATTATGTTTAACTTCAATGTTAACATTTACTGTATCTATAAACACAATACAAGTTATTCACTTTTCATGGAACAAAATCATTTAAAATTCTCATTTATTTTCCTAATCATTTATGTTGCAAATGCATATTAATTTTCTTTTCATTCTGTGATAAAAAGCATTGAACATATAGAACTATTTGATTGATTAAGTTTCGTTCATCAGTGTACACTGATCAAATGATTCGGTTTTTTCTTATCATGAATAATCACGAGATTCATATTTAATTAAAGTCATTATTGCTTTGTTACATCATTACTGTAAATTACTAATTCGGTTTGTCAGTTCATTACACACAGGACATACGCAATTAATTCCCATTCAAATAATTACAAGAAACATCTGATTAATTTTCATTTGAGTTGCCGCCGTAAATATATGACTATACACTTGCCCTTCCCGGATGGTAACATTATGACGGGTTTTTGTGGAGCTCTGACAGTTTCTCTATGACAACATCAGGAGGAATGATTTCAATTTCCACCTTCAGCGGAGATGTGTCAGAGCAGTTCGGAAATTATAAAAAGGAAAATATTAACAGTCGAAATTCCTCTTCAGCAAAATAACCAAATGCAACTTCATTTTATTCATTGGTCAGCTGATCACCTACATTTGTAACTAAACATTGCAATTCATCTAAATACTGGTATGTGCATTGATCAAATTAAAGTTCTAATTATTAGTCATTCATGAATTGTCAGGAATTTGTTTTTATTTTCCATTCACCTTTTCATAGTGAATGTAAGATTGATATGCTGTGAAACTATTAGCGTGTTTTCATTTGAACATTAATTTCTCTGTCTCTCTCTCTCTCACTCACGTATCTCACTTCATGCATAATGGCTTCAAAGTACCTTGCTAAACTTAAAGATTTTGTTGACTTTAAGTAGTATCTTTAGCACTCACCTATCAATTTAATCCAAAATCATAGAATCATAGAGTCATAGAATCCCTACAGTGTTGAAACAGGCCATTTGGCCCAACAGTCCACACTGACCATCCAAAGATTAACCCACCCAGACACTCCTTTGCTCGATTACTCGACATTTCCCCTGACTAATACACCTAACCTAGGTAAAAACAATGACTGCAGATACTGGAAACCAGAGTTTAGATTAGAGTGGTGCTGGAAAAGCACAGCAGTTCAGGCAGCATGCGAGGAACATTAAAATCGATGTTTTGGACAAAAGCCCTTCATCAGGAATACAGGCTGCATTCCTAATTAAGGGCTTTTTCCCAAAACGTCGATTTTACTGTTCCTCTGATACTGCATGCATTGCTGTGCTTTTCCAGCACCACTCTAACAAAATCTAATACACCTAACCTAAACATCCGTGAACATTATGGGCAATTTAGCATGGCCAAGTCACCTCAGCTGCACATTTGTATACTATCACAATGTTATTGAAATCAATGCTCACACAAAGCACGATACATAAAGCCACACAATGGTCTTCATGACCATCTAATTACTGTTCAGGAAATCAACTGAGTAATTGTCTTATTGTTCCTGAGATTAATCACCACAGTAAGCGTCTGGTCATCATTCCCTCCAATAAATACAATGGGTGTCTCTGAAATTTCTGTTCAGTAATTATTCATGATACTTGTTGTTCAAAGCAGTGTCTGTTCTTATTTACGAGTGGCCAATGATTCTAACAGCCATTGATCTTGATCATATTGTTACTGAGCGCAATAACCACAGTAAACATCTGGTTATCATTTTGCGAACAAATACAAGAGCTATCAACTTACTTTTCAATTCAGTAATTACACATGATACTTGTTGCTGAAAGTGGTATTTATTCTTTATGACAATTGGCCGACGACACTTGACAGCAAGACATGTTGATAGTCCTGATTTGTTCATATTTTCAAAAAAGTTTTCAGGCCATGTATTTCAAAAAGAAGTAATTTGACTTCGTCCAAATTTAAATGTAAACGTTTTCAGATATTTTCCATTCAAAGTGTTTATTTGCTTATTCAGATCGAACTTGAATCTTGCCTCTGTAAATTGAATTTATTGTATTTTCCATTCGTGGAAGTACTCATTACTTGGTACTCATTTTCATCTTAAATCTGATGGAAATTTGAAATACTGATTTCAGTGAAAATTGTATGAATTATACATGAGTGGTCTCTAAAAGAAAATCACAGAAGGCTAGATAGAATTCTTGAACAGCCTGTATATTTGAATAAAATAAAACACTCCTTCTAAAAAACAAAGTTAAAAATTACTCAACACCAGGCTATAGTCCAACAGGTTTATTTGGAAGCACGAGCTTCCGCCTGATGATGGAGCAGCGCTCTGAGAGCTAGTTCAGCAAAATAATCCTGTTGGACGATAGCCGTGGTGGTGTTGGATTTTTAACTTTGTACAGCCCAGTCCAACACTGTCGCCTCCAAATCACTCCAAATCAAAACAGTCCTAAGTCTGTGGTTTAACAGCTTAACATTCCTGCAACTAGATTATAATTCTCAGTTTATCAATCTTAATAAATATTTAATCAATGTCATTTTTAATTCCCGGAAAACATCCAATCGTTTTGTTTGTGAAAACACAAATTTTAATTGAAAATTCATTGTTATCACAATATGTGAATTATATTTTAACTCTCCAGTGATGTGAAGTGACCCTTGGACTGAAATTGGACGTTCTAAATTCACCGACAGGCAGCGAAATCGGGACAAATACAAAATTAGTCAAACTAAGTCAAACAGCAGCTGGAATCAATCTGCTCCAGGATGAATCAGATTTTCTTCCACCTTGACTTCCAGCCAGTGCCTGAGCATTATACACCTCGCTTGGAAATGTCAACAATGAAGGGTTTTCACACCAACACATTGGATTCTTTAAATCCAGCTCATAACCATATGTGGACGTTTGTCACAAAATTATTAATCATTTTACAAATCATGGAAAATATCTCAAAGCTCTTGAAATAAAAGTAATCACTGCACATAAAGCCACACGATGGTATTCAAGGGCACCTAACTACTGTTCAGTGCAATACCTTTTGTCAATATTGTATTGTTCTCAAGATGAATAGCCACAGCAAACATTACGCTTTCACAACATCTCAAATATATACAAGATACCTTCTTATAATTTACACACTACATCTTCGCCACCCCAATAATCACACTTCATTGTTTACGATGAAGGATGCTGAAAGTAGCATGTTTTGAGGTAAAGGAATTCCTAAATATAGGCGAGTTTTGTGATAGGGTTCCTCAGTCATCATGATAAAAATGTAATTGCGGCTCAGCACATTGTAACAAATCCCCATTAAACTTTTTCATGTATTTAGTCAGAGACAATGTTTAAAAATTTCCTCTGTAAATGCTGCTGACTGTTTTTTGCTATAATTCCCGTGTTCCTTGTCTAATTATTTTCTTTGTAATGCTTACACAAATGTGTGAATATTGATGACAAGAAAATTTGCATGGATTATATATTGTATTTCTACAGAAGAAAAGCTGAGTCAGCAAGTACAGATTGCAGGAGTATCTGAGAATGTTGAATGATTAATAATGACTGCATATCGAACGTATTTTCCAAAACATCATGCCAGCATTCTAATGCTCAGTTCACTGATACTAATTATTATGTAATCCATATCACAGCAAACCCGCTTGGAAATATTGAATCACCTTAATGTGTCAGTGTTCTAAAATAGATTACCAATTCATTATTAGTTCAACATTCACACAGTAATTCAGTTTAGGTATTGTAACAAATATCGTGAGATTCATATTTCAATTTAAGTCACTATTTTGTAGTACCAATTTTACAAAGAAAAATGGATCTTTTATTCCAGGTCAACACAACCACAAACCAAGCAATGATTCATCATCCAACACTGACAGGAAATATCTGATATCTTCTAATGTGAATGCTCACAGAAATCATTGGATTAATATTCGGTCTTACAAATGAAGATACGCGTGATTGTTTTAGACTCCAATAATTAATGTTCAATTCTACATGTAACAGATAGCAATATGACATTTCTAATCATTTTTTTGTTTGCAGTGACCAGTTTTAACACTAATTGTTACTTATATCTAATATTTAATCATTGATCAAATCCGGTATAATCGGCTTTAAGTCTGGAAATAAGTCTCAGTGACCTAAGCATATAGCATGGTACTGTTTCCTAATGGTAGCGAATGTTGATTTTTATTTTAATGCTGAAATCCTTGTTGATTTGCTGCTGTAGGGATGCCCTGAGCAGCCTGCCTTGGAATTAAAACACAAATAGTGGAGAGTAGATTAACAAGACTAACAGTCTTTTACAGCCTTAATGGAAAAAAAGAACATTTTGCACAATCCTACTCCAATTCCATAAGTATGCCATTCCAGACAGTCATATTCCAGATAGTGATAAGAGAATGCCAGCATACAGAAAAATGACCAACCCTGACTTCATTAATGAAAGAATGATTGCCCCAGTGAATGAATAAACACCAGTTGTAGGATAGAGCCCAGCTAACTTCCACAGCTGCTATCAGGGAAGCAGACAGAGTTTGATTGTCAGAAATAGTTACTATTTTAAAGTTGCTCAGAACATTTAAGAAGTTTCTAATTACATACTCTTGAGAATAGTGAATAAGGCAGAGTGATAGACCCATAGGACTGCAGCAATTAATTTTGTAATCTGCGGAAATAAAATGCACAGAGAGATCCCAAGGCAGGCGATTATAGCACCTGTAAACACCATGAAACAAGAGGAAGCTGGGGCTATCCATAGCGATGTCCATCTAAGATTAGGTTTTCTACAGGATCGGGTGTCAGTATAAGGAGGGAAGGACTGTAACCACGTTGCATGTGGCCATTGTAATACAGAAAGTGTGTAAAAATACTGTTTTTTACTGTAAACGTTACAGTGTGTCATGGACCTCCCTGCCGAACTTGGCCTCGGGGGATGATCCCTTCATTAACTGATTTCAGCATGTGTAAACATTTTCCACTTGCCTGAGTACTGCCGATCTCCTGAGTCTTCATTCCCTGTCAGGGGAAGTCACTCCTACAGCTATGGTGACATTTAAATTCAATACAAACACTTATTATCTGTGAAATTATTACTTGCAGAGCGATATCATTTTCATGTTAAAATTGTTTTACTTTTTTCGTGTGCAAAAAAACAATGTAGGTACATCTATTTGTTATTTACTTCAACTAATACTAAATTTTAAATTATTGAAAAGACTACACTGGGTGTGGGGGGGAGGGGGTGAAGAACGATTTATCAGCTCAAATGTCACATTAAGTTAAAGTAAAGACATTTTTCAAATCATGTGACCACCAAAATGATATTTATTTTAATTTCATTTTGAGATAGTTTCATTTTCTTCCAACATTAGTTGTCAGTGAACAATAATCACACAATTATTAGTCATTTGCGACAAAATGACTTCCTGTACCAAATATCATTAACCCGATGTGTTGTTCATAATAATGCTCACTTTCCCGGCCTAATAATTTTCTTCCTAGTTCTGACATTTGTCTAAACATTTATCATGATAAAGGTTACATTAATAAAATAGACAAGAACCGACCAAAAATAATTGAACTGTGTTCAATCGTTGCTGAGTTTTTTTAAATTATAAAAGTCACGTTTTATATTTTAATTTTCAGTTTATTAATCTTAATGAATATACAATCGTCATCAGTGCAAAGTGTATTCAAAATATTAAGTCAATTTATCTATCAGGATTTTAGAAACAATGATCAAATACAATAATTACGCAATACTTTAACTTAGGCTTGATAACAAGAACAATTTGCTTTTAATACCTTTCATGTTTCTTAGTGTGAGTGCTACAATATTAAAACCTGTTCGATCAGGCCAATATACCCACAAAAGACCAATAATTGCCATTGCAACATCATTTGTAAATATCTGACTTTTGCTTATTTGAAAGATCACAGTCTTTTCAGCAATTGGAATTGAGAGAACACCAGTTAATTTACACTGCAATATTTCTCTTCGTTTCTGAACATTGCTCAGTGGAATAGTAAGAGGAGATACCTCATTATTCTTAAATTCATTAATAAAAGTTTTCAAATCGATTTGTTGCCAATACCTAATAATTGTTCAATTCGGTAAGGGGTGTAATTGTGAAACTATGTTTCCATATAATAACTAATGCAAGGACATTGCAATGTACAATCTCTCAATCACTCTGAATATTGCTTTTCATTTTAAACTTGGAAACACTTTTGAATTGATTTGATTGGAAATCACTGCAATGTTAATATTTATTGTGCTTTTATTCACAATAACAATTGAATATTTTTCATGTGCAAAATCATTCAAATCCCCATGAATTTTTTGATGCATACAAAAAAGGGTTGGCATCTATCTTATTTCATTAAACAATCACAGGAAATGGTGACTTGTTAGAAATCATAAATTTTCAGAAAGAATGAAAGTTGTCTTCAGCTGAATAGGCACATTGATTGCCCAATTCATCATTTTGTTCCAATTTACGTGTAGATCAAAAACATTTTAATTTGCATTTCAGAAAATGAGAAACTTCTGACCATATAGAATAATTAAATTGATTTTTTGTATATAATGCACACTAATCACATAATCCTGTCAAGCTATCGTTCCACAAGTGATCATAAAATCATGTTTAATTAAGACATTTGTTAACTCCCATCATTATTGTAAATTACTACTGAATTTTCAGTAGATTACACACAGTATCCAACCATTTAATTCCAATCCAATTATCACAATAAACATCTGATTACTTTTCAGCCCTGCCCAGCCTGTTTGGGAATGTTATGAAGGAATCTTGTGCAACTCTGGTCGTGTCTCTGTTACCAGACCCGTGGGTACAATTTCAATTCCCACCTTGCACAGAGCTGTGCCAGAGCAGCTCTGAATGTTGATAAGAAAATATCTAAGAATCGAATGAATTGCCTTTCAATTCAACATTAGATATGTTTTCATTTGTTGTTCATTCCAATAATCACAGTATCTGCTATATATTTTCTTCATTCTGCGAATAGCAGAATGTATCTAATTCCACTCAATCAATGTTCTTTGCAAAATATTTGATAATGTTGCACTCACAAAGATGAAATATGCAAAGTACAGATATTCCTTGATTTTCGTTTGTTCTGAAGAGCTGAGTTCAGACTGCACATAGAACTTGATGCTTCAAAGGTATAAATATGAGGAAAAAATCAAGTTCTTCTTCAGTTAAATAAACAAATGCCACTTCCTACTATATATCAATTTTTAGTTATTGATCTGTTTATGAGTTGTCTGAAATTTGTTTTTTGTTTTCCATTCATCTATTTATATTAAATGTAAGATTGAAATGTTGTGAAAATATCCGAGTCCATCCATTTGAAATTGAATTTGCATATTTCTCTCTAATCCAGTTTATTGCATGATGACTTAACAGTGTTTTGTTTAGCAAACCTAGTGAATCATAAAAATTGTCTAATCTTAAATAAGATCTTTCACACCCAGTTATCAGTCTGTTCTGAATTCATGTAAATATCTAAGTTTATTGAAATCAATGTTCACACAAAACAGTGCACATAAAGCGACACAAAGATATTCAGCTGATTACTATTCAGTGGAATAACCTGAGTAAGTATCTTATTGTTCCTTGGACAAATGACAACAGTAAGCATTTATTTACTATTCTATGCAGTTAATGCAATTGATGTGTTATATTTCAGTTCAGTCGTTAATGTTGATTTATATTGTTTAAACCAATAATTCTACTTTATCACAGATATTGACTATACGGCAATAACGTTGGGAAGCAAATTTTTGTCAATCTAACAATCTTTAAGCTCCTTTTTTATTGTGTGTGTACAAGAGACAATTCAAATTATAACCATTTTTATTACAAATTGAACAAATACTGCATTTTAAATTTGTGAAGTTCCGACATTTTTCAAAAGGGTTAGTCTTCACTATATATGTCATGTTAAAAATCTGCTATTTCAAATCATGCGTGCTACAAAATGATTATTGTTTTCATTTCATTGTAAGAAAAGAACTGCTTTGACCATGTTGATTTTATGACATTTCTATTCCACCATTTTTCATCATTGTCCAAAAATGACAATATTATTAAAATCGCATATATGCCACATGTCATTTACTCCATTGTTCAGTTTCAAGCTCACTTTCATGACTTACGAATTTTCTTCCTAATTCTGACACAAATCTTTAAACATTGATCATAATATTGATCATATAAATTGATGAAACATATCTCTTCAAGGAATCCGGTGTATGGAAATTCACAATTCTTGTATTACGTACATTTTTTACTTAAAAAAAGAAGAATTTCGCTCAATAATCACAGAATGGCTCATTTTTCTTCAATCCATAAAGCTAGGTACTATGTTTTATTCCTCAGTTTACTGATCTTAATAAATATCCAATCAACATCACAGCAAAGTGCTTTTGTAATATTGAATTATTTTAATTCTTCAAAAGAGCATTCATTATCAAGTCATTGCCATGATAATAATGGCACAATTATTTATAAAAAAGTCTTTTGAACAAGTATAATGAGATTCACATTTACATTTAATCCATTATGTCTGAGTACTAATAGTACAGTATGAAAATGCCTTTATTTTTCAGGTCACCTACCCCACAAAGGAACCAATGAATTCCCATCCAAAGTCATTGCAAATATCTGATGATTGCTTATTTGAATCATCACGGTAACGTCAGCCTTAAAATTCAGGAAAATGTAATTACTTTTCACTAAATTAATTCTAGTTCATTTCCAGACATTGCTCAATCACTTGCAAAAAGAGATTTTTCATTATTCTTGAATGCATTGACAGACTTTGATAATTCAAGTGTTGCTGATTTATTTAATAAAAAATAATGATTATTCAATCTAGTAGATTGCGCAAATGTGGATTTACGGCACAGTACATGAACCACTGTAAAGATATTGCAGTGCACAATCTCTCAATCATTGTAAATATCAATTTTTATTTTACCTGTTGAAACATAGTTGAATTCAATTAATTATATTTGACTTCAATGCTCACATTTATTGTGTTTGTAATCATAATACGACTTACGGATGTTTCATGCAACAAAATCAAATGAAAAAGAATTAGTATCTCTATTCTTTCATTCAACAATGGCAATAAATTTTGATTTTTTAAATTTTGAACATTTTGGAAAGAAGGGATGTTGTCTTCAGTTGAATTCTTGCATTGACTCACTAATTCACTGTGTCCGCTACTTATTCTCTTTGGGTTCCTATGAAAAGAAATTAACTAGTTCTTCTGGCTGTAAATGCCTGGAAAATATTTGAGAATGTTATGGTTTTAAAGGTGACAAGGCTAAGTGATCGTAAGTCATCATTTATTTTGATAGAAAGAGCTGGATTCAAACATTTCGAACACACACACACACACACACACACACACAGTTATTCTGCTGTGTGACAAGGGGATAAACAAGTCGCTTTCTTCGGCATTCAGTAAATATATGCCACTTCCAATTATTCATTAGTCAGCTAATTACCTACATTTGTCATGAAAAATTGCAATTCGTCTAAATATTGTTATGACCTTTGATCAAATTAAATTTTTAATTATAGTTTATTCATGAATTGCCGGGATTTTGTTTTTTATTGTTTTCCATACACCTATTCATATTGAATGTAAGATTGACATGCCTTGACAATGTCGGAGAGTGTTCATTTGAAACTTTTTTTTTCGTATCGTTCACTGATTTTACTTATTGCATAAGATTACATGGTACCCGGTTAGCAATGCTGCCTCACAGCGCCAGGGACATTCGTTTTATTCACTCCTCGGGTGACAGTGGGGACTTTGCACGTTCTCCCGAAGTCTATGTGACTTTGCTGTGGTGTCCTCCCACAATCCAAAGATGTGCAGGTTAGGTGAGCTGGCACGCTAAATCGTACATTGTGTACAGGGATATGTGTATTAGTAAGCAATAAATGTGAAGAAATATGATCGGGAAAAGTTTTTGGGTGGGTTAATCTTTAGATCTTTCAAACAATTGGCCTGTTATTACACTGAGGTGACAGGGGTGCTTTCGTGGCGTTGCTAGTATTATGGTGCGCCCCGAGATCTAACCCATGTTGGAAGTGAAATGGAGGAATCTACAGAGAGGCTACAGAAAGACATCGCATCCATTTGGTTTTCTTTAAATCACTGACGAGCAGGAAAATGCAAACGGGGAGGGCGAGTGGGAAGTGAGGCAGTTGCAGCTCTGGTAACGAACTGCTCCAAAGCATGATTTAGGACCTCTGGTGCCAATTCTCGCACGTTGAATAATGACAGACAGCTTCCAAACGGTCAGCGCCGTTGGACTGGTACAGCCGAAACAGCAGTGGTGGAATTTGAACCTATGCCTCTGTCGAGACTGCAGCCTTAATTCAGCGATTTAGACCGCGCGGCCACGCTACCAACACGCCCAGCGCGCCATTTTCTTGCACTTCCAATTGTGCTCCTGCATAGCAACAGCTGCAAACTGACGTGAAAACGGTTCCATGATCCCTCTCCGACTCGCACAGTTGCGGGGATGTGCCCGTCTACAATATCAATTTCTCAGCAGATAACGATAGCCCATCAATCCAGACAAAAATCACTGGTAAGCTGAGTCTATCTTCTCAGACTGGATTCAGCTACAAATGTATCTGTGAGTGCGTGCAAATATATGATCGGTTATGATTGGGTCAAATTACCATGAGCTACTTGACATTACTGCAATTTCAATTCTTGCTTTGCTAAATGATTTCACACATTGCTCAAAACAGGACAACTTTCACGTTTACACGGAACACGAAACACACCGGACTACAGAAAAAACGCACGAAGCTGAGCAGGCCGTGTCCCAAATCGTACCGTGTAGCATAGTTTCAGTCACTGTCTGTTTTGCAGAATAAGGTTCCCAAAGAATGTTCCACCCTAAAACCGGAGGTAGCATTACAATCCGAGAACGCTCTCGGTCAGATCCACCTACGTCAAGCCGGTGTTCTTCTCTGACCACTGCCTCCTGCTGGCCGACTGTCACCTACAGGACGAACAGCGGGCGGGCAAGGGAACGTGGAAACTGAACACTAAGCTGTTGACCCCGGGAAACATCGAAGAGCTCAAGAGGGATTACGCAGGTTGGAGAACCGTGAAGCCTCTCTTTGAGTCTCCAGCGGACTGGTGGGAAACGGTAAAAGGGAACATCAAGAGGTTCTTTATCCTCAAAGGTGTCCAGGAGGCGAGAGAGAGGCGGGGAAAACTGTCCCAGCTCCAGGAAAGTATGCAGAACCTGCTCCTGCTGCAGACGATGGGGGTGGATGTCACGGAGGACCTCAAGGAGGTGAAGGGCCAGCAAGCCTCGCTCTTTGCCTCGGAGGCCTCCAGGATAATCTTCCGGTCCAGGGTCCGCTCGGTGGAGCAGGACGAGACGTGCTCGCGTTTCTTCTTCCAGAAGGTGCACAAAGAGAGCTCCGTGCTCAGCAGCCTGAAGAAAGAAGATGGCTCGGTAACGTCATCTCAGGCTGACGTCATGAGGATCAGCAAATCCTTCTACGCCAGCCTGTATGACTCGAAGCCGACCGACAGCGCGGCCTCCCAGTCTTTCCAGTCCTCTATCACGGAGGTCCTAGATGACGGAACACAAGAGAGGCTGGACCAGCCGCTATCTCTGGATGAGCTGACCAAGGCCCTCGAGTCCTTCGGAAAGAATAAAACTCCCGGAAGCGACGGCTTACCGGTCGAGGTTTATTCCGCTCTTTGGGACTTGATCGGCCAGGACCTGCTGGAGGTGTATGTCAGTATGCTCCGGGCAGGTACCATGAGTGAATCCATGAGGAAAGGCATCATCACCCTCGTCTACAAGCGGAAGGGGGAGAGGGAGGAAATTAGAAATTGGAGACCGATCTCACTGTTAAATGCAGACTACAAAATCTTGTCAAAGGTCATCGCCAACCGGATCAGGTCTGCTCTGGGATCGGTGATCCACCCGGACCAAACCTGTGCTGTACCGGGCAGGAAGATCTCTGAGAGTCTCGCACTCCTCAGGGATACGATCGCCTACGTGCAGGACAGAGGGGTGGACACCTGCCTCATCAGCCTGGACCAGGAGAAAGCCTTTGACGGGATATCGCATACATATATGAGGGATGTCCTCTCCAAAATGGGCTTTGGGGAGGGAATAGGAAATTGGATCAGACTGCTCTACACCAACATTGTCAGCGCAGTCTCAATCAATGGGTGGGAATCAGATAGCTTCCCTGTAAGATCTGGAGTCAGGCAGGGATGCCCCCTCTCACCCGCCTTGTTTGTGTGTTGCATAGAGCCATTTGCCGAATCCATCAGGAAGGATGCGAGCCTGAGAGGGGTGACTATTCCTGGCAGCGGGGGCCTGCAGGTTAAGGCCTCCCTGTACATGGATGACGTCGCTGTTTTCTGCTCGGATCCGCTGTCCGTGCACAGACTCGTGTGCATCTGCGACCAGTTCGAACGGGTCTCGGGGGCCAAGGTAAACCGAGGCAAGAGCGAGGCCATGCTCTTCGGGAACTGGGCCGACCAATCCTCTATCCCCTTCACCGTCAGGACTGACCACCTGAAGGTGCTGGGTATTTGGTTCGGGGGGGCTGGGGCTTGCGCCAAGACCTGGGAGGAGCGGATCAGGAAGATGAGACAGAAACTAGGCAGATGGGGGCAACGGTCGCTCTCCATCGCGGGAAAAAACCTGGTCATCAGGTGTGAGGTCCTCTCAGTATTGCTATATGTGGCACAGGTCTGGCCTATCCTCAGGACCTGTGTCGCCGCAGTCACCCGGGCCATCTTCCAATTCATTTGGAGATCAAAGATGGACCGGGTCCGAAGAGACTCTATGTACAAAGACCGGTGCAATGGGGGAAAAAACACGCCCAATGCCACCCTCACCCTGATGGCCAGCTTTGTGTGTGGCTGCATCAAGCTGTGCGTGGATCCCCGGTACGCAAACACCAAGTGTCACTACGTACTGAGGTTCTACCTGTCCCCGGTGTTGCGAAGGATGGGCCTGGCCTCGCTGCCGCGGAACGCTCCGAGTAGTTGGACCGTTCCGTATCACCTGTCCTTCGTGGAGAAATTTATGAGGAAAAACACCTTTGACCACAAGTCCATCAGGAAGTGGTCAGCACGTAGCGTCCTTGAGACCCTTCGGGAAAAGGAGAGGGCGGATCCTGTCGAGCGGTTCCCTGAGCAGACTGTCAAAGCCATTTGGCAGAATGCCTCATCGCCAGAACTTTCCAACAAGCACCAAGACGTGGCTTGGCTGGTGGTGAGAAGGGCTCTGCCTGTGAGATCCTTTATGCACGCCCGGACTCTCTGCCGCACCGCACGCTGCCCTCGAAGTGGCTGCGGGGGGGACGAGACTGTCACACACCTCCTTCTGGAATGTGCCTATGCAGAGGAAGTCTGGAGAGGAATGCAGTGGTGCTTGTCGAGGTTCGTCCCGAGCAGCGCCGTGACGCGGGACTCCGTGCTCTACGGCCTGTTCCCCGGGACTCGCACCGAGACGAACATTAACTGCGCCTGGAGGATCATCAACTCGGTGAAGGACGCTCTCTGGGCGGTCCGAAACCTGTTGATCTTCCAGCTGAAGGAGTTGACCCCGACCGAGTGTTGCAGACTGGCACATTCCAAGGTCCAAGACTACGTGTTGAGGGACGCGCTGAAGCTTGGGGCAGCTGCCGCCAAGGCGCGGTGGGGAAAGACCACCGTGTAAGATCGGCCTGCCTAAAGAAGAACAGGGGGCCCATGCGGACGTTGTTTTGGGCTCTGCTGATGCCTCAGCCAAATATATGTATATGTACAAGATTGAAAAATGCACAGGATTGTAAAGGACAAGGATAAAGTCGAATCTGTGTTTGTAAATATGGACATATGTATGGCATGATCCAATGTACAGACCATCAAATCATTTTATGAATAAAGTATATTTTTGAAATATAAAAAAAATCCGAGAACGACAGATTACATTGTGAGGAAGGTCTGACCTCGGAGCCAGTTCGAGATGCCACTTTCTTTGCCTTTTACCTTAACAGTGCAATTTGCTGCAGAGATGTTCACTCCTGGACACGAGCCACATGGATACCAACTGAGTTGGAAACCTGAGTGGGAATCGATGAGAAAAAGCGACTCAATAAAGTTTAACAAGTTCCATGGTGCTTTTCAGAAATGCAGTTTCTGTTCACCTCAATCCAAAAGGCAGTTTCTGAACATAGTAACAGAAGTCAAAAGGTAATTACCTCACCCCACCCCCACTCCGGAAGAGGTGCTAACTGCCCTTGATTGCTTTTTGTTCACGATGTGAAGAGCTCTCACGCCTGAGTCACCGTCACGTGTCTGGTTGCTGAGTGAATCACAAAGAAGGACTTTCTCCAGAGCTGCAACTGCCTCACTTCCCCACTCGCCCTCCCCGTTTACATTTTCCTGCTCCTCAGTGATTTCAAGAAAACCAAATGGATGCGATGTCATTCTGTAGCCTCTCTGTCGATTCCTCCGTTTCAGTTCCAACGTGGCTTAGATCTCGGGGCGCACCTTGATACTAGCGACGCTATGAAAGCACAGGTCCAGAGGTTCCTCTGAGAGTGTAATTTCTTTCATTGCTGTTGCTGATTGAATGAGCCACGAACGTGCGAACTGCTCCAAAACATGATTTAGGACCTCTGGTGCCAATTCTCGCACGTTGAATAACGACAGACAGCTTCCAAATGAGGTCTTTCACAGACGACTTTGGGGTACATTTGACAGACAGACTAGTTGAGGAATCCGTGGTGCGCTGTGACACCAGCGCATCAGCTTCTTCCCTGTCTTTGAACCGGGCCGCCTGCGCAAGGAATGCAAATGCGGTACTGCTTTTCGTGGAAGGATCAGAAGGCGGTAACTACACTCTCAAACAGAATGGCATATGATCAGAACCAGGTTGGAGAAAAACTTTACAATGCTTTGCACTGTAAGTTAATGGAATTACATTGCACTTCACTACGAGAGCAGATTTGTTCAAGCAACTTCGAAGGCAGGTTTGCAGATGGGAAAGCAAGCAAGAAAGCTCTGTTCTTGTCTAGGCTGCAGTTGAAGAACAAAGCAGTTTCTGCCCAGTTTCGTACTGGGGACCTTTCGCGTGTGTGGCGAACGTGATGATCACTACACTACAGAAACAAGCCTCTGCCGTTCCTGCTGCAGCTTTGTGGCATCCAGCACTGAAAGTTGAAGCCATTATTCGTTTCCAATAGCTCGTTGTTTCCCAGCGTAATTGACATCTTGAAAACGTAAAAAAAAGACACGCGAAATTGATGACAAAATATAGACAAGGATGTCGTCAGTGTTTGGACCGTAGAGCGAGGTGGAATAGGCTGGGACGACTTTCCCTGCAGCGTAACGGCTGCGACATGATCTAATGGAAGGGTTGTAAACTGAGTATTTACGTGTTTTACCCAAGTTGGGGTGAGTTGAAAACTCGAGAGTATAGGTTTAAGGTGAGTGGGCTGAAATTGACAAAGGACCTGAGGCACATTTCCCACACAGAAGGTTGTGCGTGTATGGAATGAGCTACCAGAGGAAGCGGAGGAGGCTCAGAAAATTGCAATGGTAATCGGATCATTTTCTGGATAGGATGGGTTTCGAGGGTTTGGGGCCAAATACTGGGGAACTGGACTTGTTTAATTTTGGCTATGTGGTGAGCATGGACGAGATACACCGAAGTATCTGTTTCCACGCGGTGTCCCCCAAAAACGTTGTGTTGCTTACACCGGCTTTAAAGGATTACTTTTTAGTGGAGCTTGCCATCGCAGTCTGTGGCACAATCCTTTAGTGTGTTCGACTGCTCACGGGAAAGGTAGTATTGCGAAACACTGCAGAAAGGAACGACTTCCTTACTTTTGCTCCGACTGACCATACTCTGAAATTTTCCCAGATCCACAGTTAAGGATTTTTTCAGCTGGAAGTTACCTCAGAAACCCTGTTAATTCGTAATGTAATGAGCGAATCTCAAAACAGAAAGCATTTAACACGGAACACAAACAAAGCTGGCAAACCTAATGCATTTTCAGACACAGAGATGCATGAATGCAAAATGTGAGACAGTCCGAGGGCATGATTTATAAACTAATCTTACAACTAACAACAGGGCAATTCCAAACTACTCTTCCAAACATACTGCAGTCTTAGTGCACCATCACTTCCCAGACAATGCTGTAAAGAGAGAAAGAAAGAACATAATAAGAATGGGCCATAAAAAGTGAATTTCACCAATCACAGTCTCGATTAGATTACCTTTCCATTCCGATGTCTCCAGGACGGAAATGAAGGAAATGGGAGAAATTCAATAACATATCACATCGAAATTCATTGGAACGATTTTCTCATTGGCCAGAAAACCAAATAACGACGAGTCAAGTCACTGCAGGACTTTGTTTCACAACAGCAATGAAATAACATTCTCCATTCGGTTCCAGTAAAAGCTCAACTTGCCTGGAACAGCAGAGGTGTTTGCGATTTTCCGCGTGGCTGGCGAACACGATCCTGACAGCAGAGACTCTTTGAAGTATTTGGCTCTATCCCACACCACAGTTAATTCTCTAAAGCAAGTCCATTTTCCTTTTGTTTTCAACATCAACATGCTGTGGGGACCAAAACAACACTTTAACAATGCTGCCGATTTGGAGTTGATCAGCAGAAATGGCAGTGGTGAGATTCGAACCCACGCAATTAAACATTTATATATATACACACACACACACACACACACACACACACACACACACACACACACACACACACACACACACACACACACACACACACACACTCTCTCAACCCTCCACCACAACACTATCCACTGTAACTAAACAGATATACGTAGAAATGCACAAATACACAACTGTTGACCACCACATTGTTTTATGCCATTAAACAGATATTCTCAGAAACACACACACACAAAACCCCCGACCAGCATGTTGTTGCCTGCCATTAAGCAGAAACACACGCACAACCCTCAAGCACCACATCGCCTGCCATGAAACAGATATACTCAGAAACAAACACATACAACCCTCCACAACCACCCTGTCACCTGCCATCAAACAGATATACACAGAAACAAACATACAATCTTCTACGAACACCCTGTCTACTGACCTTAAACTGATAGACACAGAAACATACACAACCCTCCACCACCATCTGTCACCTGCCACTAAGCACACAGACACAGAAACATAGACACTCTACCCTCCAACACCACCGTGTCTCCTGCCATTGAATAGAGATACGCAGAAACACACACAACCCTCCATGACCATCCTGTCTCCTGCCATTGAACAGGTATACAGAGAAACACACACACCATCATGTCTCCTGCCATTAAGCACATATACACAGAAACACACACACACAACCCTCCACCACCAACATGCCACCTGCCATTAAACAGTTATACACAGAAACACACACAGCACCCTCCACCACCACCCTGTCCCTAGCCCTTAAATAGATATACACATTAACACACACGCACACAAACCAATATGACTACCCTGCCTCCTGACATTAAACAGGTAGACACCGAAACCAACGCACAACCCTGCACCACCACCCTGTCTCCTGCCTTTAAGCAGATATACACACAAACACACATACATCCCTCAACCACTCCCCTGTTTCCTGCCGTTAATCAGATATACACAGAAACACACACGCACAGCCCTTAAACAGATATACACAGAAACGCACACACATCCCTCAACCACTCCCCTGCTTCCTGCCGTTAATCAGATATACACAGAAACACACACGCACAGCCCTTAAACAGATATACACAGAAACGCACACACATCCCTCAACCACTACCCTGTTTCCTGCCGTTAATCAGATACACACAGAAACACGCACACACACAACCTCCACGACCACCCTGCCTCCTACCATTAAATAAATATACACGGAAACACATGCACAACCCTCCAACACCGCAATGTTTCCTGCAATTAATCGATTTTACACAGAAACACATGCATAATCTTCCACCACCACCAGCCTGTCTCCTGTAATTAAGCAGATATATACAGAAAAACACACACAACTCTGCACCACCTCCTAACAGCTACCATTAAACATACATACACAGGAAATAAAACACACATGGAAAAACATCCCCCCCACCAATACTCTGTCTCCTGACATTAAACAGATATACACAGAAACACACACGCACACCCCTCCATCACCACCCTGTCTCCTACCAGTAAGCACATAGACACAGAATCACAGACAACCTACCCTCTACCCCCACCCTGTCTCCTGCCATGAAATATATGCATAAACTCACATACACACACACACACACACACACACACACACACCTCCATGAACACCCTGCTTCCTGCCATTGGACAGATATACACAAAGACACACACACACATCAAACTGTCTCGTGCCAGTAAGCACATATACACGGAAACATTACACACACACACACACACAGACAAACACACACACATGCGCACACACACACACACACACACACACTCACTCAAATCTCCTTGACCACCCTGTCTCCTGTCATCAAACAGATATACATGGAGATATACACACACACAAAACCTTCCACGAAATTTATAGCTGAGGGAGCGGCAGTTACGATGCGATTAGGCAAAATTTAGGAAGTATAGGATGGTGAAGGAACCGGCAGGGGATGGGCACATTAGAACTGTGAAGCTTATTCAAGGAAAAGCTCCTGAGTGTCCTACATAATTATGTACCTGTCAGGCAGGGAGGAAGCTGTAGAGCGTGGGAGCCGTGGTTTACAAAGGAAGTGGAATCTCTGGTCAAGAGGAAGAGGGAGGCTTATGTTAGGATGGGATGTGAAGGCTCAGTTAGGGCACTTGAGGGTTACAAGGTAGCCAGGAAAGACCTAAAGAGAGAGCTCAGAAGAGCCAGGAGGAGACATGAGAAGTTGTTGGCTGATAGGATCAGGGTAAACAATAAGGCTTTCTATAAGTATTTAAAGAATAAAAGAATGACAAGAGTAAGATTAGGGACAATCAAGGATATTAATGGGAAGTTGTTTGAGGAGTCGGAGGAGTTAGA
Source organism: Chiloscyllium punctatum (assembly GCF_047496795.1). Lineage (NCBI taxonomy): Eukaryota > Metazoa > Chordata > Chondrichthyes > Orectolobiformes > Hemiscylliidae > Chiloscyllium > Chiloscyllium punctatum. Next base: position 142,244 of record NW_027309863.1, read on the forward strand.
GGAAGCACCAAATGAATATTTTTCGACAGTATTCACTCTAGAAAATGACAATGTTGTCGAGGAGAATACTGAGATACAGGCTACTAGACTAGGTTGGATTGAGGTTCACAAGGAAGAGGTATTAGAAATCCTGCAGAGTTTGAAAATAGATAAGTCCACTGGGCCAGATGGGATTTAGCTTGGGATCCTCTGGGAATCCAGGGAGGAGGTTGCCGAGCCTTTAGCATTGATCTTTCAATCTTCATTGTCTACAGGAATAGTGCCAGAAGACTGGAGGATAGCAAATGTGATTCCTCTGTTCAAGCAGGGGAGTAGAGACAACTCTGGTAATTATAGACCAGTGAGCCTTACTTCAGTTGTTGGTAAAGTGTTGGAAAAGTTTATAAGAGATAGGATTTACAATCATCTAGAAAATAATAATTTGATAATGGATAGTCAGCACGGTCTTGTGAAGGTTATGTCGTGCCTCACAAACCACATTGAGTTCTTTGAGAAGGTGACCAAACAGGTAGATGAGAGTAAACCGGTTGATGTGGTGTATATGGATATCAGCAACGGATTTGATAAGGTTCCCCACAGTCAGCTATTGTTCAAAATTTGGAGGAATGGGATTGTGGGAGATATAGCATTTTGGATCAGTAATTGTCTTGCTGAAAGAAGACAGAGGGTGGTGGTTGATGGGAAATGTTCATCCTGGAATCCAGTTAGCAGTGATGTGCCGCAAGGGTCGGTGTTAGGTCCACTGCTGTTCATCATTTTTATAAACGACCTGGATGAGTGAGTAGAAGGGTGGGTTAGTAAATTCGCAGACAACACTAAGGTCGGTGGAGTTGTGGATAGTGACGAAAGATGTTGTATGTTACAGAGAGATATAGATAAGATGCAGAGCTGCGCTGAGAGGTGGCAAATGGAATTTAATGTGGACAAGTGTGAGGTGATGCACTTTGATCAGAGGAACAGGAATTCAAAGTACTGGCCTTATGATAAGATTCTTGGTAGTGTAGATGAGCAAAGAGATCTCGGTGTCAAGGTACACAGATCATTGAAAGTTGCCACCCAGGTTGACTGTGTTGTTAAGAAGACATTAATATAGGGATCGAGTTCTGGAACCATGAGGTTATGCTACATCTGTACAAAACTCTGGTGAGGTCGCACTTGGAGAATTGTGTACAGTTCTGGTCACCGCATTATAAGAAGTATGTGAAAGCTTTGGAAAGGGTGCAGAAGAGATTTACTAGGGTCTTGCCTGGTATGGAGACAAGGTCTTCCGAGGAAAGTCTGAGGGACTTGAGGCTGTTTTCGTTGGAGAGAAGAAGTTTGACATGTGACTCAATAGAGACATATAAGATAATCAGAGGGTTAGATAGGGTGGACAGGGAGAGCCTTTTTCCAAGTACGGTGACGTCGAACACGAGGGGCATAGCTTTAAATTGAGACGTGACAGATATAGGACAGATGTCAGACGTAGTTTCTTTACTCAGAGAGTAGTAAGGGTATGGAATGCTTTGCCTGCAACAGTAGTTGATTCGCTAACTTTAAGTACATTTAAGTCGTCATTGGACAAGCAGATGGACGTACATGGAATCGTGTAGGTTAGATGAACTTCAGATTGGTATGACAGGTCAACGCAACATTGAGGGCCGAAGGGCCTGTACTGCGCTGTAATGATCTATGTTCTATGTTCTATGAGCACCCTGCTTACTGACCTTAAACGGATATACGCAATAACGCACATGCATACACAACCCTCCACCACCACCTTGTCTCCTGCCAGTAAGCGCATCGATACAGGAATACAGACACTATACTCTCCACCACCATCTGTCTCCTGCCTTTAAGCAGTTATATACACAAACACATACGCACACACATCCCTCGATCACCACCCCGTTTCCTGCTGATTATCAGATATACACAGAAACACACACACAACCCTCCACCACCACACTCTCTCCAGCCCTTAAAACAGATATACACAGAAACACGCACACATCCCTCTACCATCACCCTGACTCCTGCCCTTAAACAGATATACACAGAAACACACATACATACAGAACGCTCCACCGCCACCCTGTTTCCTGCAATTAATCAGATATACAGAGAAACACACACACACAACCCTCCACCACCACTAGTCTGTCTCCTGTCATTAAGCAGATACTTACAGAAAAACATACACATCCCTGTACCACCACCCTAACACCAGTATTAAACAGACAGACACAGAAAAAAAAAACACACACAGACAACACTCCACCACCACCCTGTTATCCTGGCATTAAACAGATATACACAGAAATACACACACACACAACTTTCGACCACCACCAGTCTGTCTCCTGTCATTAAGCAGATATATACAGAAAAACACACACATAGTTTGAAGATATTAGGAGGAAGGTGTAAAGGAGATGTCAGAAGTAGTTTTTTTTAAATATACAGAGTGCTGTGAATGCATGGAATGCGTGACCAGTGGTTGTGGTAGAAGCAGAGTTATCGAGGACATTTAAGCGACTTCTCGACTTGCACATGGATAGCAGTGAGTTGAGGGGTGTGTAGGTTGTTACTATATTTACATTAGGATTGAATCTCCGCACAACATCGTGGGTGAAAGGGTTTGTTCTGTGCTGTACCTTCTATGTTCTATGTTCTTTGACAAGGGTGAGTCGATCTCTGACTACTTAATGCCAACTGTAAAAGATGTTTAAAGACGTCATTGAGTTGCAAAGGTGTCAGCACTATAAGTATGTTTTTGGTCATTGTCGATTTCTTTTCCTTGATGGGTTGAAGCTTACCCCACTTCCAATGTTAGTGCTAAAACTGTTGCAAATATTTTACTCAAGGAGATTATTACCTGCTTTGGTATTGGCTTTTGTCTACCTTCTGACAATGCCCCCCACCCCCATTTTATTGGAGATATAAATGAGGAATTATGCTCTCATTTTGGGATCCACCACCAACTGTTTTGTGCTTATTTCCCACAAGCTGCAGGGTTCGTGGATCATGGTGACCAGAGTCTGAAAAGTAAACTTGCCAAATGGACTTCTGATACAGGTCTTTCCTGGGTTAGGGTGGTGCCGCTGGTATTGTTCCACCTACAATATACTCCTGTGGGGAAACCTCGCTTGACCTTTTCAAGCGCTCACACTCTGTATGATCTGAATGATAAAATGCACTGTATCTGATCCGCAGGACGCACTGCAGAAATTATCCCATCCCAGCAGACTGAGCTGCCTCCATTGATCGAGCTGTCTCTATTGGTAGAGTATCATACAGTTACAGAGAATATCCTGTGATGTCATCCTCGAAGGTACTTGCTACAAAAAAGCTGAACACTGTGATCAGCGCTAACACAGAGGCCCAGCGGGCCCATAAACCAGAAATCAATGGATAAAGAGATTCTTCTTTTTCGAAGACTCTGATTCAGACCATCATCTTTAACACTTTTTTTTAAGATTAGATTAGATTACTTACCGTGTGGAAACAGGCCTTTCGGCCCAACAAGTCCACACCGCCCCGCCGAAGCGCAACCCACCCATACACCTCCATCTAACCCTTAACTAACACTGCGGGCAATTTAGCATGGCCAATTCACCTGATCTGCACATCTTTGGACTGTCCCACTAACTTTCTGGGGAGAAAATGGATGTGGGCGAGCGGACAGACTCAACTGGTTCCAACCTTTACACCCATGGTCTGTGTGATAACAAAAGCCGAAACCTGGAATTGTTTATCTTGCTTCTGAAAAACAGGTGAGTAAATTTTGAAGGTCATAGATATTTCTTCCTGGTGTTCATGAAATGATCTAGAGCAGAGTACGGTTCCCTGAGTATGGTCTGACTTCTGGGTTATGGACTGTGATATTCTGCTCACATGATCTGAACACATACCAAGTAATGACTCAGTCACAAGATCTGCTGAATCGGATTCCGTGAAGAACAGAAGCCGATGTAATGAAAAGAGCCATAAGAATGGGAATGCAGCAACTTATTTTCCAGACTCGAGGAGAGTTCATAGTGCTGTTTCCAGGGGTCAATATCTGTACAAGTAGACTGAAACAGCTTTGGGTGTTATTGTACTACATCTTTTGTATAATGGTGCAAAAGCATGGAACTTTTGTGTAGAGGGGATAACTTCAAAATCCTCAATGAGGCAAAACACACAAATGAGGTAAACAACAAAGTAACCACATAATTTGGTGTTACATCATGGGGGGAACTTCCCTGCTCAAATTTTGCTCAAAATCGCGCTCTGTCTAATTCCTAAGACTGAGAATCGAACAGTGAATGGTCTATGTCAATAAAAACTACTCTGATCTCACAACTTCAGCATTTCATACTCACCCCCTTATGTATGTCTGGCAATAGTAATTGATCCCTCACTGTGTAACTTCAGCACACGGAGAGAACAAATTATCATAAGGACAACAGTCATGTATGGGACTGGGATTTGACCCGATTCTGTTGCAACCAATCGATTCAGCTGTAATTGAAATTGCTTCCACCTTTCCTGTGTCGGCAACAAGATTGCATAGCTTAGTGGTGAGTTTTCATGCATTGAATTAGACCCAGCATCCTTTCTCACGTTGAAATATACAGCGATATAAAGACTTGATGAAAGACACGGGCAGTGTTTAATGGACTTTAAAGATGTTAGGAATGATGCGGCCATGATGCCATGTCATTAGAAACGATGGAAATGAGGTTTACTTGGAGATAAAGCCACTAGAAACGAAAAGAAGTGGTTTAATGGGATGGTGGCATAGATAAGGAATAATGCGGGAGAAATCAGGAAAGACTTAATTGTATCCGAAAAGAGGTTATCCAGCTGATATGAAGTTGTTAAGAGTAAATACGAGGGAAATTTCCTCGTTTAGGTGAGTGGAAACTAGAGGTTAGAACTTCAAACCCATCGGGGCACAATCAAGAAATTTAGAGTAGGCATTTTTTATTCTGACAGTTATTGAATTCGGAGATGAATTTTCGGAAATAGAATCATTTTAGGAGCTTATTCAAGAATATTTGAAAAGCGTGTGCAGGCAGACAAGAAGTGAATTAGATAAATTAAATTAGATTACTTGCAGTTTGAAAACAGGTCCTTCGGCCCAACAAGTCCACACTGACCTGCCGAAGCACAATCCACCCAGACCCATTCCGCTACATGCACCCCTGCTCCTAACACTACGGGCAATTTAACACAGCGAATTCACCTAACCGGCACATTTTTGGACTGTGGGAGGATACCGGAGCATCCAGAGGAAACCCACGCAGACACAGGGAGAATTAAACAGTGGCAGTGATTCTGGGCTGCCTGGATGGGGATGAAAAATGGAAACATTATCGAATTGGTAAACATTCATAGGAAAGAAATTGCATAACATCTGCAACTGAAAATGTTAAGGATGAGAAGAGCTGGTGGAGTTGGAAGGTGCAGCAACTCATTCAACATGAAATATTATATACTGTAAATGCACTGAGCTGTTTGGTTTAGCTCTACATTAAATGGAAGTCGGTTAGCTCAGTCCACTGACTAACTGGTTTATGAGAAAAGTGAGATCAACAGCGTGGGATAAATTTTCGCACTTTCTCAAGTTTCCACAAGGATCATCATCTCCCCCACTCACCTGATCTGTAATACTGTGGTGCCTCTAGTGAGCAACATTTGGCCTGTCGATGTAAAACATCATTATCGTTGCCATCTGTTGGCTTGAACATTTGGTCATAATCAACCGAAAGGGGAGTGAGTCTCCGCTTGAAAAACCCTGCGTCAAGACTCAACCTTATTCCAGATGGACCCTTTGTTCCTCCCTACAGCAAAACTACTTGCCCAGATCCTTTACCAAGTTTACTGACAACAGGCAAACTCAACAAAGAGATAAATCTAATACTTTCGATTGATTGAATGAGCTGTGCAGCTTGCAGGAAATTGAATGATATGAAACGATTTATACAGACTTTCCCAGGATGTATTCCAGTGCTGGGTCAGCAATTTGAGGAAAGTTATTAAGCTGAAACTTATCCTCTGTTTCTCTATCAACAGATGGATATTCACTGGGGGAATATTTGCAGATATTCTGTTAATAATTGGCATGTTTAACAAAGGCAAATCTTTTCCCCACGTCAGAAACTGGACTTTTCAAATAAGTGCTACTTTACTCAACATTGTTTTCAACTGCGCTTCAGTCTGATGTTTCAATAATCCCTGGTCAATGTCAGTAACAGCATCTTTAGATAAGCATTGAACATAAAACCTTGGCATGTTATGCACCTTTAAGTATTCGGCTCTGACCAATTGCGCGACTGTTGCCGCAGACAGCGAAACTGTCACGTGACCTACACGTACCTGGAGAAGTTTAACTCAACTGCTCTAGTTCTGCTGTGATGATTAGATTCCCTACAGTATGGAAACAGACCCTTCGGACCCAAAAGTCCACATCAACCCTCCGAAGAGTAACGCAACCAGAACCATTTCCCCTCTGACAAATGCACCAACTCACCTGACCTGCACAATCTTTGGACTGTGGGAGGAAACTGGAACACCCGGAGAAAACCCATGCAGACACGGGGAGAATGTGCAAACTCGACACAAACAGTCCACCGAGGCTGGAATTGAAATTTGGACCCTGTTGAGGCTGCAGTACTAACCACTGAACCACAACACTGTGGGAGCTTTGGTGGTGATGTGCTGCCCACTGGTACCTCAGTCACTCACCCTGCTTCATTTCCCTGAACCGTCTTGTTCTGAAATTAAACCTAAGGCAGACAAGGTGAAACTGACATGAATCTGTGATTATTGAAGCATCAGGTTCACGAAAAGGATACAAAAGGGACACAAAAAATGTGAAAAATAGACTACATCGAAAAATGGGTTTCCACTGGTTCCTGCGTTGTTTACAAACAATGTTACATTGCCGCTGTCGCAGGGCTTTTCATTCGATCAGCTTCAATCGGCACAGAATTCGAATCAACGAAACATCACCAACTTCCTTCTGAAAGTTCATACAGGTAACATGAAACATATTGCATTCATTTAAATCTTCACCATTCCTACATCCAAGAACACGTTGCACAGTTTGCATGAACATTGAAGATGTTAGAATGTTATGCAATAACAAAAATTCAATTACAGTTTAAATCATAAAGTAGGTAGAATGCACAGAAAGACTCAGCATGTCAGAAATTCATGTGACCAGAACTGCATCCTAGCAGAGTGGAAATCTGTCCCTGAATCCCAATATCCACACGTTTGCTTGCTCCATGTACCCAGTTGGAAACCTGTGTGGAGGAGCATGCAGTCTGACAGAGCGCCTGAGAGAATCCTTCACTGTCTGATCGAAAGCAACAATAGCAGCTGTCTGTTTTGGCTGTGAGAGCGGTGGGGTAAAGGGGAGCACCTTGATATTCCGTAGTGTCGATTCACATTGCCCCCATCATGTTAATTTTGAAAACCCTCTGTAAGAAACAGCACAGAAAGAGAGGAACAGTAGGAGGCTTGTCCAAACACGTGTCCTACTATCCGTTTGATATCATCATGGCTGACCAAACACGTCAATGTCTTTACCCAGCTCATCCACAACAACCTGTCACACAACGGGATAAAGACATTTAAGCAATCGACAATTTCTGTGCAACTTTGAGAGGGAAATGTGTTTACAGACAGTGGGTTTCTGAACGAAGTTTGCAGGTTTTGCGGGTGAGCATCTGATTTCGGTCCGATCATGACTCCGTAAAAACTCACAACCAAGAAGGCAAGGAATTTCCTCTAGTCAGTAGCAGGGACGAGAACTCCAGACGACAGGAATTGGCGATGAATCAGCACAACAATCAATGATTCAGCTGAAAACTGAACTAACCTCCAATTCTGGTGAGGTTCAACCCACAAACTTTGAATAGCAAAGGTACCAAATTTGTAGCAATCTGACACGCTTTTTATTGCGCCACAGAGTTGCAGTCGCCACAATTTTACTGCACCCAAAGTTGTGGTTGTTGGAGAAAATGTCAACAATCACCAGGAGATGCGGGGAATTTTTCAAGGAGTAAACCTTTTATTTGCAAACAAAAACAGTGACATTCAGAATACAAATGCTTGAATCGCCCCGAACCTCAGGGTCCATGGCATAGAATCATACAGTCATTGATATATGCAGCATGGAAACAGAACCTGCTGTCTAACTTGTCCATGCCGAGCAGATATCCCAACCCAATCTAGTCCCACCTACCAGCAATTGGCCCATATTCCTCCAAACCCTTCCTATTCACATGCCTCTTAAATGTTGCAATTGTACCAGCCTCCACCACATCATCATTCCATTCACGTACCACCCACTGTGTGAAAAAGTTGTCCCTTGGGTCTCTTTTTTAATCATTCCCCTCTCAAACTAAAACTATGCCCTCTCGTCCAGAACTCCCCGATCCAGGGAAAAGACTTCGTCTATTTATAATGTCCATGCTCCTCATAATTTTGTAAACCGCAATAAGGTCACCCCCTCAGCCTTCGATGCTCAAGGGATAACAGCCCCAGCCTGTTCAGCCTCTTCCTATACCTCAAAGTCCAACCCTGGAAACATTCTTGTAAATCTTTCTGAACCCTTCCAAGTTTCATAACATCTTTCCGATAGGAAGGAGACCAGAATTGCTTGCAATATTCCAACAGTGGTCTAACCAATGTCCTGTACAGCCGCAACATGACCTCCCAACTCCTGTACTCAACACACTGACCAAAAAAGGAAAGCATACCATACGTCTTCTTCACTATCTTATCTACCTACTACGAACCTGCACTCCAAGGTCTCTTTGTTCAGCAACACACCCTCGGACCTTACCATTATGTGTATCAGTGCCGCTTTCCCAAAGTGCAGCACCTAGCATGTATGTGATTTTAGATTAGATTACTTATAGTGTGGAAAGAGGCCCTTCGGCCCAACAAGCCCACACCGCCCCACCGAAGCAGAACCCACCCATACTCCCTACATTTACCCCTTACCTAGCACTACTGACAATTTAGCATGGCCAATTCACCTGGCCTGCACATCTTTGGACTGTGGGAGGAAACCAGAGCACCCGGAGGAAACCCACACGGACATGGGGAGAACGTGCAAACTCCACACAGTCAGTCGCCTGAGGTGGGAATTGAACCCAGAACTCTGGCGCTGTGAGGTAGCAGTGCTGACCACTGTGCCACCATGCCACGCACTATTTTAATTCCATCACTTCTTACCCTTTTTTAAATTGCGTTCTTTCTTATTACAACAATTTAATGCACAATTGAATAGAATGACTGCTCTCGCTCTTCATTTCGACTTTAATGTGGTACCGATTGCTCGTCAATCTCCCGTGCAGCGAAGGGCAAGAACAAGATTCTTGACCCAGTGTGACGTGCAAAGGAAAACTGCTGGAGCGGTTTGTGAAGTTAGCAACCAGAGTGTGACTCGAATCCGTGAATGTGGAGCACAACAGTATAATAACCCACCACCATACTCGCTCGGTCTCCTCAGCACATTTTGTAAAGCAGTGACATGTGACCTCATCAGGTTACATGTAGTGAAAGTCATGGATGAGAAATTTCCAGAGCGGAATCGAATCCACACCATTCTGTTTCTGCTTTCACTAGAATTATAATGACAGCAAATTCCAATAAATAGCCATGCTGGTCAGAATGAATAGCTGTCATTGATACATTCTGAGTCTGAACTGTGTCAGAATCAAACAGAGAACAAGACTTTTACGTCATATTCTCACCTTCATTTGACTCATAATTTCTTCAGTGACTTCCTCTCTCACGTGAAGAAGCAGCCATGGAGAGGTAAATAAAGGCGATGTTGTGGTTCAATGGCCTTTCTGATATGGCGAACCTGAATTGGATTAAATCGCAAGAAACGCTGTTTGCTCGTTTCATTTTTATTTTGCTGCAACCTGACAATGTTCATTGTAATATCGGAAGTGAATTAGATTTATCTCATTGGAACGATTAATGTTGTATTCAAATTTGCTCCGACTTTATTTCAGCTTAAGGAGAATACTTCTTAGAAAAGCAAAGGGTTAAAGTGCAGTTTTGTTGCTCGTTACTTTGGCAGATTTCACCGAGTATTAAATGGACCAAACATCATGGTGTTTGTCCTCACATCTTGAACGCATGTGATTAAAGCACAAAGTCGATCTCCAAGCAACTGGTCACTTCCTATTCATTATGCAATATCTTCCCAACGCAATAAAAAAAATCCACTCAGTTCCATTTACAATGCTTGAAGTGGAATATTATGCCAAATCTTTCTAAACTTAGAGTTTTGGAATCGAATCTTATTCAGCTGCACATCTTCACGAAATGTCTTTACATTTAAAGTCAACCAACTTAGACATTGTTTCCCGCAACTTCCGACCGACTACAATCCACCTCTGCACCTTTACCGAGCCACACGCTGTCTCTCTTCTTGTGAAATTTATTCCTTGTATGTCACCAAATGTGCCATTTCAAATATTTTGAAAAACAGATTCTCCGAGTAACAGCGATTCTGTTCTCATCATTTCTTTGTCCTTCAAAGGTTTTATTCAAAGTATTTGAATGCCTGACATCTAGAAGTTTAATTACTTGTAAGAGGGAATTTTCCACCCATTTACTCTGTCCAAGCATTTCATAACTGGAAAAAAACCCACTAAGTCTTCCTTGGTTCAGGGATAACTGTTCTCAATTTTCCAAGAAGACAAGTGAATAAAATCTCATCCTCAGTACACCCCGTCAGCATCTTATCTAATGGCTTTACACCCCAGTAAACACCAACATTATCTATTCATAGAATCACAGAATCCTACAGTGCAGAAAGGGCATTTCACTCAATCGAGCCGGTGTCGACTCTCTGAAGGTCATCTCACCCAGACCAAGCTCCCCTCCCTATTCCCGTATATTTCACCTGAGGAAGAGTGAGCCCTCCCCCTTGTGATTTCAAATAAACCTGTTGGACTATAAGCTGTCGACCAGTGACGTCTGAACCTGTCCCCACGTTACCCATGGCTAATTCACCTAACTTACTTAATTCACTCCCTGGACAGGAGACGACAATTGAACTTTGTCAATCAACCTAACCGTCCTTCTGAACAGCAGTGCAAATTACTGAGACAACGTTCCATCATAGTGAACAACTGCTGTATCTTTTTAAAATGGCTTTATACCCTGGTAACAGCCTCATCAAAACAAAAGAACCCAAATTCAATGTATCGAAATGCTACTCTGTCCTTTACAATCTAATTCGTGCTGCGGGAAATGTTTCTGCACTCATATTTGAATGCGTTTATGTTGTTTCTTACTCAGCTTCCTGCTTCTAGTAAATAATTCAATCCAGAACAAGTCTGTCAAGTGCTTTTCATTCCAACACAGTCACAAGGTGTAGTTTGCAGAAGTCACGTGTTTGGCCGTTCACTTACACTCTGCCTCCCTGAGAGCTGCAGTCCTCCCCACCTTTATTCAGGCAGCACTGTCCTTCGTGTGATATGCCCCATCGAGAATGGAAGGACAGGTATCCATACCCGCCCTTGGGAATGGAGTGACAATTTTAAAACGTTTACACTGTCCCCAGCGAAAAATTGAGCCCTGTGACAGGCGGGGACACTAACCATTATACTACAGAGAACAAGAGTGTCAAAGGACGCCCTTCAACCAAATGTGGCCACACTTGTCAAAAACAACTGCCTAATGAACTGAATCCCATTTTAGAAAGTTTACCTCACAGCCTTATATGTCTTGGCATCAAAAGTTCACATCTGAATATTTATTCAGGTTGTAAGGGTTTCTGCCACTCTGAAAAATGCAGACAGTGTATTCCAAATTCCAACCTTCCACTGGCTGATAAAGCTTTTTCGCACATCTTCTCAAAGTTTTCTGTCTTTCTCCTTAAGTCTCTGGCCCTGACTGATCGATCCCTCTATCAGTGGGAAACTCGTTCAGTGAACCCTGTCCATACCCTAACCAAATCATGTCTCCTCTACATCTCCTTTACACTGCGACAAACACTCCACTCTGTCCTGTCTTTCTTCACAACTGAAACTCTTCAGCCCAAACAATATCCCGGGAAATATCTCCTGCAATTCTCTCAGTGTGATCACATCCCTGCTATAATATGACTTGCAAAACTGCACACAACGCTCTTGCTTGAGCCTAATGAGTATTTGTTTTAAAATTTCTGGATTAGTGTGAGGGCGATTCTAGCTAAGCAGAATGTATTACCCATTCCGAATTGCCCAGAGGACAGTTGAGACTCAACCATATTGCTATGAGTCTGAAGTCACATGCAGCCCAGACCAAGTAAGGATAGCAAATTCAATCCCGAAATGACATCAGTGAAACAGATTTTGTTTTCAACAATTGTCAATGGATCTATAGTAGTCATTAGATTCTTCCTTGCAGATATTTTTTGAATCCAAATTTGACGATCATGACATGGTGGGATTCAAGCCCGAGTACCCAGACTATTACCTCGGTCTCTGGATTATCAGTCCTATGAAATTATCACAAGACCAACGCAGAAAGCCATAAAAGCTAATCTTTTCCAATGAAATGTCTTTTCACCAAAACTGCCCTGGGTATCTTCCATGAGCCTGACGCTACAATTGTATCTGGCCTATGTCAGTAAAAGCTGCTACATGGGGATTGATTTCACAACCACGGTATCCAAATGGATCGATTTGTTTGGAGGTCCCGATGGTAGTATTGGGGCACGTTCACCCAACAACAGTAACCACAGCAGCAGCACAGACAGAACAGTATGAATGTAAAGAGAGTGATAGATTGTGCATTGCCTCAGAGAAATGGGGGGACGGACGGAAAGGAGGTTTAATGATCGTGGGAAGGACCGGAATCTCTGACAACGGGTGCGTTTGAATTCTGATATATGAAACGCAGAGATGCGAGAGAGCGGAACTTGAAGGTAAAACAATTAATTTATTAACGTGTGTCACAAAAAGGACAACGGAGAGAACACTTAGTGCCGTGATTTGGTTTCAAATCGAGGTTGCTGTGGTCACAATGCAAGATACCGACAACCACGATCACAGTAACCACAGAACAGGATGCTTGCAAGCAGCAATATGTATACTAGCAGAGGAAATGTTCGGAAGAACAGCAAATGTACAATATCAGTCCTCAGCGAACAGTGACAGACATGTGGGAACTGAAAATGGCCTGAATCTTTCAGTTGGATGTCCTCAGAGGCTGTGGAGATCCCTTTAATGAGAATGTTGAAAACTGAGATTGATAGATTTTGACAAAACATCAAAGACTCAGGGGACAGTACAGGATATTGTTGAAATGTATGCTTCAATAGCATTTTAGCATAACATCGGCGACTTCACCAGCTTCCTAAAGTTGTAATCAGTGTTGCAGATAATCACACACAATCCCAGTTCCCAGCCTCGGAATCAGAGAAACTGCAGCACAGCCGCCCAGATCCAAACGGAATTGGGATGGGAATGAGTGCGCGGAGTTACTCTCTCGCTCCAGTGATGCAATAGGTGAGCGTGCAGTCCTTTTATGATGGTATAGAGATGGAAGAAATTCCTAGATTGAGAATGCTCCTGATCAAGGGAATGGTTTTTCCCCGTTTATATTCTCATAGGGATCTACAGTGCATCTTGCTAAGACAGCTGAGTGGCAGAACTGGAGCGTGTTGAGCCCTTAACTTTGCAGTGGTGGGTTTAAAAGATGATTTTGCTGTTTGGATCTGTGTTTCCGACACTGGTGGTGGCAGCTGCATTTTCTTGCATCAGCTCAGTATCAGTTTCTTCCACACAGTCAAGACTTCAAACTGGAGAAGGTGGTGTTGGGGTGATATCTTAAACTAGTCATCCTTGGGGGTTGGGACACGGAAATGGGTGATGTTTAAGTTCGACGAATAAAACCTGGAATGCAAGCCTGACGACAGGAACAGAGATCATGACTTTAATTTCCTGCAATCCCATTCATTCATGTTCCTTATGTAGGACATCTACAATCTTCACCCAGTCCTGCCTACGAGAGACTCCAGGACCAGAAAAAAACATGAGCTGACCCTTAATTCAGAAATCCCCGTCATGTGGGGAAGCAGGCTAGTCGGCCCTTCCAGTCCACATGGTCCATCCGAAGCGCATCCCACCAGACCCCACGGCTATTCCCTGTTCCATAAGCCTGCATTTCCCATTGTTGATCCCTGTAACTGGCACATCTTTGGTCAGAGGGAGAAATAAAAACACAAACACACAGAGAATGTGCAGACTGCCCACAGACAGACACCCGAGGCTGGGATCACACCCGGGTTTGTGGTGTAGCCAGACAGCAACGAACGAGGGGCGAAGAATAAATGTTGTCCAGACCAGTCATACTCACACCCTGTGGGTGAATGAGAAATAATGAAAACACATTCACAACATGGAAAACGGAATTTGTACCTGTGTGGACACAATTTGAAAGGATCACAACCACAGAAATCCATCACTTCCTCAGCAAGTTAATTGCGCATGTAAAACACCTTCTCTAGAAAAATGCCTCACATGTCTTTTTTTTAAAATCTCTCTCCATCTTGAACATATGACCTCTCGTCTTGAAATTCCCCTCCTGGGAAAAGGCCGCTATCGTCAACTCTAACTTCCCTCTCATAAACTTCTGTCAGGTCGCCGTTCAAACCCCGAACCTGGAGTGAAAACAGTCGCAACGAGGAGAACGTGAGAACTGCAGATAAGAGATCAGAATCGAGATTGTTGTGCTGGGAAAGCACAGCAGGTCAGGCAGCATTTGAGGAGCTTGAGAATCGATGTTTCGGGCAAGAGCCTGATGAGTGACACTTGCGCGAAAAGTTGATTCTCCTGCTCCTCAGATGCTGCCTTACCTGTTGTGGTTTTCCAGCACCCCGATATCAAATCTTAAAATAGTCTCAGCCTATCCAGCTTTTCATTAGAACTCAAACATTCCATACACGGCAATATGCGTGTATACCTTTTCTGAACCTGCACCAGCTGAATAATATCATTCCTACAACTGGGCTACCAGAACTGGACATAATATTCCAGAAGAGGCCTCATCAATGTCCTGAAAAACTTAAACCACGTCCCAACTAGTGTATACAAAAGACTAAGCAATGAAGGGAAGTAAGTTAAATGTCTTTGAACCATCCTGTCTGTATGTGATGCAAACTACATGGAATTATGTACCTGCATTCCTAGCTTCCGTGTTCTCCAACACGACGTAAAGCCCTACTCTTTTTGCTGTACCAAAATGGAATACCTTCCACTTATCCAGATTGAACTCCATGTCACATTTTTTTTCAGTCCAACGACTCATTGGATGAAGATCCTTTTGAATCTTAGATAATCTTCCTCATTGTCGACAATACTGATGTCGCCTGCAAACCTACGCAGCATGCCTGCAGTGAGTTCCACTGTTTTCTCATATAGATCAATGATTCATATTTACTTGTACTGGCCGTTATTTAGCAGTGTGCAGATCATGCAACAGTTAATCATGCAATTAACCATGAGGAAGAAAGTCGCAGACTGCAGGAAGATATCAAACAATTGGAAATAAAAAATGGTGAAAGCAATTTATTCCAGGGAAGTGGGTGAAAGTGAAGTAAAATCAAACTTCAAACCAGCCGCCCTCGCTCCAGTTGTGGCACTCAGTTATCTCAGCAAGATGCACTGTCGATTGCTATGTTATTATAAAAGGAAACAAATTTTGCCTTCTGCCCCGCCTTTGACCAGGAGCACTCCCAACCTCTGAATTGCTTGCGCCTCTCAACCGTCATAGAAATGCCATGCATTCACCGGTTGTGTTACTTGAGCCATTGAGTATCTATGCGACCTCATTCCCATCCCGATTTCAAATTGGATCTTCGTGACTGCGCCACTCAGCTCCTCTTATTCTAGGGCTGGGAATTGGGACTCTGTGGCAGCAGTGGTTACTGACTTCTGTGGGAAGCTGGTGAAAGAGCCGATGTTAAACTGCATTGCTATTGCAGCATACATTCCAACAAAAGCTACACTGTCTCCGGAGTCTTTGATGTTTTAGAGAAATCAATTTATCTCAGCCTTCAGCATATTAATGATGGAATCACCACAGCCACTTGGGGCACTGAAGTTAAACGGTCAGCTCATTCTGAGTTCCCGCATATCTGCCACTGTTCGCTAAGCATTGATATTGTGCATTTGGTGCTCTGCCTAACATTTCCTATGCTACTGTACTTATTACTACTACGTTGCGTGCTCATCTGTGGGGTGCAATGATCGTATAGTGGTTAGTATTCTGCGTTGTGGCAGCAGCAACCTGAGTTCGAATCCGAGTCACAGCAGAAATTGCTCTATTTGTTCCAGTCTTTTGTGAAACACAAAGGAATCAGTTACTTTAACATGGTAATTCTCTCCAAAGTGATGACTGTTTTCCTTCAAGTTCTGCTCGCTCACATTTCTGTGCATCTGAATTCAAATCCACCCGTTCTCAGAGGTTTCTTCCCTCCTACGATCACGAACCAAACTTTCCATCCCAAACCCTCATTTCATTAATTTAGGGATGCCAGTGTTGGACTATGGAGTACAAAGTTAAAAATCACCCAATACCAGGTTAAGATCTTACAGGTTTAATTGAAGCACTAGTTTTCGGAGCGCTGCTCTTTCATCATGTGTTTGTGCAGTCATTTCCCATTTCATTAAGGCACTGCAGATTCTAACACTGACTCTCACGTTGATACTGATCAGTCTGTGTGGCTGCAGTCACTGTTGCTGGGTGAACGTGCCACAACCCACCACCGGGACCTACAGACCATTTAATCCATTTGGTTACCACTGTTGTGAGATCAATACTCATGTAGCAGCTTTTACTGATATGGACCAGATATTATTGTGGGGTGGGGTGGGGTGTGTTCGGGGTGCGGTCAAGCTCAGGAAAATGGCACAGGACAGTATTGGGGTAAAGCGACTTCACTGGATAAGATCAGTTTCACTGCTTTTCGACAATGGCCGAGCGCTATTACCACTGGCCACTGTACTGTTTATTCAGACACCACGGACTCGGGTTTGACTCTGACCATGCTAGGTGGTAGAATTTGGATTCAGTAAATATCTGGAAACACGAATCTAATAACTCCTGTAAATCTATAGTCAACTGTTGAAAAAAACAAAACCGTCTGACGTCATTTAAGGAATGAAACAGCCATTCTTACCTGTTCGGGCCTCCATGTGACTCCAGACTTACTACAATATGGTTGAATCTCAACTACCCGCTGCGCAATTAGGGAAAGTAATAAATTCTGCCGAGCCAGCGACGCCCTCATACTGTAACAGAATCGTTAAAAAAAATGTTCATTCGGTTCCAGCTAGCTTACTGTGTGCAGTCCTGCAACTCACAGAAGAGCATGGATGTGATCACACTGGGAATAATGCAGGAGTGATTTACTGGGATATTGTCTGGGCTGAAGAGTTTCAGTTGTGAGGAAAGATTGGACAAACTGGGGTTGTTTGTCGCCGAGCAGAGGAGATTGGAGAAGACATGACTGAGATGTACAAAATAATGAGGGATATGGATAGGATAGACTGAAAGAAGCGTTTCTTATTGATGGAGGGATCGAACACTGGGGCCAAGAGATTTTGGGAAAAAGGCAGAAAAGTTTGAAAAATGTGCGGAAAGGGTCAGAGAGGTGGGAATCGTTCGAACCTGAAAAAAAAAATGAGATGTGAATTTGTGATGGCAAAACATAGAAGACTATGTGCTAAATCATGGAAAACTTGATTCAGGTCGTTAAGCAGTTGTGTTGGACAAGTGCAGCCACAACAGGCTGAAGGGTCTCCTTCGATGATGTTGTCCTCCACAGTATCGTGGTTAGTGTCCCCTCCTGTCACTGGGCTCAATTCTCCGCTGGGGGCATCGTAAATGTTTTAAACCTGTCGCTCTGTTCCCCAGTGAAGGTTATTCATGCTTGGCCTTCCATTCTCGATGGGACATGTCACAGGAAGGACAGTGCTGTCTGAATCAGCTGGGGAAGGACTGCAGCTCCTGGGGAGAGAGAGTGTCAGTGAAAGTGCAAACACGTAATTTCAGCCAACTGCACATTGTATTTATGAAAACCATTATATAGAGTTGTTCCTGACTGATGTGTTGATTTAAAGCAGGAATCTGAGGAAGAAAACAAAGTAAACCCATTCAGATCTGAGTGCAGAAACATTTCCAGCAGAACTACTGAGGTTATACAGCGTAGAACCGCGTTTGGATGCATTGAATTCGGGTTGGTGGGCGCAGCTTGCTTTCACTGGGCGGAGTTACCAGTGTGTAAAGCCATTACACATGATACAGATAGTGTTCAATGAGATGGTACGTTTGCTCAGTGGTTCTCACTGCTGTTAAGTCTGTAGGTTAGGTGGATTGGCCATGTTAAACTGCGCTGATGTGTACAGGGAGTGAATTCAGTAAGTTAAGTGAATTAGCCATGGTTAACGCAGTGATAAGGTCAGCAGTCACACGATGCCAGGTTTTATTCCAGCAGGTTTATTTGAAATCACAAGCCAGAAACCTGCGGGGATAGAGACGAGAGCTAGGTCTGGTTGAGATGCTGTTCAGAGTGCCCCTACAGACTCGATTGGCTTAATTGTACTTTCTGCATTGGAGGGAATCTGTGATTCTATCAGAGAGGACACTGCCAGCGTTTACTGGGCCGCTAAGGCATTAGAGACGATGCTGATGGCGTTTAGTGGGGATGGAGTTTTATTTATTTGTGTTTTGGAAAATTTGAAACTAAAGCAAGGAAAACCGAATGGAAGTTTTCCAGAGTATTTGAGGTTTGGAGAGAGTAAATAGGTGGTAAATTCACTCTTTCAAGTTCATAAATTTCTGCAAGTCAAGATTTCAAAACCATCGATGTAGAACAAATAAATGATGGGAGCAGAATTTCTGTCACTCAGACAATCCGTTTCCAAAATATTTGGAAAGGCACATTTAGAGACACAGAAGCAGTGAGTTTCACCAGGAGAGAGACAGCCTGTGGCCAGGTAAAAGTGTAAAGGAGGGTGTAGGGGGTAGAAGGTGCGAGGAAACAATGTCTAATTTGGACGACTTCAGATGCAAAGAAATATCGGAAACGAATGCTGCTAAGTAAGATTCACTAAAAAACCTCAGAGTTTTGAAAGATTTCTATTAATATTCCACATGAAGCATTATAAATGGAACTGAGCAGATTTGGTATATTGTCAAGGAAAGCTATTCCATAATGAATAGGAAGTGACCCGTCTCTTAGAGGTCGATTTCCTGCTTTAATCCCATGCCTTAAAGATGGGAGGACGATCGCCATGATGTTGGATTCATTTGATATGCACTGAAATCTGCCAAAGTAACTGAGCATCAAAACTGCCATCTTGTTTTGTAGTTCAACCTTCTGTTTTTCTCATGAGTATTTTCTTTAAGCTGAAATAAATTCGGAGCAAAATTGAATGCAACATTAAACGTTCCAATCACATAAATCCAATTCACTTCCGATCATTGGAATGAACAGAGTGAAGTTGCAGCAAAATTAATAAAATGAAACGAACAAAACTGCATTTCCGGGAATTTTACCCAGTTCAGGTTCAGCGATATGAGAAAGACCATCGAGCTAAAACATCACCTTCACTTCTCTCTCCATATATACTTCTTCACGTGAGAGAGAAACTGCCTGAAGAAATTATGCGTCAAGACGAAATGTGCGTGTGAATGTGACGGGAATTTCATGTTTTCTGGTTCATTCTGAGACAGTTCCGACTCGGAATAAATCAAGGACAAGGTATTCCTTCCAAGGACGACGTCATTTCCTTGGATTTTGCTTGGATCCAGACGCTGTTTCCTAGATAGCAAGATATTAGAAAGCCAAGTGACGTTGTTTACTGAGACATAAAATTATCAGAAAAGATACAACCGGTTTCATCGGGATGATAGAAAGAATGAAGGAGTTTATTCACGAGATTCGGAAATGCTGGAGCAAAAACACGCAAATTTGATTAAAACAAATGAGATTTTCACATAACGCGAGGTTTGAATGAGTAAATTGGGGAAAGTCCCTCTTTCGAGTGAATCAAGAACTTTCATCAGAGCTTCAAAACCATTAGTGAATGATTAAGAAAAGTTTGGATGAGAGTTTCTTCCACTCAATAGAGTTATTTCAATCGTGAACGGCTTTACAGAAATAAAACGTAGAAGCTGACTTCAGAGTGTTTTAAAAGATACACGAACAAACGTACAAGGAGAGAATTTACCATTGAGTGAAAGTCAGTTTGGTTGCGTAACAATTTCGAATTTGTTGACTTCAGATACAAAGACATTTGATGAACACGTACAACTGAATAAGACTGAGTATAACAAGTTCATGGATTGGTAAGCTGTGGCGTATTATTCAATATGAATCTCTGTAAATGGAGCTCATGTCCTAAAATAACTGCAGACGGAAGTTATATCCTAATGAGTAGGAATTGAATCGTCACTTGGAGAGGCAACACCGACTTTAAAGATTTGACCACATTCACATGATGTTATGTATATTTCGTACATTCTTAACTCCACCCAAGAAATCCGCCAAGAAGACTCTGTCCTTTTGTATTATTAACCCTCTGTACTTCTCTGCAGCACGCCACTTAAGATAAAGTATGCTCAGACCAAAATTCAGTTCGATACAATATTCAAACGGTCCTATGTGATTTCTTTTTTTTATTATTGCAATAACCTATGTGAGTTTGCAACAAACTCTATAACATGAAACCAGTTCAACATCTATTTTCCCAGAATTTAAAGCAGTGCACATGGGAAACGTTATCCATCTGCTGAAAAATCACCTTTGGCTCTTTCTCCACCTACGTTTCTTCAAGTTTAGATACTTGCAGTATGTTTGTAGATCAAGTAGTCATTATCCAGAAAATGTCGTTTCTCAAGCCACAAACACGGGTATTTTCCCATAAACTTGGCTTTGCTCAATATCACCTTCTGTCTGTATCCCTCAACACGACGACAAATTGAAGCTGCTCCATGTGAGACTCAAACTTAAAACTTCGGCACAGCACAGCCAACTATACTGGAACAGAGATACCGTGCACTGGTCACCTTCAGCACAGGAGCAACACATTAATGCTTACCTCCACATTCCTGGTTTTACTTTAACGTTTGGGAATCTGACTTTCTCTGATTCTGTGGCTAGTAACGGGGATTATATGATCATCTTCACCAGTGGTTCTGTCCCCGCGTGAGGAAAGTGGTGAGGTACTCATTGTAAAGATGGGTAGATTGATGAAAAGTACAATTTCATATTTTGCCTTCAATAAACCATGAGCTTTTTATTTTGTTTTGCATCTGTAGAAATTTTAAAATCCTCATCTTAACAGACTCAATGACAGATCTCCATTGTGTCTCTGGCATCAAATTCCAAAGTGTAACCCCCCCCCCCCCCCCCCCCCCCCCGAATTCTTCCACCACAGTCCGCTGTTTGGGAAGTGTTCCTGTTGTGTGAAATGCACTTCCCCGTGTGTCACCTGCTGCTCCCCGCATGCGCTCTGACACTGCACTCATTTTCCTTCTGACACTTGCTCACTGTGTTGCTGTGATCATACAGTGACTTGGTGTCGCACGGCCCAGGAAAATGATACAGATCAAGGTTTTTGCATTGTTGAGTTCAATTGTCAGTTTAGCCTTATTTTGGATTTTGAAATTGTCTGTTCTGTACAAAAGTGCGTGTCAAAAACATCTGAGTGGAAGTTAGGTGTTCCGAATAATGACATTGAGCACTATGCACTCTCCTCCAGTCTGGAAAATAATTCCTCACAGGCAATGTAATAGGCAATACACAGCAGGTGCAGGAGTAGGCCATTCTGCCATTCGAGACAGCACCACCATTCATTATGATCATGGCTGAACATCCTCAATCTGTATCCTGTTCCTGCCTTAGTCCCATAACCCTTGATTCCAGTATCCTTAAGAGCTCTATCCAACGCTTTATTGAAAGAAAACCTCCTGCTGTCTCGGGTTCTTCATTCAGTTGACTTCATATCTTCACAGAATTCAACAGACCTTGTTACATATTCATTTCCTCATTTTTGTTCAGATCACTGTGTGCAGAGTGTGACAATGGGAGTGCACTTGCCTCAAAACCCAGAGATCAGACCATAGTCTTGGAACTGTACTGTGTTATTTATCATTTCACCAACACCAGGGAGAAATAACTGCTGCTCTGCATAATTTACGCAATTCAATTATTCATAAGTTCATCAGCAACCTAGTGTCAGTGACGAGATGACCGCGAGGTTAAGGCAATGGACTGCTCGTCCATTGTGCTCTGCACACGTGGGTTCAAATCCCGCTGTCATTGACTGTTCTCCAAAGACCACAGCTGTTGAATTGAAATCGGGACTCCAATGGTCAGTTTATATGTATCAATGCTATTACAAAATCTCAAAGCATAGTTTGAGCCTGTTGACTAAACTGCATTGAAATCTAGGTTGCATTGGGATAATGAAAAAGAGCGTGATTGTATTTTTCATGTCAAGTTGCTGTGAACGTTTTTTCGTATGAAAGACATCCAGGAAAATCAAATACCGAGAGCTGCGAAGTGCATGTTTATGCAAAGGGATTCTTAATGAATGTTTTGTCAGATGAAATCTGGAGGAGGTTGAGTCGAAGTAATTCATCCTGGTGAGAAGACCACAGCGAGACAACACAAAATAATGGAGATACTTCAAAAGGGGCAGGGCGTGGGTGTAGGGGCATTGAGAACTGGCTGTAAATGCACAGTGGAGAATTGCCGCTGTGGGTGCCGTGCATGGGCACGGAGAGACTTACATATTGGTCTCGCCCTCGCCTCTTGCTCTCGCCATTGATGAATGCTGATCATAAGGCACAGATAAACACAAGATGTGGGAAGCAAGCTCCCTCTCGTTATGCACACACTGGATGCATCACATTGAACTATGAACAACTGGAGAAATCAGCATGTTACCAATAGGGAGTGAAACTAAACTGTGGATCAATAACCGCAGATTCATGCAACATAAACATGAAAAATGATTTAAAATGTAGGGTGTTGTTTTGCTCGCTGAGCTGTAGCTTTGATATCCAGACGTTTCTTTACTTGGCTAGGTAACATCATCATCAGTGGCGACCTCCAAGTGAAGCGAAGCTGTTGTCTCCTGCTTTCTATTTATATTTTTGTCCTCGATTGGGTTCCTGGGGTTTGTGGTGATGTTATTTCCTGTTCGTTTTCTGAGGGGTTGATAGATGGCATCTAGATCTAAGTGTTTGTTTATGGCATTGTTGTTGGAGTGCCAGGCCTCTAGGAATTCTCTGGCGTGTCTTTGCTTAGCCTGTTCCAGGATAGATGTGTTGTCCCAGTCGAAATAGTGATATTTTTAATCCGTATGTAGGACTACGAAGGAGTCTTGTCTTTTTGTGGCTAGCTGGTGTTCGTGTATCCTGGTGGCTAACTTTCTTCCTGTTTGTCTTACGTAGTGTTCGTGACAGTGCTTGCATGGAACTTTGTAGATGACGTTGGTTTTGTCCACGGGTTGAAGTGTGTCTTTTAAGTTTGTTAGTTTTTGTTTGAGAGTGTTGGTGGGTTTGTGTACTACTAGGATTCCGAGGGGTCTTAGTAGTCTGGCTGTCATTTCTGAAACTTCTTTGATGTATGGTAAGGTGGTTAGGGTTTCTGACTGTGTTTGGTCTGCTTATCGTGGTTTGTTCTTGAGGAATCTGCGAACTGTATTTTTGAGTATCTATTCTTCTCGAATACGTTGTCTCGGTGGTTCTCCTCTGTTTTTTGAAGTTCGTCTGTGCTGCAGTATGTGGTGGCTCATTGGAATAGTGTTCTGACGCAGCTTCGTTTGTATGTGTTGGGATGGTTGCTGGTGGAGTTAAGTATTTGATCAGTGTTTGTCGGTTTTCTGTATACGCAGGTTTGTAGTTCTCCGTTGTCCTTTCTTTCTACTGTGACGTCCAAGAATGCGAGGTTGTTTCTGGTTTCTTCCTCCTTGGTGAACTTCTTGCCTGTGAGGGTGTTGTTGATGATGTTAAATGTCGTTACTATTTTGTTTTGTGATGACAAAGGTGTCATCTACACAGCGGACCCAGATTTTTGGTTTGATTGTTGGTAGGGCTGTTTGTTCTAGTCTTTGCATTACCGCCTCTGCTATGAATCCTGATACCGGAGATCTCATGGGTGTGCCATTGGTTTGTTTGTAGATATATTGTTGAAAATGAAGTCGGTGGTGAGGTACAGGTCCACGAGCTTCATTATGTTTTCGTTGGTAATGTGATTGATGGTTGTTGTTGCGTCTGTGATGGTCTCTTCTAAAAGTGTGGTAAGTGTTTCCTTTGCCAGGTTGATGTTGATGGAGGTGAACAGTGCTGTTATGTCGAATGAGATCATTGCTTCTTCTTCCTCTATTTTGGTTTTTTTGATGATTTTTAGGAATTCCTGGGTGGAGTGGATGGAGTGCTGTGACTCTTCTATGCGGCATTTCAGTCTTGCGTGTAGTTCTTTGGCCCGTCTGTAAGTTGGTGTTCCGGGTAAAGAGACTATGGGTCTGAGGGGGGGCTCCTCGTTTATGGATTTTTGGTAGTCCGTTTCGACGTGGCAACACATTGATCCTGGGACAATCTAAGCAAAGACATGCCAGAGAATTCCCTGAGGCCTGGCACTCCAACCACAACGCCATAAACAAACACATAGATCTAAATGCCATCAACCCCGCAGAAAAAGAACAGGAAATGACATCACCACAAACCCCAGGAACCCCATCCAGGAGAAAGATATAAATAGAAAGCAAGAGACAACAGCTTCGCTTTACTTGGAGGTCGCCACTGATGATGTTACGGAGCCAGATAATGAAACGTCTGGATATCAAACCTACAGCTCAGTGAACAAACCTAAACCTTAAACCATAACCTGAGCTACAAACCTTCATAAACCTTGCGATTTAAAGTGTCTTTATACGCATATCATTAATAGACTTTTCGTTATAATACCCATCTGGTTGAAAGAAGAAGACACCACATTTCAAGATGGATGACAACGTTACCAATTTTGTTTTGACATTGTGATCTATTTGATCATTTTACACAGTGAACAAGTTCATTTTAAATAATGCAAACCACATTCTCTCACCTGGAATAAAAGTGTGATTTCAATATAAACATTGTCCTTGCTAAGTCGCAGTTACTCAACATGAAAAATAGGATGTAATTTTTATTAAGCTTACATCAATTAGCACCATTATCTTACTTCGGCTTGACTGCAGTATGCACATGCTAACTATGGTTTAAGAAAGAATGACTTTTGGAAATAATGATTCGGTGGTGACTAAAAATAATATTAGGTTCTCATGATGCAGATATTCCACCAATGGCTCCAGTGGTAGAAATGTTCAGTGGGCAGTATTTCTATGATGGTATAGAAGTATGTGAGCTGCCAGGGATGGGAGCTCCCACTTCATCTGGAGCAGCGTCTTTTGACGTGGACCAGGGAGCATTGTGACATCAGTCTGGGAGTTCGAACCACACCTGGAGCAGCTTCTGTTGACATGGAGCAGCAGGGAGCATTGGCACATCCGAATGCAAGATCCATCCTCATTTGGAGCAGCTTCAGTTAGCATGGAGCAGGGAGCTTTGCGAGATCCATCTGGGAGCTCCACTCTCACCTGGATCAGCTTTTAATGACATGTAGCGTCAGGGAGCATTGGGACATCAGAGTGATAGATCCAACCTCAACTGGACTTCTATTGACATGGAGGAGGGAACATTGGGACATCAGACTGGGAGCTCCAACCTCACAAGGACCAGCGTTTAAGGACATGTAGCAGCTGGGAGCATTGGGACATCAGAGTGGGAGCTCCAAATTCAAGTAGAGCCGCTTCTATTGACATGGAGCAGCAAGGAGCATTGGAACGTCAGGTTGGGAGCTCCAACATCACCTGGCAAAGCTTGTATTTACATGGAAGAGGAGGGAGGATTGGGACATTAGGCTGGGGGAAAAGATATTCAACTATTTTAATCTGAAGTAAAATATGTTTCAACACCTCAGATGTTAATTGATTTACGAAGAATCTTTCCCGGGAAAATAATTAACTCTTTAGATAGTAAAGACAAGTCCTGAAAATATTCAACTCAGGAAAACGCATTGGTACAGAGAGAAATGGGAGTGATGTTTCATGTCTTTGTCTTTTCTTTTCTGGCCGACTCTGCACTGGATTACATTACCGGAAGGACATTTTCATTCATTTCCTGCAAATACGGACAGGTCATTAACGTAATCTGAATCTGAAAATTAATGGGAATATGCGATGTTATGATTAGGGTGGAGTTTACCTCAAATTATGGTGAAAACGCAGCAAAGTCAGTTGCAATTTCCAAGATCAGCAGTGACCTCATTGATTGGCTGATCAGATTGTGAATGGTCGTTTTTTGAGGACAATTTGAAGTGAATCAATGATGGTGATTATCTTTGCTCTTTGTTCACCTTGTGACTGTTACTGTTATTGCTCGTGTCCTTGTTAACACCACAGCTCTGTAGCGTGTAAAATCTCAGCTGTGCATCTGGCCAGTGGTACAACCATTCGTATAGCTGGCTACGGATCAGGCGGTTGTCAGTTCGACTTTTACTTTGCGCAAGCGCACTGTGGAGATTCATCACACATCCAACCTAATCATTTTTGTAATGCTGAGGTGGATAATATTTGAAATTTTCATCTTCACGAGCGAAAATTCTTTCACTGTCTTCGATCAGTTAAACATTGCCAAATGCTATCAGAGTAAAAATCACACAGCACCAGATGGTATTGAACAGACGTATTTGGAAGCATCAGTGTTCCATGCACTGCTTCGTCATCAGGTGTTTGTCAACTGTTGGAATCTAAAATTTCTTTGTGTGATTATTAAATGTATCCACCCCAGTCCAACACCAACACCTCCAAGTCATGGGTACCGTCGACACCACGAACGGTCGGTTAAAGTCCAGATGATTTTCCAAAAGATCGCGCATATTGACACACGCACCAAGTTTCTGCAGAAAAACACCCACTTGATGAAGGAGCGGCTCTCCGAAAGCTCGTGCTTCCAAATAAACCTGCTGGACTCTGCCCTGATATTGTTTAATTTTTAACTTTGTCTATTCAACTCAAACACTGGCACTTCCATATCATAGACAACATCAGCCATGTCCCACCGTTGTCAGAGAAGGCAATCCTGGAATAGCCCAATACATTGCACATAGGTACGTTTCATTTTCAGAAACAACCGCAGTCAATCGCTGCAGCTCCTATGTATCAAAAGGCAGAAAAGAAATAGCTGAGACTCAGTTTTGACAATATTTTGAAACTCTTTGGGAAGTGGAATCAGAGGAGAATGGAGGATTAACTGTCCGACTGTGCACAGAGAGGGAAGGCACTTTTCCCTTCTTTGATGAGCTGGGGTATTGACTGATCTAAGGCATGAAACAGATTCCTGGTAGAGCTGCTCTCGCTGCATCAGGAACAAGAGGTCCTGATTTCCTGAACGGTAATGAAACCCAGGCCACTCAGTTAAAGCGCTGAATACTAACCACTAGATCACCAGGGGTGATGGCAAAAGCAGTTGCACCGTTTCTTCATAACACAGTTTTTGGAATTATATCACTGCAGATATGTTTCCCCTCAAAAGCGATTGAATTATCGAGTGTTTACAGCACAGAAATGGGCCCCTCACCTCATTTCCCAGCACTTGGTCTGTAACCTTGTGAACTCTGACGTTTCACCTGAATGCTAATTTCTCTGGAACGTTTTAATCTCGTAAAACACAATAAATGGGATTAAAGTTTGAGATGGCAACTGAACCCCATTTTTACCCATAGACTGAAGCACGCAGACACATTTCCCCAAGTGTGACGCAGGCCTCGGGAGAAAACAAGGAGAATGTAAGATTTCACCGACTTGTCTGATGTTGTCCCATTTCAGAGTTCAACACCAATGTCTGGTTACAGCAAAGAAAGGAAGCATTCAGCCCCGCCAATCCCAGTGTTCCTTGCCCATTGTTTCCCCATCACTCTGTAGTTTATACTGCCTCACTTCGTTCTTGCTGCCAAACTTGATCACTGCTCACTCCCGCTATTTCCTGTCCTGCTGAACGGTTTGCCTCAAGTTCTTGGAATGAAAAACAGGAATGGCCTATTTGAAGCACTTTTCTAGTTTACAAGGACAGTGTCATCGCCACTGAGCAAGCACATTGCCCGCTCAGAGAGAAGGTCTCATCCTTTAGAAACTGAAATGCAAAGATGATTGGATAGCCTCAGTATTGTAAACCAACCAACAAGACCGGAATTGGGCCGAGGGGATCACGCAGAGAAGGATGGGAGAATAGAATGGCGAATCTCATGGTGTCCAGGGTGAAGTTAACAGAAATCTTCCCTGGTAGTATAGTGATGAGGATTCAGTGATTTCACTGTCATGGCTTGTTAAAGGTTAACCTTTACAGGAATCAATATGAAATACTGCCTGATATTTCGAAGCAGAATGATGTTGTGCAGCAGACAGAATCGTTTCACTGCATGACAAAATAGGAGAGCTCAGAAGAGCCAGGAGGAGACATGAGAGCCAGGAGGAGACATTAGAAGTTGTTGGCGGATTGGATCTGGGTTAACCCTAAGGCTTTCCATAGGTATGTCAGGAATAAAAGAATGACGAGAGTTAAATGAGGGCCAATCAAGAAAAATGGTGGGAAGTTGTATGTGGGGTCAGAGAAGACATGGGTAACACTAAATAAATATTTTTCGACAGTGTTCACGATATAAAATGAAACTATTGGCTAGGAAGATACAGAGATACTTGCATCTAGATTCGAAGATATTGAGGTTCACAAGGAAGAGGTATTAGAAATACTGCAGAGTGTGAAAATAGACAGGTCCTCTGGGCCAGATGGGATCTATCCTAGGATCTTGTGGGAAGCAAGGAAGGGGATTGCCGAGCCTGTGCCATTGATCTAGATATCATCATTGTCTACAGGAATAGTGCCTGAGTACTGGATGATTGCAAATGTGGTTCCCTTGTTCAAGAAGGGTAGTAGAGGCAACCCTGGTATATACAGACCAGTAAGTCTCACTTCACTTGTTGGTAAAGCTTTGGAAAAGGTTATCAGAGATAGGATTTATAATCATCTAGAAAATAATAATCTGATCAGGGACAGTCAGCACGGTTTTGTAAAGGGTAGGCCGTGCTTAACGAATCTTATGAGTTTTTTGACAAAGTGACCAAACAGGTGGATGAGAGTAAATAGGTTGATTTGCTGTATATGGAATACAGCAAGGTGTTCGATAAGGTTCCCCCAGTAGGCTATTATACAAAATGCGGAGGAATGGGATTGTGGGAGACATAGCAGTTTGAATCAGTAATTGTCTCGCTGAAAGAAAACAGAGTGTTGTGGTTGATGCAATATGTTCATCTTGGTGTCCAGTCACTAGCGGCTTTCCGCAAGGGTCGATGTTGGGTCCACTGCTATTCGTCATTTTTATAAATGATCTGGATGAGGGCTTAGAAGGGTGGGTTAGTAAATTTGCGGACAACACTATGGTCGGTAGAGTTGTGGATCGTGACGAAAGATGTAGTAGGTTGCAAATAGACATAGATAGGATGCAGAGCTGGGCTGAGAGGTGGCAAATGGAGTTTAATGTGGACAAGTGTGAGGTGATACACTTTGGACGGAGTAATCAGAATGCAAAGTACTGGGCTAATGGTAAGATTCTTGGGAGTGCAGATGAGCAGAGAGATCTCGGTGTCAATGTACACAGATCCCTGAAAGTTGCCACCCAGATTGACAGGGTTGTTAAGAAGGAAAACAGTGTTTTGGCCTTTATTAATAGAGGGATTGAGTTCTGGAATCAGAAGGTTATACTGCAGCTGTACAAAGATCTGGTACTGCCACATTTGAAGTATTGTGAACAGTTCTGGTCACCGCATTATAAGAAGAATGTTGACGCTTTGGAAAGGGTGCAGAGGGGATTTTCTAGCATGTTGCCTGGTACGGAAGGAATGCATTACGAGGAAAGACTGAGGGCCTTGAGGCTGTCCTCGTTGGAGAGAGGTGACTTAATGGAGACATACAAGATAATCAGAGGTTTAGATAGGGTGGACAGGGAGAGTCTTTTTCCAAGTATGGGGACGGCAAGCACGAGGACCACAACTGTAAAGTGAGGGGAGATAGGTATAAGACAGATGTCAGAGGTAGTTTCTTTACTCAGAGAGTAGTTAGGGCATGGAATGCTTTGCCTGCAACCGTGGTAGATTCGCCAAGATTAAGTGCATTTAAGTCGTCATGGGAGAGGCATATGGACGTACATGGAATAGTGTAGATGGGATGGGCTTCAGATTAGAATGACAGGGCGGCGCAACATCGAGGGCCGAAGGACCTGTACTGCGCTGTAATGGTCTATGTTCTATATGCTACAGTTCCCCATCAGCAATGTCATCGGCAATTGCCTGACATTCAATCAGTTTCAAACAAGAACGGAGGGGGCGTCAGGAAAACGGAAGGGGAATAGTGGTTTGTGAGAGTTAACTACATGCCTCGTGGAGCCAGGTTCAACGTAGATACTGAATATCGGTTTTCCTGTTTACCTTGGTATACTGATCACTACGGAGCAATTACCCAATATTGTCTGCCCTTTGTGTGTGGTTTTTTTGGACATTTCACCTCGGTTCAGTGCTCTGGGGGCCCACACTTTTTTAAAATTTGGCACGTTTTACTCAGGTCGGTTTTGCAGCTTCATATTAAGGCCAACAATTTTAGGAACAGACAGACATCATTCAGACCATCAAGTCTACTCCGCTATTAAATGGTTTCATATCTGATCTGATAACCTTGAACTGCACTTTCTTGCCTTTCCCCATAACGCTTGATGTCTTTTCTGTTTGAAGATCTGCCGATCTCAGCCTCATTACACCTAATGACACTTCCTCAACAGCCTTCTGCTAAAAGAAAGTCCACTGATGCAGAACTGTCTGAGAGAATAAATGCTTCTTCATCTCTATATCAATTGTGAGATCCGCATTCTAATACAAAGTTAAAAATCGCACAACACCAGGTCATAGTCCAACAGGTTTAATGGAAGCAATATCGTTTGGAGAGCTGCTCCTTCATCAGGTGGCTGTGGAGTACACAGTGGTAAGGTACAGAATTTATAGCGAAAGGTTACAGTGTAATGTCACTGAAATTATACATTGGAAAAATACCTTGATTGCTTGTTAAGTTTTCCATCTGTTAGAATGACTATGTTTGGTTCATTTCTTTCTTATGTAAATCGAAAAACTTTCTTTTAACAGTTACATTCTCAGGTGGACTTTACCAATTAGTGTCAGCACAGATAATATGTTGAAGGTGTTAGTCCCTGTGTCTGCGTCCATGCCATAATGTTTAGACTGACGCTAATCTAAAAAAAAACAACACGCTGCAGGCAAGAATGCCTTAAGGCATGGTACTTTGCTCAAAAACTGCATGGATCCATGTATGTCTCTGGGAACTCATTTTTATTATCTAGAATCAGTCTAAACATTATGGAACAGACAGCAGCACGGGGGTGGAGGTGGGGGGGGGGAGGTGCGCAGACACCAGTTGTTAAACTTCACCTGAGAATTAAACATTAAACTAAAAAGGTTTTGCACTTTTCATGTGAAAGAAGTGAAGCTAACATTGTCATTGTAACAGATTGGAGACTTAGCAAACAATCAAGCCATTTTTTCAATGTACAATTTCAGTTACATCACACTGTAAACATATGCTATAAATTCTGTGTCTTACAACTGTGGACTCCACAATCACCTGATGAATGAGCAGTGGTCCAAAAACTAGTACTTCCAATTAAACCTGTTGGACTATAACCTGGTGTTGTGTGATTTTCAAATTTGCATACCCCAGTCCAACTGATTTCAGCGCTTCTTCGCATTTGATTTCATCTCCGATATGCAATTCTCACTGACTCTGACAGAACTGCTAATTTTGCTGTTTTGTGATGTCAGGAAATCATGTTCAATTTAAGATTTCCATAAGGAACAACAAATTTTTTTCCCTGACTGGAAATCAACATTGGGAAATAGCAGTGAGACAGCTGAATTTCAGCACGTTCGCACCAAGGATGACATATACAATGCTTGGAACTTTTCTTGATGACTTTGTTTTTGCCTATTTTGTTCAGTTGAAAAATGACAGTTATTGAGTTTTTAAAAGCATGGCGAATGGTCCTTCAGCCTATTGCATCATCATCAGTTATCAAACATCTGGCTTGTAAACACAGTTTCCAGCACGTGACTCATCGACTGGTGTGTTCGAAAATTTCAAGTCTTAGTTAAATTGTTATTCAATTTCTTAAGGGCTTGAGTGGAACAAAAAGCATCTCTGTGAACTAACTTTTCAAAAAGACAAACTCTTTCTCGGGGCCATTTGTCAGTTTTCCTCAAGATGCTGCGGAAAATGTTTCTGTACTCACATCTGAATTGGTTTACCCTGTTTCTTCCTCAGCTTCCTTCTTCTATCTATTAAATGGTTCAGATTCCAGTACAGACACAAGGTGCAGGTTGCGGAAGTCACGTGCTTGTACTTTTATTGACACTCTGTCTCGCCGGGAGCTGCAGACCTTCCCCACACTGATTCAGACAGCACTGTCCTTCCTGTGACATTGCCCATGGAGAATGGAAGGACAGGCATTAATAACCCGCACTTGGAAACCGAGCGACAGTTTTAAAACATTTCCAGTGCCCCAGCCAGGAATTGAGCTCCTAACTCCCGCATAACATACGGCGACACGAACCACTATACCAGCAAGGACAACAGTTTCAAAGGAGACACTTCAGCCTTTTGTGGTTGCATTTGTCAAAAGCAACTGCTTAATGACCCGAATGGTTTAGCCCATAGCCTTACCTTCTCGAAGATGCCTTGGCAGAACATATTCTCATCTGCATTTTCCTTCAGGTTATAAGGGTTGCTGCCTCTCTTACACTTACAGACTGTGTGTTCCAAATTCCAACACCCGCCGGCCTAAACCGCTTTTCTCCACATCTACTTTAATCTTTCTGTCTCTCTCCTTAAATTTCTGCCCCCCTGTGATCGTTCTTTCCATCGATGGGAAGCGCTTCTTTCAGTCTACCTTATCTATACCCCTCACAAACTCCTCTGGTCGGTGACAAACAGCCCAAGTTGGTCCTGTCTCCCTTCATGACTGAAACTCTTCAGCCTCGACACTATCCGAGTGAATCTCTCCTAGAACTTTCCCAGTGCGATCTCATCCCTGGACAATTCTAGCACTGAGCCGAATGAACATATTTCCATTCTGTAATAGCATCGGGGGTGGCTCTGCAGCATTTATTGCCTTCCGGTTTGGAGTCACGTGGACGCCACACCAGATAAGGACAATAGTGTCAGTGAAACAGATGGATTTTTCAGACAACGTATTCTTAATTCTAGGCATTTATTGCATTCACATACTATCATCGTCGTGGTGTGGTGGGAATCCAACCCGTGTCCACAGAACATTACCTGGCTTTGCTGTGTTAACAAACCAGCGATAATCCCACTAGGCTATCGCAGAAAGCCCTCCTGGGGGATCTTTTCCAATAGAGTCTCTTTTCCCCAATTATTCCTTATGCCCTTTTATTGAGCCTCACGCTCCAATAATCTCTGGTCCATGTCAGTAAAAGCTGCTAAAAGAGAATTGATCTCACAGCCACGATATCCAAACGGATAGAATGATTTGAAGGTGCCAATGAAGAGATTGGGGCAACAGTGAGTGCAACGGCACAGACTGGATGGTACCAACGTGAAAATGTATGTTAGATTGTGCAATGCCTCAGTCAAATGGGATGAGAGACTTAAAAGGGTGCGAGGGAGAGACATCTTCGAGAACTTTTGGGTTTAAATCCTGGTATTTGAAACGCAGAACAACAAAATTCGATGGAAAAGAAATCATCACCTCGCAGAATATTATCTTGTAAAAAACGATTAATTTCTTACCATGTTTCACCAAAAGTAAAGCTTTGAGAGAACTGACCGCTATGGTGTGGATTAGAGCCGAGGTCGCTGCAATCACAACGCAGAATGCGAACTTCTAAACGTATGGTGCAGTGGAAGGTTGCAGCAGTCCACAGACCACGCTTGCAAACTGCAACCAATATGGTAGCAGAGGAAATGTCAGGAAGAATGTACAATATCAGGACTTAGCGACAGGCATGTGGGAACGTAAAATGAACCGAATCTTTAACTTTCGCATCCCCAGAGACTGTGGAGGTTCCATGAATGAGAGTACAGGAGAATGGGATTAATGAAACTCTCCAAACTTTTGGGAGAGTGCAGAATATTGTTGAAACGTATGCTTCAATAGCATTATATTTGAACATTGACTACTTCATCACTTTGCCCACACAAGGCAGGAACAACTGCTGCATGCAATCACACATAATCCCAGTTCCAGATCCGGAATCCGAGAAACTGTGTGAAGCAGCCAAGAAGATCCAATTGGAAACTGGGATGGAATGACAGGAGAGAGACGCATGTATTTCCGAGGTTGGTCCTGGTCAAAAGCGGGGTGGAAGGGAATACTTGCCCCCATTTATAATATTATGACCATAAACAGTACATGTTGCTGAGACAGCCGATTGGCGCATCCAAAGCATGTGGAGACTTTAACTTTGGGGTGGCAATGTACGAAATTTCATTTTCCTGTTTGGATCAGTGGTTTTGACATTGGCACCTGCTTTTGTTCGCATCAACTCAGAATCAGCTTCTTGTTCCCAATAAATACTGCAACCTGGAGAAGGTGGTGTTGTGGTTATATAATAAATTAGTCATCCTTGGGGACTCACACACGGAACTGGTAATGTTAAAGTTCGACGAATAAAACCTGGAATGGAAGCCTGACCTCAGGAACAGACACATGCCTTTGTTATCCTTCAATCCCATTTATACATGTCACTTATACAGGGGATGCTACCATCTTTACCCAATCCTACCTACTTGTGTCTCCAGGACCTGAACGAAATAGCTGACCCTTCATCCGAGAATGACGACCCTGTGGGAAAGCAGGCCATTCGGCCCTTCCAGTCGACACCATCTCTCTGAAGAACATCCTAGCAGACCCACATTCCATAACTGTTCCGTTCCTCTTCATTTCCCATGGCTGACCCCAGTAACCTTCACACCTTCAGTCTGTGGGAGGAAACTCACACAAGCAAAGAGTGAATGTGCAAACTGCACACGGTCACACGAGACTGGGATCGAATCCATGTCTCTCGAGCAGCGAGGCAGCAGCGAATCAGGATGAACAACAAATGCTGTCCTGACCAGCGACATCCCCACCCTGTGGATATATCAAGCAGAATAAAAAACACATTCACAACATGGACAACGGGACTTACGTCTGCGTGGACATGATTTCAACCAATCGTGCATCCTGGGTAGATACAAGGACACCGATATCACAGAGAAACCAACGCAATGCGGGATTCAATTACCTGCTGAAGTGGAAACTCATCGACTCAGTCAAACTGGAGACAGACAGTTCAACAGTCCCGTGTATGGGAAGGGCTCAATGAGCAGAAGAACCTCCAGAGTAACCAGCAAGATTACATATCCCAAAAGGAGATCAACTAAACTGTCAACCCTGCTGTTAATCCCAACCAACTGCCAGTTTCATAGCGTCAAATTCATAGACTCACGCAGCATGAAAACAGGCCTTTCACTCCTACCAGCTCATACTGAACATAATGCCAAACTAAACGAGTCGCATCTGACGGCTCCTGTAATTGCTGAGGGTTAGTAATGCCCTTGTGATATTATTACTGCATTGTTAATATGAATGTCCAGATATAATTCTGTGGACACTGGTTCAAACCCTGGCATGGCAGATGCTGGAATTTTATTTAAATAAATACCTAGAGTCTAATGATGATGTTGAATCAGTAGATCTGATTCACTAATGCCTGAAAGGGAAGGAAACTGCCTTACCTATCTGGTGTCTGGCTGGTGTGTGACTCCAGATCCATAATATCGTGGTTGATTCTGAACTTCCTTCTGGGCAATAAGTAGTGTACTAGGCAAGTATGAATAGCTTTTTTTAAATCCCACTGAAACTTTCCAATTCATTTATCGATCCAAATATGCTGTAAATATTGTAAATGTACTTTCATTCATCACTGCCTCAGGAAGTGAATTGCACACATAAACCATCCTCTGTTAAAAAAAAAGCCTCTCATGTCTTATTTTAAATCCCTCTTTTCACTTTAAACATTTACCCTCTCGTCTTGAAGTCCCCCGTCCTTGGAGAAAAGACAGTTACAGTTAACTCGAGCCGAACTCTCAATAATTTATAAATTTCCATCAGGTCACCTTTCAAACTTCAGTTCTCGAGTGAAAATATTCTCAGCCTATCCAGCCTTTCGTTATAACACAAACCTTCCCCACTAGCCATACGCTGGTATACCTGTTCTAAACCTACTCCTGCTGAATAATTTCCTTGCTATTACTGGGCGACAAGAACTGGACACAGTATTCCAGAAGACGCAACACCCAATGTCCGATTCAACTTCAACATAACGTACCAACTCCTATGCTCAAAGGACTGAGCAACGAAGGCAGGATGACATTTTTTTTAACCATTCTGTCTATATATGAAGTAAACTAAAATTAATTATGTACTTGCATTCCTGGCCTCCGTGTTCCATAACACGATGCGACGCTTGATCATTAATTGTATAAGCCCTACTCTTATTTGATGTAGCAAAACGCAATATCTTCCATTTATTCAGATTGAACTTCATGTGACATTTTTCAGCCCAAAGACGCAATGGATTAAGATCCTTCTGGAATCTTAGATCACCTTCTTCACAGTCTCCTATTCTGCTGTCCTCTGCAAGCTTATGAACCATGGCTTCGATGAGTTCTATTGTTTTCTCATATAGGTCAACGATTTTTAATTATTTGTTGTGGCCATCATTTAGCAGTTTGAAAATCAGGTAACAATTAGTCATGTCGTTAACCACGAGGAAGAAAGCCATAGACTGCAGGGAGATTGGAAACAATTGGCAAGAAAATGTGCTGAAAGGAATTCAATCCAGTGAAGTGAGTGATAATGAATTTGAGGACGCACAATGAGAACAGTGTGAATACTGAGAGGTTTAAAGTAATAAAAGAGAAATTGGAGTAGACATTCACGAATGTTTGAAGGTGATTGGACAAGGGATCAAGTGGTCTCGAGGGGTTGGAGATACTTTCTGTTCTTGACCGCAGTTGGGAATATAAGAGCAGGGAAATGATGCTGAAACTTTAGCAACAGCCTATTCAAGATCAATGGACAGGGGAATCAGAATAACGGAAGTGCGTACTGCAGGTGCAGGAAATCAGAATCAAGATTAGAGTGGTGCTGAAGAAGCACAGCAGGTCAGGCAGCATCCGAGTTGCAGAAAAAAATAACCTTTCGGGCAAACGCCCTTCATCAGGAATAAAGCTGGGAGCCTCGAGGGTGGAGCGATAAATGGGAGGACTGGGTCTGGGAAGAATTTAGCTGAGAGTGCAAGAGGTGGATAGAGATGGGGTTAAAGGTGATAGATCGGAGAAGAGGGTGGAGCGGATAGGTCGAAAGGAAGATAGACAAGTGGGACAGGTCAGTAGGATGGTGCCAAGTTAGAAAGTTGGAACTCGGATAAGGTGGGCGTGGGGAGATGAGGAAACTGGTGAAGACCACGTTGATGCCCTGGGGTTGAGGGTCCCGAGGTGGAAGATCTGGCGTCTGGTGGTGAGGGAATGGCGGTGGAGAAGACCCAGGAACTGCATGTCCTTGGGAGAGTCGGGGGACGTGGTAATTGATGTTTTTGGTCATGGGGCGTTGGAGTTGAATGTTGCGGGTTCCCTGGAAATGTTCTCTGAAGCGCTCTCCGAGAATGTGTCTGTTGGCCCCAATGTAGAGGAGACCGCATCGCGAGTAACAGATGCAATAAATGACATGTGTGGAA
Organism: Chiloscyllium punctatum; assembly: GCF_047496795.1. NCBI lineage: Eukaryota > Metazoa > Chordata > Chondrichthyes > Orectolobiformes > Hemiscylliidae > Chiloscyllium > Chiloscyllium punctatum. The sequence continues at coordinate 180,208 of NW_027309863.1, forward strand.
GTGCACACGGACATTTGATGGATATGGAAGGCTCATTGGAGCCTTGGAAGGATGTGAGAGGGAAGATGTGGGTGCATGTTTTGCAATTCCTGTGGTGGCAGGGGAAGGTGCCGTGAGGGGAGGGTGGGTCATTGGAGGGCCTGGACTTGACTAGGTAGTCGTGGAGGAAAGAGTCTTTGTCAAAAGTGGATAGGGGTGGGGAGGGAAATATAAATTTCCCTGTCACTGCAGGAAGTGCAAAACCTGCACCCACATCTACCTCCTCACCTCTGTCCAAGGCTCAAATGGAGGCTTCCACATCCATCAAAGTTTCTCCTGCACTTTCACACATGCCATTTCTTGTGTACATTCCGCCCGATGCGGTCTCCTCTAAGTTGGAGAGAGGAGATGTGTTCTCACACAACACTTCAGAGAATATCTCCAGGATACCCACAAGAATTAACCCCAGTGCCCCATGGCCAAACATTTCAACTCCCCCTCCCACTCTCCCGAGGACATGCAGGTCCTGGGCCTCCTGTATCGCCACTGCCTCACGACCCGATGCCTGGAGGAAGAAAGCCTCATCATCTGCCTCGGGACCGTTCAACCCCATGGCATCAATTTGGACTTCACTCGTTGCCTCATTTCCCCTCCCCCTACCTTACCCCAGTTCCCACCTTCCAGCTCAACACTGTCCGCCTGACTTGTCCCACCTGTGCATCTTCATTCCCACCTATCCACTCCACCTACTTCTCTGACATATCATGTTCACCCCCCACCTGCATTCACCTACAGCACTCTCCGCTACCTTCTCCCCAGCCCCACCCCCTTCCCATTTATCTATCCATCCCATGTGATCCCAGTCTCATTCCTGATGAATAGCTTTTGCCTGAAACGTCCATTTTTCCTGCTCCTCAGATGCCGCCGGACCTGCTGTGCTTCTCCAACACCACTCTAATCTGAAGGGGAGTCAGTTGATTGAGAGGGTTTTCGGATATTTTCTATTGTTGACCACAGACTGTGGATGATAGCAGAACTTTAGTAACCACCAGTTTAGGGAACAGCTAAAGGACTGAGCACAAGTCTGGTCACCGCATAAATCAACATTTTTCTTAAAATTGTAAGATAAAAGATGGAAGGCTGAAGTATGCAACTTTGCCCATCAAGACCGTTTCACCAATGAGTTTCTCACTGATTCCTTTCCAAGTCAGGTTGCTATGGGCCTTGGAGGGTAACTTGAAAATGGTGGCGTTTCGTTGCATCTTCCAACCTTGTCCTTATAGTCAGTATCGCTGTTGAGCTTGGAAGGTTGTCAAAAATGCCCGAATGACTTACTCCAGTGCATCTTATAGTTGGTGCACTCTGCTGTAATTGCGCCTTAGCGGTGAAAGAAATGAATATTGCAGGTGTTGGAGAGGATCCACTCAAGTGACTGCATTGTCGTGGACTGTGCCCAGTTCCTTAAGTGTTATTGAAGTTATATCCATCTAGGCAAATGGAGAGAGTTATATTCCATGTCTCATTTGTGGCTTGCAAACGATGTAGGATTCACAGAACAATGAGTTGAGTTTATAACCAAAAAATGTCTCAAGAACATGTTATTGTTGTCAAAGTGTTTATGTAGCCAGTTTCTATAAGTTTTTTCCCCCGAAATAACAGCTCTGTGGACACTTACACGGGGTAATTTGTTTACAGTAAAGTTATTGAATGTTAATGAGATAAGATTAGATTCGCATTTGTCAGCGTGATCATTACTCTATTTCGTCCTTGTGTGGACCAATCTGATTCCAGTCGCTGTTTGATTTCAAGATCCAATTCCCGTCTGTGCTTGAAATTTCAACCGTTTCTTCGCATAAATGTCTCCACCTGCCTTAATAATATGTAAGGACGCTAAAGGGGACAGCAGAGATTAATGAACATGTTGTCAACACTGGAGAAAATGGAGCTTCGTGGAATGATTGGTTCGGCTGGGATTATTCTCCTTGAAACAAAGGAGAGGGAGGGGAGCTCTATAATCACATAATAACATTTATAAACGTTCAATATTCATGGGATCTTGATAGGGTAGTTATGGGCAGGTGGTTCACCCTTTGGTATGAGGAGAGCATCAGAGGACATGAACTCAGAATTAGATATTGCCTATTTAATTCAGAAATGAGGAGTAATTTCTTTGCTCAGGGGCCACTGGATCGGTGGAACTCCTTGCCGAAATTGTTGTTAAGGCTGCGTTGTTGGTATTTTTAAACTGTGCCTGACAGATATTTAACCAGAAAGACGATGAAGCTTTGTCGTGGCAATGCTGGAGAATGGAGTTGAGGATTATCAGATCAGCCATGAGTTCGTTGAATGGTGGAGCAGACTCGATGGGCTGAATGGCCGACTTCCATTCCTACATCATTTGGTCTAATGTCTTATTTTATTGATACCTTTAGAATTCTGAGGGGATGGAATGAAGTAATAGAAAAGGTTTCTCAAACTGATCAGACAGATCAGGAACAAAGCTCATAAGTTCATGAACAGGAAATGTGCTGTGGCCTGGACACAACAAATGGCACTGGGCACACCGCAGATGGGTATGTGCAGATGTTGTGATTGCTAAAGAAAATTGGTGGATCTAATATTGTTGCCAACTTGGTGATCACGCTGGATGATGGATCGCGGTATGATTCACACAGCAAAAGGTTGTGAAAGAATGAAAGATTCGTTTCATTGGAAAGGTTTTCTGCGTTTCCAATTCAATTGACTGTTAAAAATACTGATCAGAACTTTGTGTGGAGTGTTACATTAAAATTCACAATCCCACTGGATAAACTATTGCACCCGATCTCTCCTTATTTGTTACCCTTTCATTCGATGTAAATTCATAGAAAGTCAAGATGGAATGAAAGGAGAAAAGAAGCGTTTGCACTCCTTTTCATTATCCCAATGTAATTTACAACAGAATCAAATTGCTTTACTTCGACTTTGATGAGGTATCGATTTATTACAAATCTCCGGTGCAATGAAGGGCAAGAGCAAGATTCTCCACGTTAAATGTTGCATTCAATTTTGCTCCGAATTTATTTCAGCTTAAAGAAAATACTCATGAGAAAAACAGAAGGTTGTACTACAAAACAAGATGACAGTTTTGATGCTCAGTAACTTTGGCAGATTTCAATGGGTATCAAATGAATCCAACATCATGGCGATCGTCCTCCCATCTTTAAGGCATGGGATTAAAGCAGGAACTCGATCTCCAAGAGACGGGTCACTTCCTATTCATTATGGAATAGCTGTGTCTTGACAATAGACAAAATCTGCTCAGTTCCATTTATAATGCTTCATGTGGAATATTAATAGAAATCTTTCAAAACTATGAGTTTTCTTTTTGCTGAATCTTACTCAGCTGCAGACGTTTCCGATATTTCTTTGCATCTGAAGTCGTCCAAATTAGACATTGTTTCCTCGCACCATCTACCCCCGACACCGTCCTTTACACTTTTACCTGGCCACAGGCTGTCTCTCTCCTGGTGAAACTCGCTGCTTCTGTGTCTCTAAATGTGCCTTTCCAAATATTTTGGAAACGGATTGTCTGAATGACAAAAAATCTGCTCCCATTATGTCTTTGTCCTACATCTATGGTTTTGAAATCTTGACTTTCAGAAATTTATGAACCTGAAAGAGTGAATTTGCCACATATTTACTCTCTCCAAACCTCAAATACTCTGGAAAACTTCCATTCTGTTTTTCTTGGTTTAGTTTCGAATTTTCCAAAACACAAATAAATAAAACTCCATCCCCACTAAATGCCGTCAGCATCGTCTCCAATGTCTTAGCAGCCCAGTAAACGCTGGCAGTGTCCTCTCTGATAGAATCTCCGATTCCCTCCAATGCAGAAAGTACAGTTCAGACAATCGAGTCTGTAGGGAGACTCTGAACAGCATCTCAACCAGACCTAGCTCTCGTCTCTATCCCCGCAGGCCTCTGGCTTGTGATTTCAACTAAACCTGCTGGAATAAAACCTGGCATCGTGTGACTGCTGACCTTATTACCGCGTTACCCATGGCTAATTCACTTAACTTACTGAATTCACTCCCTGGACACATCAGCGCAATTTAACATGGCAAATTCACCTGACCTATAGAGTTAAGAGCAGTGCGAACCACTGAACAAATGTACCATCACATTGAACACTATCTGTATCATTTACACACTGGCAACTCCGCCCAATGAAAGCAAACTGCGCCCACCAACCCGAATTCAATGCATCCAAAAGCGGTTCTCCGCTGTACAACCTCAGTAGTTCTGCTGGAAATGTCTCTGCGCTCAGATCTGAATGAGTTTATTCTGTTTTCTTCCTCAGATTCCTGCTTTAAATAAACATATCAGTCAGGAACGACTCTATATAATGGTTTTCATTGCAAAACAAACACAATGTGCTGAAGTTACGTGTTTGCACTTTCACTGACACTGTCTCACCGGGAGCTGCAGTCCTTCCCCACTCTGATTCAGACAGCACAGTCCTTCCTGTGACATGTCCCATCGAGAATGGAAGGCCAGCCATTAATAACCTTCACTGGGGAACAGAGCGACAGGTTTAAAACATTTACGATGCCCCCAGCGGGGGATTGAACCCTGTGACAGGCGGGACACTAACCACGATACCGTGGAGGACAACAACATCGAAGGAGACCGTTCAGCCTGTTGTGGCCGCACTTGTCAAACACAACTGCTCAACGACTTGAATCAAGTTCCATCGTTTAGCCTATAATCTTACATGTTTTGGCATCACAAATTAACATCTCAATTTTTTTTTAAGGTGAGAATGATTTCCGCCTCTCTGACCCTTTCCGCAAATCTACTCCAACCTTTCTGCCTTTTCCCGAAATCTCTTGGCCCCAGTGTTCCATCCCTCCATCAATAACAAAGGCTTCTTTCAGTCTATCCCATCCATATCCCTCAGCATTTAGTACATCTCAGTCATGTCTTCTCCAATCTCCTCCGCTCGGCGACAAACAACCCCAGTCTGTCCAATCTCTCCTCACAACTGAAACTCTTCAACCCAGACAATATCCCAGTGAATCTCTACTGCAACGTTCCCAGTGCGATCACATCCATGCAGTACTCTGAATTGCAGAACTGCACACAGTAATCTAGCTAGGGCCGAATGAACTATGTTTTCCTGTTCTGTTACAGTATGAGGGCGTCGCTGGCTCGGCAGTATTGATTGCTATCCCTAATTGCACAGCGGGCAGTTGAGACTCAACCATATTGTAGTGAGTGTGGAGTGACATGGAGGCCCGAGCAGGTAAGAATGGCAGTTTCATTCCTTAAATGGCGTCAGATGGATTTGTTTTTTCTCAACAATTGAACATGGATATATAGGAGTTATAAGATTCGTAATTCCGGATATTTATTGAATCCCAATTCTACCACCGAGCATGGTCGGAGTCAAACCCAGGTCCCTGGTGTCTGAATTAATAGTTCAGTGTTCAGTGGTAATAGCGCTTGGCCATTGCAGAAAAGCAGTGAAACTGATCTTATCCAATTAAGTCGCTTTTCCCCGATACTGTTCTGTGCCAATTTTCTGAGCTTGACCCCCCGCAATAATATCTGGTCCACATCAGTAAAAGCTGCTACATGAGCATTGAACTCACAACAGTGGTAACCAAATGGATCAAATGGTCTGCAGGTCCCGATGGTGGGGTTGGAGCACGTTCACCCAGCAACAGTGACCCCAGCCACACAGACTGATCGGTATCAATGGGAGAGTCTGTATTAGAGTCTGCAATGCCTTAATGAAATAGGAAATGACTCCTCAAACACATGATGAAAGAGCTGCGCTCCGAAAGCTAGTGCTTCCATTAAACCTGTAAGACCAGAACCTGGTTTTGGGTAATTTTTAACTTTGTACTCCACAGTCCAACACCAGCATCTCCAAATTAATGAAATGGGTATGGGATGGAAAGTTCGGTTCGTGATCGTAGGAGGGAAGAAATCTCTGAGAACGGGTGGATTTGAATTCTGACATATGAATCACAGAGATGTGAGCGAGCAGAGCTTGAAGGAAAAAAAACAATCACCTTGGAGAAAATCAAAACTTTAAAACAACTGATTCCTTTGTGTTTCACAAAAGACTGGGACACACAGAGCTGTTACTGCCGTGACTCGGATTCGAACCGAGGTTGCTGCGGCCACAACGCAGAGTACTAACCACTATACGATCACGGCAACCCACAGACGAACACACAGAGCTCACGCAATAAGTACAATATCATAAGAAATGTTAGGCAGAGCACCAAATCCACAATATCAGTGCTTAGCGAACAGTGGCAGATATGTGGGAACTCAGAATGGGCTGACCGTTTAATATCGGTTCACCCAGTGGCTGTGGTGATTCCATCATTAATGTGTTGAAGGCTGAGATAAATAGATTTCTCCAAAACATCAAAGACTCCGGGGACATCAATGTGGACTTCAACAGTTTCCTCATTTCCCCTTCCCCCACCTCACCCCATTTCCAAACTTCCAGCTCAGCACTGTCCCCATGACTGGTCCTGACTTGTCCTACCTGCCTATCATCTATTCCACCTATCCATTCCACCCTTCCCCCCGACCTATCACCTTCATCCCCTCCCCCACTTAACTATTGTACTCTATGCTACTTTCTCCCCACCCCCTCCCTCCTCTCACTGATCTCTCCACCCTTCAGGCTCTCTGCCTGAATTCTTGATGACGAGCTTTTGCCCGAAACGTCGATTTTCCTGCTCCTCGGATGCTGCCTGAACTGCTGTGCTCTTCCAGCACCACTAATCCAGAATCTAATTTCCAGCATCTGCAGTCATTGTTTTTACCAAGCTTTTGTTGAAATGTATGCTTCAATAGCAATGCAGTTTAACATCGGTTACTTCACGAGTTTCCCCACACTAGTCAGTAACCACTGCTGTCACATAGTCCCAGTTCCCTGCCCCAGAATCAGATGAACTGAGTGGCGCAGTCGCGAATAACCAACTTGAAATCAAGATGGGAATGAGGTCGCAGAGATACTCGATGGCTCAAGAGATGCAACCGGAGAATGCAAGGTATTTCTATGATGGTTTAGAGGCGCAAGCAATTCCAAGATTGGGAGTGCTCCTGGTCAAAAGCGGGCAGAAGGGAAAATCTGTTCCCGTTTATAATAACAGCGATCTACAGTGCATCTTGCTGAGACAGCTGAGTGCCACAACTGGAGCGTGAGCAGCTGGTTTGAAGTTTACATTTGCTTCATTATCACCCACTTCCGTGGAATGAATTGCTTTCACCATTTTTATTTCCAATTGTTTTATATCTCCCTGTAGTCTGCAGCTTTCTTTCTCATGGTTAATTGCATGACTAACTGTTCTATGATCTGCACACTGCTAAATCACGGCCACTACAAGTAAATATGAAACATTGATCTATATGAGAAAACAGTGGAACTCACTGCAGACATGCTTCATAGGTTTGCAGGTGACACCAGAATTGTAGACAGTGAGGAAGATGATCTAAGTTTCAAAAGGATCTTAATCCAATGAGTCGTTGGACTGAAAAATGTAACATGGAGTTCAATCTGGATAAATGGAAGGTATTGCATTTTGGTACAACAAAAAGAGTATGGCTTTGCGGATGTTGGAGAACAGGGAAGCTCGGAGTGCAGGTACATAATTCCTTGTAATTTGCATTACCAACAGACAAGATGGTTCAAAGGCATTTAACATACGTCCCTTCATTGCTCAGTCCTTTGTGTATAGTAGTTGGGACGTTATGTTGAAGTTTTGCAGGACATTGTTGAGGCGTCTTCTGGAATTTTATGTCCAGTTCTTGTCGCCCAGTTGTGGGAATGATATTATTCCGCTGGAGTAGGTTCACAAAAGGTATACACGCATGTTGCCTGTGGAAGGTTTGAGTGATAATGAAAGGCTGGATAGGCTGAGACTATTTTCAGATTCGAGATTGGGGTGCTGGAAAACCATATCAGGTAAGGCAGCATCCGAGGAGCAGGAGAATAATTTTTTTTCGCGCAAGTGTCCTTCACCAGGCTCTTCCCCGAAACGTCGATTCTCCTGCTCCTCAAATGCTGCCTAATCTGCTGTGCTTTCCCAGCACAACACTCTCGACTCTGATCTCCCTTCTGCAGTTCTCACTTTCTCCTAGTTGAGACTGTTTTCACTCTCGGTTAGGGGTTTGAACGGCGACCTGACAGAAGTTTATGAATTATTGAGAGACAAGTTTAGAGTTAATGATAGCTGCCTTTTCCCAGGAGGGGGATTTCAAGACGAGAGGGCATATGTTTAAGATGAAAAGAGATTTAAAAAAAAAAGACGTGCGGCATTTTTATAGGGAAGGTGTTTAACGTGTGTAATTAACTTGCTGAGGAAGTAATGGATGAGCGTACGTTTGCAACATTTAATGGGCAATTGATTCCAAACATGAATGGGAAAGTAGGATTTTTAAAATAAATGTATTCATGCCGAGTACGTCAGTTATTTCCCAGAGGACACTTAAGAGTCAACCACGGTATTATCCATCTGGAGTCTCCTGTGAGACAGAGCAGATGAATATGGCAGTTTGCTTCCCGAACTGGCTTGAGTGGATCAGATGGGATTTTCCAAACAACTGATTCAGGTCATCAGGAGACTCTTCAATTCCAGGTGCGTATTGAATTCAAACTCCACCATCTGTCATGCCAGGACTTGAATTCTTTGTGCTCAAAATATTACCTGTTTTTTTGGATTAACAACACAGTAATAAAACTACAAGGGCATTATAACCACTTAACGGGTACAGGAGGAGGCAGATGTGACAAGGTTAGTTTGGCAGTATGTACAGCATGGATTGTTTGGACTGACGGGCCTGTTTTCATGCTGTATGACTCTATGATTGACGCTATGGAGCAAATAGCTGTTTGGGATTAACAGCAGCATTGATAGCATAATCGAACAACTGATAGGATATGTAGTCCTGCTGGCGTCTCGGAGTTTGTTTTGCTCAGTGATCCCTTCCCACACATGGGAGTGGTGAACGGTCTCTCCCCAGTGTTACTGATTAAATGAGTTTCCATTTCTGTGGTTAATTGAATCCCTTCCAGAAGTTCCCACATTGCCCTGCTTTTTCTGTGGTATCATCGTCTTTTTTTTTCTACCCAGGGTGAACGATCCTTTCAAATCGTGTCCACACATATACAAATCCCGTTTTCCATGTTGTTAAGGTGTTTTCATTGTTTCTCATTAACCCACAGGGTGTGAGTATCACTGGTCAGGACAACATTTATTCTTCGCCCCTCGTTCGTTGCTGTCTGGCTGCACCACAAACCCGGGTGGGATCTCAGCCTCGGGTGTCTGTCTGTGGGCAGTCTGCACATTCTCTGTGTGTTTGTGTTTTTATTTCTCCCTCTGACTTAAGATGTGCCAGTTACAGGGATCAACAATGGAAAATGCAGGCTTATGGGATAGGGAATACCCTGGGGTCTGGTGTGATGCGCTTCGGATGAATGTGTGGACTGGAAGGGCCGACAAGTCTGCTTCCCTCACAGTGGGGATTCTTGGATTAAGGGTCAGCTAATGTTTTTTTTCTGGTCCTGGAGTCTCTCGTAGGCAGTACTGGGTGAAGATGGTAGAATCCCCTGCATAAGGGACATGGATGAATGAGATTGCAGCAAATTAAAGTCATGATCTCTGTTCCTGAGGTCAGGCTTGCATTTCAGGTTTTATTCGTCGAACTTAAACATCACCCTTTCCGTGTTCCAACCCCCAAGGATGACGAGTTTAAAATATTACCCCAACACCACCTTCTCCAGGTTGAAATCTTGACTGTGTGGAAGAAACTGATACTGAGCTAATGCAAGCAAATGTAGCTGCCACCACCAGTGTTGGAAACACAGATCCAAACAGCAAAATCATCTTTTAAACCCACCACTGCAAAGTTCAGGGCTGAACACGCTCCACTTGTGCCACTCAGCTGTCTTAGCAAGATGCACTGGAAATCGCTATGAGACTATAAACGGGAACAACCGTTCCCTTGAGCAGGAGCACACTCAACCAAGGAATTTCTTGCGCCTCTATACCATCGTAGAAGGACAGCACGCTCACCTATTGCATCACTGGAACCAGAGAGTAACTCCGCGCACACATTCCCATCCCCATTTCCGGTTGGATCTGGGCGGCTGTGCCGATGTTAAGCTAAAATGCGATTGAAGCAAACATTTCAACAATACCCTGTATGGCCCCTCGAGTCTTGGATGTTTTGTCGAAATCGATCAATCTCAGTTTTCAACATTCTCATTCAAGGGATCTCCACAGCCTCTGAGGACATCCAGCTGATAGATTCAGCTCATTCTCAGTTCCCACATGTCTGTCACTGTTCGCTGAGTACTGATATTGTACATTTGCTGTTCTTCCGAACATTTCCTCTGCTAGTGTACTTATTTCTGCTTGCAAGCATCCTGTTCTGTGGTTACTGTGATCGTGGTTGTCGGTATTTTGCATTGTGACCACAGCAACCTCGATTTGAAACCAAATCACGGCACTAAGTGTTCTCTCCGTTGTCCTTTTTGTGATACACGTTAATAAATTAATTGCTTTACCTTCAAGTTCCGCTCTCTCGCATCTCTGCGTTTCATATATCAGAATTCAAACGCACCCGTTGTCAGAGATTCCGGTCCTTCCCACGAACATTAAACCTCCTGACCGTCCCTCCCCCCATTTCTCTGAGGCAATGCACAATCTATCACTCTCTTTCACATTCATACTGTTCTCTCTGTGCTGCTGCTGTGGTTACTGTTGTTGGGTGAACGTGCCCCAATCCCACCATCGGGACCTTCAAACAAGTCGATCCATTTGGATACCGGGGTTGTGAAGTCAATCTCCATGTAGCAGCTTTTACTGACATAGGCCAGATACAATTGTAGCGTCAGGCTCATGGAAAATACCCAGGACAGTTTTGGTGAAAAGACATTTTATTGTTAAAGATTAGCTTTTACGGCTTTCTGCGTTGGTCTTGTGATAATTTCATAGGATTGATAATCCAGAGACCGAGGTAATAGTCTGGGTACTCGGGCTTGAATCCCACCATGTCATGATCGTCAAATTTGGATTTTATAAAATCTGCAAGGAAGAATCTAATGACTACTATATATCCATTGACAATTGTTGAAAATAAAACATCTGGTTCACGGATGTCATTTCGGGATGGAATCTGCTATCCTTACTTGGTCTGGGCTGCATGTGACTTCAGACTCATAACAATATGGTTGAGTCTCAACTGCCCTCGAGGCAATTCGGAATGGGTAATAAATTCTGCTTAGCCAGAATCGCCCTCACACTAATCCAGAAATTTTGAAACAAATGCTCATTAAGCTCAAGCAGGAGTGTTGTGTGCAGTTTTGCAAGTCACATTTTAGCAGGGATGTGATCACACTGAGAGAATTGCAGGAGATATTTACCGGGATACTGTTTGGGCTGAAGAGTTTCAGTTGTGAAGAAAGACAGGACAGAGTGGAGTGTTTGTCGCAGTGTAAAGGAGATGTAGAGGAGACATGATTTGGTTAGGGTATGGACAGGGTTGACTGAACGAGTTTCCCACTGATAGAGGGATCGATCAGTCAGGGCCAGAGACTTAAGGAGAAAGACAGAAAGCTTTGAGAAGATGTGCGGAAAAGCTTTATCAGCCAGTGGGTGGTTGGAATTTGGAATACACTGTCTGCATATTTCAGAGCGGCAGAAACCCTTATAACCTGAATAAATATTCAGATATGAACTTTTGAAGCCAAGAAATTTAAGGCAGTGGGGTAAGCATTGTGAAATGGGATTCAGTTAATTAGGCAGTTGTTTTTGACAAGTGTGGCCACATTTGAAGGGCCTCCTTTGACACTCTTGTCCTCAGTAGTATAATGGTTAGCTGCCCCGCCTGTCAGAGGGCTCAATTTTCTGCTGGGGACAGTGTAAACGTTTTAAAACTGTCGCTCCATTCCCAAGTGCGGGTACTGATACTTGTCGTTCCATTCTCGATGGGGCATGTTACAGGAAGGACAGTGCTGCCTGAATCAGTGTGGGAAAGGGCTGCAACTCTCAGGGAGGCAGAGTGTCAGTGAACAGCCAAACACGTGACTTCTGCAAACTTCACCTTGTGACTGCGTTGGAATGAAGAACGTTTGACAGACTTGTTCCGGATTGAAGTGTTTACTAGAAGCAGGAAGCCGAGGAAGAAACAACATAAACGCATTCAAATATGAGTGCAGAAACATTTCCCGCAGCACGAATGAAATTGTAAAGGACAGATTAGCGTTTCAATACATTGAATTTGGGTTCATTTGTTTTGATGAGGCTGCAACCAGGGTATAAAGCCATTAAAAATGATACAGCATTTGCTCAGTATGATGGAACATTGTCTCAGTAATTCGCACTGCTATTCAGTGTGACGGTTAGGTTGATTGGCAAAGTTAAATTGACCTCTCGTGTCCAGGACTGAATTAAGTAAGTTAGGTGAATTAGCCACGGGGAAGGTGGGGATAAGGTCAGAAGTCACAGGACGTCAGGTTATACTCCAACAGGATTATTTGAAATCATAAGGGGGAGGGATTCCCCTTCTTCAGGTGAAATATCAGGAAATAGGGAGGGGAGCTGGATCTGGGTGAGATGCTCTTCAGAGAGTCGACACTGGCTCGATTGACTGAAATGCTCTTTCTGCACTGTCGTATTCCATGATTCTATGAATTGATAATGACGCTATTTACTAGGGTTAGCCATTAGAGAAGATGCTGATGGAGCTGTACTGAGGATGAGATTTTATTCACTTGTCTTCTTGAAAAATTGAGAACCATTATCCCTGAACCAAGGAAGACTTAATTGGATTTATTCAGCTTATGAAATGTTTGGACAGAGTAAATAGGTGGAAAATTCCCTCTTTCAAGTCAGTAAACATCGAGATGTCAGGCATTCAAAGCCTTTGATAAAAACCTTTGAAGGACAAAGAAATGATGAGAAATGAATCGCTGTCACTCCGAGAATCTGTTTTTCAAAATATTTGGAAAGGCACATTTGGTGACATACAAGGAATAAATTTCACAAGGAGAGAGACAGCGTGTGGCTAGGTGAAGGTGTAGGGTTGGGGTGTAGTCGGTCAGAAGTTGCAGGGAAACAATGTCTAAGTTGGTTGTCTTTAAATGTAAAGAAATTTCTTTCATGTGTGCAACTGAATAAGATTCGGTTCCAAAACTCTGCATTTTGAAAGATTTGGCATAATATTCCACCTAAAGCATTGTAAATGGAACTGAGTGAAATTTTATTTATTGTGAACGGAACATAATGCATAGGAAGTGACCAGTTGCTTGGAGATCGACTTCCTGCTTTCATCACATGCGTTAAGGATGTGAGAACAAACACCATGATGTTTGATCCATTTAATACTCAGTGAAATCTGCCAAAGCAACGAGCAACAAAACTGGTGGGTTTTCTTTTGCGCTTTAACCCTTTGTTTTTCTAAGCAGTATTTTCCTTAAGCTGAAATAAAGTCAGAGCAAATTTGAATACAACATTAATCGTTCCAATGAGATATATCTAATTAACTTCTGATTATTACAACGAACATTGTGAGAATTCAGCAAAATTAAAATGAAATGAACAAATCAGCATTTCTTGCGATTTAATCCAATTCATGTTCAGCCATATGAGAAAGGCCATTGAGCGACAACATCGCCTTTATTTCACTCACCATGGCTGCTTCTTCACCTGAGAGAGAAAGTGACTGAAGTAATTATGAGTCAAATGTAAGTGTAAATATGACGGAAAATTCTTGTCCTGTTTCATTCTGACACAGTTCTGACTCAATGTATTAATGACAGCTATTCATTCTGATCAGCATGGCTATTTATTGGAATTTGCTGTTATTATAATTCTCGTGAAAGCAGTAACACAATGGTGTGGATTCGACTCCGCTCTGGAACTTTCTCATCCATGACTTTCAGCACATGTAACCTGATGAGGTCACATGTCACCCCATTACAAAATGTGCAGAGGAGACTGTGAGATTACGGTGCTGGGTTATTATACCGCTGTACTCCACATTCATGGGTTCGAGTCACACTCTGGTTGCTAACTTTACGCACCGCGGTTTTCCTTTGCACCTCACACGTCTGGTATACACTGGATCGAGAATCTTGTTCTTGCCCTTCACTGCAAAGGAGATTCACAAATAATCGACACCACATGAATGTCGAAATGAAGAGTAAGAGCAATCATTCTATTCAATTGTAGATGAAATTGGTGTAATGAGAAGGAAAGCATTTTTCTTTCCGCCCGACATTCCATCGCGTCTTTCTATGAATTTACATCGAAACAAAGAGAAAAAAATAACAAGAGATCGGGAGCACAAGTTTATCCAGTGGGGTTGTTCATGAGTATTTTAACCTGATACTTCACACAAAAATCTGATCAGTATTTCAAACAGTCACTCGGAATTGGAACCGCAGAAAATTTTTCCAATGAAACGAACCTTTCATTCTTTCACAAATTTCTGCTGTGTGTGAATCATACAACGATCCATCATCCAGCGTGATCACTGACGTTGCCAACTATATAAGATCGAGCAACTTCCTTCAGCAATCACAGCTTCTGTACACAGCCACCTGTGCTGTGCCCAGTATCATTTGTTGCCCCCAGGTCGCAGCACATTTTTTCTTCCTGAGTTTATGAGCTTTGTTCCTGATCTGTCTGATCTGTTTAATAAACCTTTTCTGTCACTTCATCCCATCCCCTCACACTTCTGAACTTATGAATAAAATAAGGCGTTAGACGAAAAGTTAAACCAAATGGAAGTATGCTATTCAGCCCAAGGAGTCTGCCCCACCATTCAACGAACTCATGGATGATCTGATTTGGAGATGCCAGTGTTGGACTGGGGTGTTCAAAGTTAAAAATCACACAACACCAGGTTATAGTCCAACAGGTTTAATTGGAAGCACTAGCTTTCGGAGCGATGCTCCTTCATCAGGTGCTAGTCACCTGACTATCACCTGATGAAGGAGCGTCGCTCGGAAAGCTCGTGTGCTTCCAATTAAACCTGTTGGACTATAACCTGGTGTTGTGTGATTTTTAACATAGTTGCTCTGCTAGTCTTGAATCCCTTTCTGCTCACTTAGCTCGACAAAGTTTCATTATCTTTCTGATTAACTATCTGGCACAGTTTGAAAATACCCAACCACACAGTCTCAACAGCGGTTATTGGAAATTGCCACAGATTCTTTGACCCCTGAACAAAGGAATTACTCCTCAGTTCTGAATTGAATGGGCAATATCTAATTCTGAGATTATGACCTCTGGTGCTCTCCTCAGAGCACAGAGCAAGCCACCTGCCCGTATCTACCCTGTCAAGGTCCCATTTATAATTGTTATTATGTGATTATAAAGTTCCCCTCCTCGTCCTTTGTTTGAAGGAGAATAATCCCAGCCTCACCAATCATTTCACGAAGTTCTACTGTATACAGAGTTAGCAACATGTTAGTAAGTCTGTGCTGTACCTTACATATTATTAAGACAGGTGGAGAAATTTCGGCGAGGAAACGGGTTGATATTTCAGGCGCCGACGGGAATTGGAACTTGAAATCAGAAAGTGATTAGAATTGGATTGACCCACAGGACCAAATACAGCGAAGATAACTCTGACAAATGAGAATCTAATCATATTTGATTGACATTCAATGGCTTCAATGTAACTGAATTCCTCCGTGTAATCGTCCTGGAAGCTAGTATTTAGGAGAAATGGAACCTGACCGCCCATATAAAGAAGTTGAAGACAAAAACCTGTCCGTGGGTCGACTTTGTTTGATTATTAACTCAACTCTTGTCTCCGTGAAGCCTACATCGTCTGCAACACACAAATTAGATGTTGAACAGGACTCTCTCCATTTGCCGAGGGGCGTGTAGCTTCAATACCACTGAAGGAACTGGGCACCCTCCACGACAATGCAGTCACTGAACTGTATATTGTTCAACACCTGAATATTTCATCCATTAACTGCTAAGGCACAATTGTAGCAGAGTGCACCACATAGAAGATTCACTGGAGTAAGTCATCTAGGCTTTATTGACAGAACCTTCAAAGCTCAAATGTTGTACTGACTATAAGGACAAGGTTGAAGATGCACTGAACCTTCACCATTTGCAAATTACCCTCTAAGGTACATACCAGCATGACCTGGAGAGGAATGAGTGGTAAATTCATTGAGTGGTGCAGTAGTTTGATGGGCAAAGATTGATACTTCAGCCCTCTATCTTTCATCTTTCAATGTTTAAAAATGTAGATTATTGCATGGACCAGACTTGTGCTCGTTCCTTTAGTTGTTTCCTAAACTGGCAGTTGCTAAAGATCGAATATCATCCACAGTCTGTGGTCAACAGCAGAAAATATTCAAAAAACATCCCTAACAACTTATCTCCCTGTCTAACATTCTTCAGGGATCTGTGAATGTCCACTCCAAGATCTCGTTGTTCCTGTACACCACTCAGAATCCTCACTGTTATTGTTACAACTCCCCAAATTCACTACCACTCATTGGTCTGGATTCAATTCCATTCACTATTTTTCCTTTCCACCTGATGGATACATCCCTGCGGCCCCTGACATTACCCATCATAGTCAACTACACGACTATGTATCATCAGTAAACGTCTAAATCATTACTCCCAAAAAAACAGTTTGAATGATTGATCTACATCAGGAAACAGTGGTACTTCACTGGGAACAAGCATCCAAACATGGTTCCTTGCTGCATGGGATGAAAAACTGCCATGTTCCAATCTCCAAGGGTTGCTAGCCCAGTATCTCACCACTACATTTGCAGATGACACAAAGATTGGTGGAGTAGCCAGAAAACAGAGGGGACTGTCAAAGAATGAAGGGGAATATAGATAAACAGAAGAGTTGAGCGGAGAAGTGGTAAATGGAGTTCCATCCAAGCAAATGTGAGGTGATGATTTTGGGAAGTCAAATTCCAGAGCCAGGTATACGATAAACGGAAGAGCCTTGGGTAAACTTGATGATAAGAAAGATCTGGGAGTTCAGTTCCTTTGTACCCTGAAGGTGACTGCACAGGTGGATAGAGTGGTCAAGAAGGCATATGGCATGCTTGCCTTCACCGGATAGGGCATTGAGTATAAGAGGAGGCAAGTCCTGCTAAAATTGTACAAGAGTTTGGTTCGGCCGCGTTTAGAATACTCTGTACCGTTCTGGTCGCCAAATTACCAAAATTATTTGGACGTTTAGGAGAGAATGCGGAGAAGGTTTACGCAGATGTCGCCAGGTATGGAAGATGCAAGCTCTGAAGAGAGGTTGAGTAGGTTACTTCTGTTTCATTAGAAAAAACGAGATTGAGGGGACCTGATTGAGGTCTACAATATCATGAAGGGTGAGAGAGATAAGCACAGACAGGATGGATAGAGATAAGCTTTTTCCCAAGATGAAGGATTCAATAATGAGGGGTCAAGCATTCAATGAGAGAGTTGAAACGTTTAAGGGAGATAGACATGGAAATTATTTTACACAGAGGGTGGTAGGTGCTGGAATGCATTGCCAGCAGAGGTAGTAGAGGCAGACATGGTAGATTCATTTCAGGTGCGCCTGGACAGATGCACAAGTAAGTGAGGAGCAGAGGGATATGGATGCTTAGAAATTGGACGACATGTTTAGATAGTTTATTTGGATTGGCTCAGGCTTGGCCGTCCAATGGGCCTATTGCTGGGCTGCACATTTTCTGTATTCTTTGTTATTCTTTGTTCACTACACGACCAACTGTGCGTTACAGGTGAAGTATTGTTACTTCTGCAATCATAATTACTTATGCAAGGTAAATGAATTCACAGCAGTGCACAATTGTTTCAATCAAGAGCTGAGTCCACAAGAATGATACCTATGTGAAGGAAATATATAATTGTTTTCATATTAGCTAAAATGTGCATACGAGAATGAAAGGTGCCTGCAAACAATGGTGGATGGTACAGACAAATAGTTAAGGTGCTGTGAGGATATAGGTTAAGCCAGATATGCTTGTACAAGCAGTAGTTACAAGCATTTGTTTCCCATTTCTGCAAAAACAGAAAACAAACCCCAATTAAAATGTTGTAAAATTCAATATGTTTGGGGAAAGGGAGGAAATGTCACAAGTGGGTGAAATAGATCGCAGTGAATGAGGATATACCTAACAGTTGACCACAGCCAGGATGTGGTGAAAAGGCCAAGTAAAACCTGTACTTTGTTATGCACAACGCCGGATAAGGCAAGAGAGAAGCAATAGTAATGGGCACCGGATTTGGAGTAGTGACTCCTATGTACTTGCTAAACTCTGCGTGTCTATTTCAGGCACCACGATTGCAAGCATATAATAAACATACTGATTGCTTCAGATCTTGTCTCGCACTGAGATTATTGAAGTTTCTCACAACTGGGGGATTGTCCGGGATATTCTTCCATCCCCGGGAGGAGTGGCTGGCCCTGGACACTGGGAAGATGCCCACCATTCACAATTGAGGAGCAGTTTCTGGTCCCGGTTTTGTCCGCTCCCTTGGGCGACTGGTACGAATCCCACAAGAGAGATATCTGAATCAGACAGTGAAAGGAGGTCGATAAAAAACTTGAGAAAAAAGGGGCCAGGCAACTCTGTGCACAGACAACGTCAGAAAACTGACTTTTAAGTATTGCCTTGGTGGCCGGGAAAAGGGGTATTTAATCGCTGAGGGACTGGCGAGGGCCCCGGGAAATGGGGGGTAGACAGAGTAAGTCGAACTGTCACGGAGTAAAGGAAGAAAACGTCCCTGGTAACATTCCTCCTGAAAGTCCGTTGGGGAGGATGTTGCGGGAATGGACAAGTAAGACTTGTACAAGGGAAAAAGATAAAAAGAAAATGATTAAATATTTTTGTTTAGTATGGACCAAAGAACCAATTCTTCATCCGGCTGTCTTCTGGCCAAAGTATATTCGGTTGACGATTGTGTATTTCAGAATTTAGATTTGCATGCGAATAAAAAACAAACTTTTAGTCAAGAGGAGGCGGACTATGTGTCCTGTTGGAAGGGCAGTTTGGGAATGATGGTAGTAAAGACAAAGGATTCCCCCTCTGCCCCACCCAGTCCCTGGGATCCATTTGCCTGCTTGCACTCTCCCTCTCCCCGCCCCCCCACGTACCATAAAATCAGATGAGGTGAAAATGGGGGAGGAGGAGAGACAGACCGACAGGGACAGGTAATGGATGACCCTCAAGAGGAGGACGAAGGGGCGGTGGACGGGGATGTTGTTTTTCCCGACCCTCAATCCTCAGCAAAAGAAAGGGAAGATAAAGTAGATGTAGAGAAGGCCTCTGGAGTATCTGAACCAAAGCCTAAGGGGGAAAAACAAAAGCAAAAAAAAGGGGAAGAACGGGAGGTACCAATAGGGTACAAAGAGGTTGGGTTTGTAAGTGCCCCCTTCACCAGTGGGGAGGTCAGAACGTTTAAAAAGGAGATGAAGGTCCTGGTTGAGTATCCGGTCAGGTTGCCTGAAAAAATTGATCAATTCTTGGGGCCCTGTCTGTATCCGTGGACTGAGTTAATGTCTATTTTGAATATACTATTTACTGGGGAAGAAAGGGGACTTTGCCAGGAGCAGCCATTAAAATATGGGACAGGGAACTTCCCATTGGGGATGGGGATACTGGACAGGAAGAGACGGAGTTTCCCCTCAGAGACACCCAGTGGGAAAATAAAAACCCAGAGCATAGGGAAGAAACGAGGGAATTGAAAGACCTGATGCTAAAAGGTATAAGAGTGTCAGTTCCGAAGTCACAGAATTTGAATAAAGCCTTTGAAGTTACAGAGGAGAAAGATGAGACTCCCTTAGCTTTCTTACAAAGATTAAGAGACTCAATGCAGAAATACTCTGGAATGAATCCTGAGGACCCAGTGGGTCTTTTCAAAGTACATTTTGTGACAAAGGTATGGCCAGACACAGAGAAAGACACTGAAGATAGAAGGGAGGAGCGAAACACCATTAGATGAATTGTTAAGAGAGGCACAGAAAGTGTAGATTGGATAAATTACATTTTCTATAATCAACAGAAATTTATAAATTATACAAGTGATGCAGTTGAAGGAATATCAGAACAGCTTGATGTGACAAGTAGGATGGCATGAGAAAACAGAATGGCCCTTGGTATGATTTTAGCAGAAAAAGTCTGTGTGTGTGTGATGTCAGGAGGAAGCTGTTGCAACTTTATTCCTAATAACACTACACCTGCTGGTTAAATTACTCGGGCATTAAGGGGATTGACTGCCTTAGCAGAGTAACTGGCTGAGAGTTCAGGAGTAGACACATCTCTCACGGGATGGATTGAATCATGGTTTGGAAAATGGAAGGGGGTGGTGGTTTCCATCCTTACTTCCCTGATAGCAATAGTCGGGGTATTGGTAGCCATTGGCTGTTGTATCATGCCCTGTATACGAGGACTTACCCAAAGACTGATTGAGACAGCTTTAATAAAACAAATGCCCCGAAAAGGCAATCAGGCAGAGGAACTTTGTCGATTAAATAATGAGGGATGAGTGAGACCAAGATGGATGAAATCTCCGGAATGATGCTTGTGAATTTTGGGGGCAATGCTTAAAAGAAAAGTGCAGAAGATAACAAATGGTAATTAAAGAAAAAGGGGGAAATTGTAGGATCTAGGTAAAGCAGTGTTACTTCTGCAATCATAATTATTTATGCAAGGTAAATGCACTCACACCAGTGTATAATTGTTTCAACCAAGAGCTGAATCAACAAGAATGAAAATTATGTGGAGGAAATATATAATTGTTTTAGTATTAGCTAAAATGTGCATACAAGAATGAAACGTGCCTGCAAACAATGGTAGATATTACAGACAACGAGATAAGGTGCTGGTGGGATGTAGGTTAAGCCAAATATGCTTGTACAAGCAGTAGTTATAAGCATCTGTTGCCCACTTTTGCAAAAACACAAAAGCAAACCCCAATTAAATGGTCATAAGGATCAATATGGTTGGGAAAAGGGAGGAAATGTCACAAGTGATGGATTTAGATAGAGGTGATGGAGGATATACCTAACAGTGGGCCGCAGCAGGATCCGGTGAAATGGCGAAATAAAACTTGTACATTGTTATGCACAAGGCCGGATAAGGCAAGCGAGAAACAATAGTAATGGGCACCCGATTTGGAGTAGTGAATCCTATACAAGATATGTATTTGCTAAACACTGTGTGCCTTATTCCAGGCACCACGCTTGCAAGCGTCCAATAAACATACTGATTGCTTCAGATCTGGTCTTGGACTGAAATTATTGAAGTGAGTGAGCTGTGTTTCTCACACTCTGTAATTTAACTTTACTGTGCTTTCTATTCACTCAAGTTCTCATATTAAATGCTCCTCGTTTTCTTCTTAACTTTGAGACAAATCTCAAAATTCCAGGCACAATAAAAGCGATATGAATTAGAAATTATTATCTGGGCAAGAGAACCAATAAACAGCTATATTGACCTCTTGAACATCCGAGATATTTGAATGAAAAAGCAATGCCTTTCAAAAAAATCTTTGGATGTCTGTATCCTTTTTCAATTCATTAATCCTGCAAATAGCTTATAATTGTCAATTGATCTCTCTTAATGAGTATCTAATCAATGTCATTGCAAACCACCGAAAAAATTGAAACTTTTATTTGTTGAAATGAAAAGATTCATTCTCAATTCGTTATTAAAACAATAAGTGAACCATATTTTACCTGTCCACTAAGGTCAAGTGACCTATCGCCCATAATTGAACATTCTAAATATTCCTACAGCTGGAGAAATCGGAGCTAAAAAGGCCAAACTAAATCAAACATTAGACAAAATAATCAGGTCTAGAAAACTGTGGAAAGCCCAGTCAAAGAGGTCACAAAGGTTCGAGAGATCCAATCACAACCAGCCCGAGAGTTGTGCTTTGGAGAGTTTGAAGCAGACTTCCGGGCACCTTGACTTGCATCCAATGTCTGAGCGTTATACACCTCGCTTGAAAATTATGACAAGTGAAGGGTGTTTTGTACGAAACCCATTGAATGCTTAGAATCCAGAATTTTGGTAAAATGTTGTGAAACATTTCCCTGATCATGGAAATCAGCTCAACATTATTGAAGTCAAAGTACTCCTAATGGTCTTCAAGACCACCTAATTACTGTTCGGTGAAAAACACTTTGTACCTGTCTAATTGTTCTCAGGTTTAATTATCACAGCAAACATCACAGTCTCACCAGATCCAAAGATATGTAAGAGAAACCTTATTATAATTTAAACACTAGATCTTTTCCAGACCCATGATGACACCTTATTTCTTCTGACTGAGGATACTACGAGTAACATTTATCGAGATGAAGCTAGTCCTGAATATAGGATTTTTTTTCTGATAGATTTCCAATCCAAAACTTATGATAACAATGTAATTGTGGCTCATTCATTGTCAACAGATTCCCATTAAACGTATTTATCTGTTTATTCAGAGACACTATTGAAACAAATACGTTGATAAATGCTGTTGACTGTATGTTTCTGTAAAAATAAACCTTCCTTATTGACTTATTTTCTTTATAATTCTGACTCAAATGTCTAAATATTGATGATATGAAAAATTGCATGAATTAAATACAATGCAGAATTTGTTCTTGTTATATATTATAGTTCTCCAGAAGAAAAGTAGAGAAACCAAGTATAGAAATCTTGAAGATCTGAGAATTTTGAATGACAAACCATTTCTGATCAACATCCACTGAATGTCTAATGTCTTTCCATATCATCATGCCAGAATTTGCAGTCTCAGCTGACAGATTAAGAAATATCTAGTCAACATCAAAGCAAATCCATTTAGCAATATTGAATCATTTACTTTGCCAAAGTTCTAAAATTAATTATCAATTCATTGTCATTCCAAAAATCACACAGCAATTCAGTTTAGGTTTTGTAACAAACATCGTCAAATTCACATTTTAATTTATTCCAGTATTTCTTAGTGTCAATATTAAAAAAAAGGATAGTAGTTCCCTTATTCCAGGATAACACAAACACAACCTAATTAATGATTCCCTATCCAACACTCAAAGATAATATCTGGTCCCTTCTCATTTGAATGTTCACAGAAATTATTGGATTAATATTCGTCCTTACATATTAAGAGACGTCTGATTATTTTACACTCCAACAAATGCTGTTCATTTTTACACATGACGGGCAGCTATATGAGATTTCTAATCATTTTTAAGTTTGCTATGAAATGTTTCTAAGATTAATTGTTGCTTATATCTAATATTTAAGAATTGATCAATTCCAGTATATCCAGCTTTAAGTGTGAAATTAAGGCTCAGTAACGTAAACGTATTGCATTGTACAGAAACCAATGATAGCGAATGGTGATTTTTATTTCAATACTTGAATCTTAGTTAATTTGCTGTCCTGGGCATGGCTTGCCCCAACCTGGAATAGAATGGTCCATATTGGCTCATACAAAATGCCTGACAATCAAAAACAGGCAGCCTACCTTAGAACTAAAATACAAGGTGTCAGGGGATGATAAACTAGACTAACATTCTGTTCCAGCCTTAAATTAAAAGAAAGCACACTACCAATTGACCTACTCCAACGCCAGGACAACAGCATTCCAGACATTTCTTAATAAGAGCATGCCGACCTGCAGACAAATGACCAATCCTGATCTTCATAAATGAAAGGATTATTGTCGCAGGAAATGAATACACAGCAGCTGCAGGGTGCAGCCCAGTTACCTCACTAAGCAGCTATCATGACAACAGAAGAGTTCATTTGTCAGATATTGTTATTATTTTACAGTTACTCAGAATATTAAACAAAGGTTCTAATTACAGATTCTTGAGTATAATAGGGGAAATTTGCAACATAAGTTTGATACATGTAACCAATGCCTACTAAAAACATTATAGAAAAGCATTTAGACTGAGATTTGAAGTTAGCTAGTTTTAGGAATTAACTTCACGGTATGATGTTGACTGCCCATTAATTATAAAGTCCTGACAGAAAGAGTAGCTGTATAATTTTGCACAATATAACGAACTTTATAACATAAGTCATATTACTAATCTTATGGCAAGTAAGCTAAAATTAACTGTCTTTTCTATTTGTTTGTACATATATAATTAAGACAGTGAACAATATGAGGAGTAATTGGCTTTCATAAAATAAAATATGATGAATAGCAGAATTCAAAATGTCCCAACTGATAAGGTATCCTGAGAGGCGCGAGGGAGTTCAGGAATAACTTTGGAATCTAAGTTAATAAGATGCATGGAAAGATCCCAATAGGAATCTGGGGATGTCCATTAGAATGCCCATCTGCGATTATGTATTTCAATTGGGTGGCTGGATGAGGAGAGAAGGGCTGTAACCACATTGCATGTGGCCTTTGTGATGCAGAAAGTGCATAAAAATGCTGCTTTTTTACTGTGCATGTTACAGTGTGTTATGGATCTCCCTTCCGAGATTGGCCTCGGGGGATGATCCCTTCATTAACTAGTTGCTGCATGAGTAAACATCTTCCACATGCCTGAGCTCAGCCTGCCTCCTGAGTCCTCATTCTCTGTCAGGGATGATGACACTATGATGACATTTCAATTCAATACAAACTTTTATTGTGTGTGAAATGATTACATTCAGAGTGATTTAATTTTCATGATAAAATTGCTTTACATTTACTTTGTTTGGTGTACAAGAAAACGTTTTGATTATATCCATTTGTTCTTTTGTTCAACCAACACTAAGTTTTAAATTATTGTAAAGACTACAATGGGGGAAACGGGAACGAGTCTTCAGCTCAAATGTCATATGAAATGACTGTTTCCTTTTTTCAAACAATGTGCCCTCCAAAATGATTTTTATTTTCATTATAAGAAAAAATTGCTTGGACAATTGTTGACAATTTTCCTTTTCCTCCCATATTAGGTGTCAGTGAACAATAATCACAAAATTATGAGAATTCCTTTCTGTATCAAATGTCAGTGACTCTATATTTTGTTCACAATAATAGTCACTTTTATGGCCTAATTCTTTTCCTCCTAATTCTGAAATAAATATCGAAGCATTTATTGTGGTAAAAATTACATCAACAAAATTGGCATGACTCTTCAAGAAAACCATTGGAAGCATATAAATCTTGCATTGCCTGCATTTTTAAATAAAATCATTTTTTTTCAATTGTTGCTGAATGATTTTTTTTACATCATACAGCTAAGTGTTATGCTTTAATTTTCAGTTTCTTAATCTTAATGAATATCCAATCAACATCAAATCAAAGTGTTTTCAAAATATTAAGTCAATTTATCTGTCAGGATTCTAAAATCAATTTATCAATTACAATAATTGCACAGAAATTTAACATAGACTTTGTAAAAATGCAGTTTTTTTAAAAATTTCATTCATTATTTTTTATTAATACCAATTTGTTCAGGCCCATACACATACCAAACGACCAATAATATCCCTTGCAAAATTCTTTGTAAATGTCTGATTTTTGCTCAGGTGAAATATAACAATTATCTCAGCTTTTGAAATTCAGAGAGCTCCAATTGCTTTTCCCTGCAATATTACTCTTCATTTCTACATATTACTCAGTCTAATATCAAGATGGGATATCTCATTATTCTCAAATTCACGAATATGATTTTTAAAATCCGTTTGTTGCTAATATATCTTATATCTAATAATTGTGCAATCCAGTAAGGGCTACAAATGTGGAATTATGCTTCAGTACAATAAATACTGCAAGGTCATTACAAAGTACAATCTCTCAATCATTGTGAAAATTGTATTTATTTTAAACTTGCAAACATTTTTTAAATGATTTGATTATAATTTATTTCGATGCTGACACTTACTGTATATACAATCACAATATCAGTAGATTATTTGGAGGTATCACCGTCCATTCCAATAATCACAGTATCTGCTATATTCTTTCTTCTGGTCACTCATAGCAAAATGTATCTAATTCCACTCAATCAATATGCCTCAGAAAATATTTGAGAATGTTGTGGTCATAAAGCTGAAATATACAAAGTCACGATAGTCATTAATTTTCTCTTGTTCTGTAGATCTTAGTTAAAACAACACAGAATTTTATGTTCCAGTGCTATAAATATGAGAAAAGATCACTTACATATCAGTAAAGTAAACAAATGTCACTTGCTATTATTTATCAATTAATAATTATTGGTCAGTTTATGAATTGTGTGAGATTTAATTTTAGTTTTCCAGTCATCTATTTACATTGAATGTGATATTGAAATGGTGAGAAAATATCAGGGTTTGTTCATTTGAAAGTTCAATTTGCATATCTCTCACTTATCCCGTTGATTGCATGATGGTTTAAGAACGTTTCACTCAGCAATCCTCGAAAAAATCAAAAACTGTCTGATTTTAAATCAGATCATTTGCACCCAATTATCACTTTGTTCTTAATTCATACAAATACCTCAATTTTATCGAACCCAATGTTAACACTATACAATACACACAAAGCAACACAAAGACTTCCATCGCCATCTGATTATTTTTCAGTAGAATAACCTGAGTAAGTACCTTATTGCTCCTGAAACCAATGACAACAGTAAACATTTGTTTACTATTCCATGCAACAAGTGCAATTGATATCTTCTATTTCAGTTCAGTAGTTAAAGATGATTTATGTTGCTTAAAACAATGCTTCTACTTTATTACGGATATTGACTGTAATACAATCATGCAAACAACAAACGTTTGTCATTCTAAAAATCTTTAAGTTTACTTATTTTAAATTTGTTTGCAAGAGATATTTCAAATTACAACCATTGTTGTTGCATAATTCAGCAATCCTAAATTTGAATTTGGGAAAGTCTTCATTTTTGCAAAACGGAAGTAGTTTTCAGTTTATATAACACATTAAATAACTTTTTTTTTCCAAATCACGCGCTCTGCAAAATGATTATTGGTTTCATTTAATTGTAAGAAAATAACTGTTTTGAACATGTCGATTCTTTTTGTCTTTTCTATACCAACATTATTCATCACTGTACAATAATGAACAATTATGATAATTCCTTTTATGTACCAAATGTCATTGACTGCATCATTTGTTCACTTTCATGCTCACTTTCATTATCTATTAACTTGCTTCCAAATTCTAACACAAATGTCTGAACTCTGATCATAACATTAATCATCTAAATTAAAATAATATGTCTGTATGATGAAACCATTTGATAGAAATTCATATTTCTTGTGTTACCTTCATTTTTTAGCAATGAAAGAAAAAAAGTTTCCATAATCACTGAATGGCTCATTTTTTCTTCAATTCATAAAGCTAGTTACTATATTTAATTCCACAATTTACCAATTTTAATAAATATCCTATCAACATAACAGCAAAGTGTTTTTGATATAATGAATCATTTTAATTGCTCATATAACAACATTATCAAGTCATTGTCATAATAATAATTGCACAATTGTTTGAGAAAATCTTTTGAACAAGTAAAGTGAGATTCACATTTTAATTTGACCAATTGTTTCTAAGTACCAACACTGCAATATGAAACTTTATTTTCAGGTCAAGTTTCCCACAATGGATCCAATGACTTCTCATCCAACATTAATTGTGAATGCCTAATGTTTTCTTATTTGAATGATCTCCGTAACCACAGACTTTAAATTCACAAACCGGCAATTACTTTTCATTGCAATAATTCCGGTTTGTTTGCACATATTCCTCAGTCACATAGCAAAACGAGATTTCTCATTGTTTCTAAATTCATTTGTCGAATTTTATAATTCAGTTGTTGCTCAAACCTAAAAATTATTCAATCCAGTACATGCTATGAATGTGGAATTATGGTTCTTTACATGAATAACTATTGTAAGGTGCAATCTCTCAATCATTGTTAATATTAATTCTTATTTTACCTGCGGAAACATAGCTGAATTCATTTAAATATATTTCACTTTGATGCGAACATTTACTATATTTCTAACCATAATAAGATTTAAGTATTTTTCATGACACAATATCATGTAAAATTCCTGCGTTTTGTTAAGTCAAATGAAAAAGAATTAACATTTCTATTTTGTTTCATTAGCAATGACAATGCATTTTGCATTTTTCGAAGTTGAGCATTTTTGCAAAGAAGGGATATTGCCTTCAGCTGAATAATAACATTGAATGACTAATTCACAGAATCTGCTGTTTATTCTCTTCGAGTTCCCAAGCAACCAAATGAATTAATTCTGCTGGTTCTAAATTCCTGGAAAGTATTTGATATTGTTGCAGTCTTAAAGCTGAAGAAGTCAATCTAATTTTATTGATTTTTTTAATTGGAAAAAGCTAATTCAAACATTTCAGGCACATCAATTTCTATTCTGCAGTGTTACAAAGATGAAAAGCAAGTAAATTTCTTCATCAGTGAAATAAACAAATGTCAATTTCCATTATTCTAAGTTAGCTAATTCCCAAATTTTTAATTAAACAATGCAATTCACGTAAATATTGTTGTGCCCGTTGATCACATTAATTTTCTCATTATTGTACATTAATGCTTTGTCAGGGGTTTTTATTTTTTGTTTTCCATTCACCTATTCATATTGAATGCAAGATTGATATGCTTTGGCAACATCAGAGAGTGTTCATTTGAAATTTGACTTTGCACGTCTCTCACTTAACTCACTTCTTGCATGGGGTTGGGCATTGAGAACAGAGGATCAGTGGTTAGTACGCCTGTCTTACAGTGTTATGCACTTGGGTTTGATTCCATCCTCGGCCACATGTTTGCGTGGAGTTTGCATGTTCTGGTTTTCTCCCACAATCCAAAGATATGCAGGTTAGGTACATTGGCCATGCTAAGCTGCACGTTCTGTTCAGGGATGTGTAGGTTAGGTACATTAGTCAGGGGTAAATGTCCAGTAATCTGAGAGCAGAATGGTGCTGAGTGGATTATTCTTTGGACCGTCAGTGTAGACTTGTTGGGCCAAATGGCCTGTTTCCACACAGTAGGGATTCCATATAATTAGAATTGTGTTTTGCTAAACAAAACTGACAATTTTTTTAAATGTTGCATTTAAAACTTATCTTTAACTGTCACTTGTCAATGTTGTAAAATATCTCAATGTTACTGAAATCAATGTTCAAACAAAACACTGTACATAAAGCCACACAAAGATCTTCA
Organism: Chiloscyllium punctatum; assembly: GCF_047496795.1. Taxonomy (NCBI): domain Eukaryota; kingdom Metazoa; phylum Chordata; class Chondrichthyes; order Orectolobiformes; family Hemiscylliidae; genus Chiloscyllium; species Chiloscyllium punctatum. The sequence continues at coordinate 209,404 of NW_027309863.1, forward strand.
CGACCATCTAATTACTGTTCAGTGGAATAATCACAGTAAAATTTTATTGTTACTGAGATCAATCCCCACTATCACAGTAAGGATCTGGTTATCATTCCCTTCAATAAATGTAATAGTTGTCCTCTGGTATTTCAGTTCAGTCGTTATACACCATACTGGTTGTTCAAAGCATGGTTATTCTTTATTATGAATGGCCAAGGGTTCTAACGGCAAGAGATGTTGTTCGATCTGATTTGTTGCATGTTCTCAAACAAGTTTTCACGATAAATATTGTAAAAAAATTTGCATTTATTTGGTCTTGTTTAACTGCTGATGCTAACATTTTCAGTTCATGTTCATTAAGCATATTTGGAGAAAGTGAGGAAAGCTGTGGTGTTGGAAAAGTGAGGGCACATTCAAAGAGCAGGAGTATCGAAAAGATTCCTGATGAAGGACTTATGCCCAAAACGTCGATTCTGCTTCTCCTTGAATGCTGCCTGACCTGCTGTGCTTTACCGGCACAATGCTCGTGCCATTAGAAATATTTGACTGAATATTCAGAGACAATACTAAAAGTTACCTCTGTCAATTTAATTTACTGTGCTTTCTATTCACTGAAGTTTTCATGTTAATTGCACCTCTTTTTCTTCTTAAATCTGATACAAATTTTAAAATACAGAACACATTAAAATTCACATGAATTATAAATTTACATTCTCGACAACAAAACCAATGGAAGGCGTGAAAGAATGCTTGAACAGCCTACATATTTGAATGAAAAAGCAATTCCTTCTAAAAAATGTTTCCACGTCTGTATCTTTTTCTCAATTCAATAATCCTGCAAGTAGTTTATAATTGTCAGTTGATCTTTCTGAATGAGTACCTAATCAATGTCAATGTAACAGCTGAAACATTAACAACAGATGGATAACTGGATGTTAAAGACCTTATTTGAAGCCAACAAATGTTTGGTCTTTACTAGAATTCCACCAGAAAACATTCTTGAATCATAATAAAAGAAGTGAGATATGTGAGAGATGTGCAAACCTTATTTTTAAATGAACAAACTCCAATATTTTCAAAGCATTTCAATCTTACGGTCAAAATGAACAGGTGAATGGGAAAATAAAAACAAGTTTCTGACAATTCATAAACTGAACAACAGTTACAAATTCACTTTCATCAAAGGACAGAGTAATATTTAGATGAATCACAAACATTTAGTTACAAAGTAGATAATCAGCTGACTGACAAGTAATAGGTGGTAGCATTCGTTAGTTTACTGAAGAAGATATCAACTTTATTTCAAATTTATAGCACAAGAGAATAATGTTTAAAGTGTTTCAATTGTTTGGACTTGCCCCTTTGCAACAAAAAAAGATCAATCTCATTACTTAGACATCGTAATCTTTAATTCTGCAGCATTTTCAAATACTCTCCAGGAACTTATAAGCAACAGAATTAGATACAGGTATCCCCACTATCCGACAGTAGAGCGTTATTATGAAACCTTACATAAACTGAAAAGGGGTAAATCGAAGAAGCATTAATTTATATGGGAAACACCTCCCCTTTTTTTGTAAAAGTGAAAATCCTCTTCAGATTTATTTCAGTTAGAGAAAACAGGGACAGATGTAAGTCTTTTGTAAAAGCAAAGTGGCTAAAACGAATTTTCCAACACATATTTCTTGGTAACCTGACTCAAATAAGTATCAGATTTTGTGATGATTGATATAATAGATAAAAGCAGATCTAATGGTGGATTGAAAAGCAGTTCAATCTGTGCTTAGGTACTCTCTAATCAACATTCAGATAGCTCTTGATATATTTGTGTTGAAGGTGTGATTTGAAACCTTCCCTCGGGTCTAGTAATAGAGACACTGCCACAGCTCCACAGGCTCCTTTCATAATATTCCCACTCAGGACGTTAAGAACTGCAATATTATGTTTAATGTGGTTACACAAATGAAAACTAATCAGCTGTTTATTGTAGTAATTCGATTGGGAATTAATTCGTTGGTTTCTGTGTGTAATGGACTGGAAATTAAACAATATTTTACAATAACAATAGAATAAATGAATGATAGTCTTAAATAAAGAGGAATCTCATGGCAATTCTTTGAAAGACAAATTGACAAAACTGCATGATCATTGTACTTTAATTTTAAATATACATCAGTCATTCAATGTGAATATTCAGCTGACGACAAGTTCCCTTCCTTTCAACAATGTACAACTTCCACAATTTCAAAATGAACAGTCATTGATAAAGGAAGGAACAAGGAGCTGTTAATTCTATTTTCTTCACATAAACGTGTGATTAATTTAAGTAAGTTTCATATATGTAAAAAGGAAACTCTTATTGTTGTCCTAAATGCAATAAATGTTAGCATGAAGTGAAATATAATCAAATGAATTCAACTGTGTTTTCTCAGTTAAAATACCGTTCAATATTCAAAGTAGTCGAGTGATTGTACACTGCAATATCTTTACAGTAATTCAGTGCTGAGACATAATTCCACATTTATACGCATCATAGTGAAGCAAACTTGTGCCAGGAGTCTGAGCAGGTTGGGGAGGTCTTTAATGAGTACTTTGCTTCTGTATTCACGAGTGAGTGGGACCTTTTTAGTTATGAGGACAACATGAAACAGGCTGATATGGTCGAACAGGTTGATGTAAAGACAGAGAATGTGCTGAAAACATTTAAAAATAATGGGGATAGATACGTCCCCTGGGCCATAGTTTGTTATGAGAAGGGAGGCAAGTGATTGCTGTGTTTTGGCAATGATCTTTGCATCCTCACTGTCCACTGGAGTCATAACAGATGATTGGAGGGTGGGAAACGTTATTCCCTTATTCAAGAAAGGAAATTGAGATAATCCTGGGAATGATTGATGAGTCAGTCTTACATCAGTTGTGGGCAAATATATGGAGAGAATTCAGAGAGACAGGATTATGATTCTTTGGAAAAGCTTAGATTGATTAGAGATAGTCAGCATGGCTTTGTGAGTGGCAGGTTATGCCTCACAAGGCTCATTGAATTATTTGATGTTGTGGCAAACACATTGGTGAGGACAGAGTAGTGGGTGTGGTGTATAAGGATTTTAGCAAGGTGTTTGATAAGGTACCCCATGGTAGGCTCATTTAGAAAGTAATGAGGCATGGGATATAGGGAAACCTGCCTGGTTAGATAATAAATTGGCTGACCCATAGAAGACAGGGTGAGATTGCATAGATAGTTTTCAGCTTGGAGCACGGTGACCAATGGTGTTCTGAAGGAATTAGTTCTGGGATCTCTGCTCTTCGTGATTTTTACAAATGACTTGGATGAGGAAGTGGAAGGGTGTGTTCGGAAGTTTGCCAATGACACGAGGGTTGGTGGAGTTGTGGATAGTGTGGAAGGCTTTTGTACGTTGCTGGAGGACATTGACTATGCAGAACTGGGCTGAGAAGTGGCAGATGGAGTTCAACCTGGGAAAATGTGAAGTTATTCATTTTCGAATTTCAAATTTGAATGCAAATTTTCAGATTATTTGCAGGATCTTTGACAATGTGGAGGAACAGAGGGATCGTGGGGTGCACGTCCATACATCCCTCATAGCTGACATCCAAGGTGATAGGGTTATTATGACGGTGCATAGGGTGTTGGCATTCATTAGTGGCGAGATTGAGTTTAATAGCCACGAGGTTATGCTGCAGCTCCGTGGATCCCTGATGAGACTACACTTGGAATATTGTGTTCTGTTCTGATCACCTCATAAGACATAGGATGCGGAAGCTTTAGAGAAGGTGCAGATGATATTTATCAAGATGTTGCCTGGACTGGAAGGCATGTCTCATGAATAAAGATTGACAGAGCTGGGGCTTTGGTCATTGCAATGAAAGAGGATGATAGTTTACTTGATAGCTTTGTGTAAGATGATGAGAGGCATAGATAGAGTGGATAATGAAAGACGTTTGCCCACAAAGTGGCATAATTTTAGGATGAATGGGGGAAGTTGTGGGGAGATGTCAGAGATAGTTTCTTTATAGATAGTGGTGAGTGTGTGGAATGCACTGCCAGTGGTGGTAGTACGTTCAGATTCATCAGGGACATCTAAGCGACTCTTGGATAGGCACATGGATGATAGTAAATGAAGGGCATGTTGGTTAGTTTGATCTTAGAGTATGATAAAAGGTCTGAACTACATCGTGGCTAAAGGGCTGTGCTGTACTGTTCTATATTCTATGGATTGAAATGAACAATTATTATATATTAGCAACATAGAGATTTTCAAAATTCTACTGGCATACTTAAGAATAATGATAAATTTCATCTTGCTATTTGACTGTGCTATCTGCAAAAAATGAACAGGAATTGTTGCAGGGAAAAGTAAATAAGATTTTCTAAATTTATAAGGCTGGGATTACACAGATCATTCAAATGAGCAAAAGTCATATTTTGAACAGTGCGCATTGCATCAGAAATAATGGATTCTTTTGTAGGTGTGTTGATTGGAAATAAAATGGAGTTTTATATTACTATATAGGTACTATGGAAGATTGGATTAAATTCAAATATAAACATCACTGTCGTTGTTAGCAAAACTAAACTAAAGCATACTATAATTATTGTCGTACAAATGCCTTAACAATTACTGCTAGAATCCTGAAAAAAGGATATATTGTACCAATTTTCAAACAATCAATAAATTAAATTGTAAACCTCAGTATACTTGTTACCCAGACCAATTATTCTGCAATTGTTGTAATTGTAATGACGTTATAACTAATGCTAAAACCTAAACAGATAAATTGTTTCAATACTTTGTCAGCATGTTGCTCTGAAATTGATTGGATATTTATTAAGATCGGTAAACTGAGGGACAAAATATAATAGCTCACTTGATAGAATTGAAGGAAAAAATGAGACAGTGTTTATTGAACACAATGGATTTTGTTTAAAAATGCAGTTGATGCAAGAATAATATATTTTCCTCGATTGGTTTTCTAATAGAGACATGTTTTTTTAAAAAAAATTTGTCATGATTGTCAGAGTCTGCAAAGGGGAGAGTGAGAGAGAATGAAATTCTAAAAAAACAAAAAGGAAAGGAATTGGCGAGCAGAGGATCTCCAACTGTACTGTCTCACCCTGCCAACATCTTCTTGGGTGAGCTGGAACGCAGACAAGTCAAGCAACAAGCCGACACAGTCATACGCACAGAATCATAGCTTACAATGTCCTAGACACCATCGTCACCATCCCTGTATGTCCTGTCCCACCGGCAGGACATGGATGTCACTGAAATACTGGAACATGCAGGGTAATGGACTAAGATGTGCAGAATGTGATCAATGTGATTTATTTGACATTTCTCCAGAAATTTAAACTCCAGTCCAAATTGAAAAGTTACTAGCGTCATCAGACTTGAACTACAAATGCCAGAAAAAAAAATTATCAGAAAATGACAGCACACTTGGCCAATCCTGGGTAAGTGTTGGCTGAAATACAACTCCCCAGGCGTTACAGCTTTTTTACTCATCATTGAGAGCAAAGATTTCAGACTGAACTCTGCCCTCTATGCTTTTATAATCTGTTTTTTAACATATTCCTTTGGCAGCTGCACACCTTATTTCCTTGTTTCTTTCCCAGCTCTAACTCCATTCTCCATGGCCTTGAGGGACGACCATTTCTGCTGTTGAACCTCTCCTGCCTTCCCCCGTGTGACAGACTGTCTTTGTGTCCTTGTCTCACCCCCACCTTGCTCACAACCTCTTACATTTCTGATGGTTCCGAGACCTCTGTAACTTTCACTGCGCCCCCTGGGTCAGTGGCGTGAGTTTTGAATTCTCTTCCTCCTAAGAAAATCAGAACTTTTTCCGGTTGCAGTGTCCCCCAGATTTTATTTTGAAAAGCAGAGCATTTGTGTCAGAGTCTAGTATTTGTGAGCCATCTTCCACAATTCTCAGCATTTGTATGTAATTTGTGACCTTCCCACAGATGTGTAACGTCACTGGATTGGCCATGCTAACATGGTCGCAGTGTGCAATTTAGGTGGGTTGGGCTAGCCATGGTTAATGTGGGGTTATGCGGGTAGGGTGGGTGAGCAGGTCATTGCAGACTCGATGGGCAGAATAAACTCTTTCTGCACCCACGGGATTCTGTGATTCTAACTAGTTTTGATTGTTGTTCATTCAACTCAGATACATATGATTCCTTTATGATTCTGTGGGTGCTCACTCACTCATTTCCTTCAGTTTTACATCAATTTCACACTGTATGTGAGGGTGGGAATGGATTTGTAAATATAAATACTCCAATCAAAACCCCTCACAGGTCAGGAACTGTTTCTGCTACTTTCATCACTCACAAGGAAGAGGAAAATAAAGGTTCAGTCACAAATCTCACAGGAACATAGCGATTATAATCACCAGGAAAGGCTGAACAGGTCGAAACGCTTTTCACAAGAAAAGAGGAGTCTCAGAGACAGCCTGGTACAAACAGAAAGCATTGTGTCTGTGTTTTCAGAGTTTTGAGGTTGAAATCTTTGGGTTGGAAGCATGTTTCATTGCCCCAGATCATCAAAGGTGATATCTAAATGTGCATCTTTCTTTCTATCTGTCTGAGTTAACAATCAGTTGGACAGGTCAATGTCTGAGTATCTTACCAAATCCCTGATTGAAACTGTCTCCGCCCACAAACTCAGCTGCCTCACCACTCACTAGGTCATGGAGAAACTCTGCTGTTACAATGAGAACTGTCTTTGCTGTCACCGCTCCTCATGCTTCCGCCTAATCCCCACTTCCCTTCATTAAATCCCAGCTACCTCTAGTCCACCCATGTGGACATGTTGAAGAGCATGACAGGATATTGGATTGAAACCAAGAGTTCAATAGCCAGAATGAAATAGGAAGAAGTCAATAAAAGGTGATTGTGGATCCTAGGGGATACAGACTCCAGGATTAGTCTTTGTGGGCATTCCTGCAGTAATACACGACAGTATTCCATGATGAGAGTTAAACCCGGGTGGCAGGAGAGGGAGTCACTGAACATTAGTAAGTTAATTTCAAACACAGGAGGTTTGTTCAGTCAGTAACAGTGTGTTCGATATGGAGGTGAATTGAGCAGTGACGGGAAATGTTACCACAAGCTGACAATGGAAAACTTTCCTTGGAACAGGAGGAGGCCATTCAGCCCCTCGACTTTGCTCTGCCATTCATGATGATCATAGCTGATGTGTGACATAACGTACAATTTTCAAAACCCTCTAATTTCATCAATAAACTCCTCTGCAACAGACAAGATGAGAATTGGAAAACTAAACATCTGCACATGCTGGGAAAAACTGAAAAAAATAAAAGAAATTGCTGGAAAAATTCAGCAGATCTGGCAGCATTTGTGGAGAGTGAACCTTTCAGGACCAGTGAAAAGTCAGGTGACCAGCCGCAGCTGACCATTCTGCCTGTTCTGGAACACTCTCTGGAACAAGTTCTGGTGTGAGATTGTCAATGATAATTGAGAGAAATAGGAGGACGGGCTCAATCAGAATAAGGAATTCACTTCACCCGAACAGTGGGACACTCACCGACACAGTCACACTGCAGAGAGGCATTTCACCTGCCCCACGTATGAGAAGGGATTTACTCGACCTCACAATCTACTGAGGCAGATCTCATTCAGATGCTCAGTGAAGAGAAGGGATTCAGTTATTCATCCCACCCCCTGAGACTCCAGCGTGTTCACACTGGGTAGGAGCTGTTCACCCCTCTGTGTGACAAGAGATTTGCTGCGTCTTCAACACGATTGAGAGCCCAGTGAGTGCTCACAGGGAAGTGGTCATCCCCCTGCTCCATGTGGACTGCAGGACTCTGATTCTGATGTTACTGTCCATCAGAGTCAGAAGTGGACCTTGTATATGATGACACTGTTGGAGTATTGATGTTGTTGTTAACCACATTAACTGGGCTGGAGGTGACTGAACTTACATTGCCACTTTCTGAACCTCAGGATGTCTCTCTGGGCAGTAAGTCCCCACAAACAGCAATGTGACAATGAGCAGGGATCATCTGTTTTGATTTAAATTGTGATTGTAGCACAGCTGCTTCACAGCATCAGGTACAAAGTTGGAGTCCAGCCTTGTCCAACGGCCTGTGTGGAGTTCCCACATTCTCTCCATGATAGTGTGGGTCCCCTCCAGGTGTTCTGGTTTCCTCCCACAGTCCAAAGATGTGCAGGTTAGGTGGATCAGTCATGCTAAATTGTCCACAGGATCCAGAATTGTACAGACTAGGTGGATCAGCCATGGGAAATGCAGTGTTACAGTGATGGAGTGCTCTGGGCGTGATGTTCTTCGGATGGTCGGTGGGGTTTGATGGGCCAATGCTCTCCTTCCACACTGTAGGGATTCTATTCTATGATTGAGGATAAATGCTACACAGAAGGGTGTCCTTGGAAAAGGAGCATGTGGTGTGGATCAATGCTCTCGATGCCTTTAGATAGAAGTGGGCACCGCAGGGGATATAGTGCTTTATCTCCATCGCTGCCCCCTCCCCACAACTCTACTTTGATTTAGTCCCTTCTCATTCTGACACTTGTAATGGTTTGCTTGGCCCGAAATGGGCTTTGTTTGGAAATATTCAATTGCTTACACAAATGGTTGACTGCTGGTGATTATATGTCTAGATTAGAGTGGTGTTGGAAAAGCACAGCAGGTCAGGCAGGATCTGAGGAGCCGGAAAATCAACATTTCAGCAAAAGGCCTTTTCCAGCATCCCTCTAATCTAGGCTCTTGTTTCCAGCATCTGCAGTCCTCACATTTGCACTGCTGGTGATTATATGTTAACCAAAAGCAAAATGGCGTACTGATGATTTTGATGGTGGGTAGATTGCTGTGCTCACATTTCTGGGTCGGAGAAATGGGGAAAAAGAATGCTTCACAGCTAACAGAACGAGAACTGAAAAGCAGTTAAATCAAACCAAAGGTTCAGACAGGGAGGGAATATTTCCCTGGAGTTTGAGTAGCTGGAAAGTGATTGTGTCCAGGAATAGACAGGATTTTGTTTTACAAGGGTTGAAAGTTTTAAAACTGTTATATTCAGACAGTTTACGTTATTTTCTTTAATTTTATTTGCTGTGCAAAATAACTTTTACAACATTTTAAAACCAAAATTTACAAACCTTTTGTTAAAGATAAATGTTAAATAAAATCCATCAAACCATCCCTCACTGAAAACTTGTGGAAGTGCAATCTCCTGGAGAATCCCTGCGAACTCCTTCCTGCCCAGGCTCCATGACTATATACAGACCTGGGGGATAGCAGCAGGAGGAGACCATTCAGCCTTTCAATCCTGCTCCACCATTCAATGGGAAACAGCTGACCATCCAGCTCAGTCTCCTGCTGTGTTCCAATCCCTTTTCATGACTTTACCTTGAAGAACTATATCTAAGTCCTCCTTTGGCTTCACTGCCTTTTGTTCCAGTGATGTTGCTGTGTTACTGTGTGGTTGTAGGCAGGGGTAATGTGATGGTGCTACCTCCTGGAGGATGCACTCAGCGTCCCTCATCATCCTGCAGGAACATCAACTGGGGTTCAGCAACTAGAGATAGAAACCATTTCCAGGATATGGGCATCACTGGCTCAGCCAGCATTTATTCCCCATCTCTAGTTACCCTTGAGAAGATGGTAGGGAGCTGCTGTCTTGTACAATTCACAGTCCGTTTGGTGCAGAGAGATCGAAAATGCTGCGATGAGAGTGTTGCAGGATTTTGGCTGAGTGATTCTCTGTCTTTGCTTCTTCAAATGCTGGTTAACTTAATCATGATCTGCACATGACTTTGAGATTTCAGTCTGCAAATCTTCACCATCTAGCACCCTGTATAAAGGAATATGTACATGTTAGAAATTCAGAGCAGACAATTCTACTTACTCTTTTTCCCTTTCTTCCCTCAAAGCTGTAACCCTCCAGCCCACTTACTCTCTCCCACCATTCTGACTCTGCTACCCCCTAATGTACACCCTCCCCATTCTCATGGAGTAACTGATAAACAGATCCATGCCACCACTTCCCGTCCCTGGTTAGACTCTGCACCCTTTCTGGGTTCACTTCCTTTCCCTTCAGTTGCTGCAAGTGAATAATGTAACAGCAGAATGAAACAAAAGGAAAGAAAGGGAGGTGGCAGATCCTGGACAGAAGAGGAACCTTCAATCTGGGAGAATGGATCAGATCCTTCTTCGTTCCCCATTAGTTGATTCCGACCATTACAATGAATTGGGGATGGAGAGTGGTCCTACATGGATGTAGTGATACTTTGACCCCCTCCCCCACCAGATCAATACTATGAGTAAATACGTTCCTCCTCCAGCCAATCACAGTGTGAAAAACTTTCCGCAAAGCATATTTACCCAAAGCACATGCTCCAAAACCCGCCCACATTTTGTACATGTACAGTGCCGTGTTTCCCCACACACGTGTGGTCCCTGCCTCAGGGATTGTGGGAGTTGTAGTCCCCATGACGCCATTGGAGCCCTGTCTCTGGAAAGTCAACGAAAAGTGTAGACTGGAGGGTGTTGTGTATCTGATCCCCATTCAGACACACGTAACATTTGGATTGTCACTGGGTTTTATTGAAACATCTGCTTCCACAACCTGATTTTCTGATGTAAGGAATATAGATTCAGCCAACTGGGGTGTGGCGAGAATAATAGGAGCAGGAGATTTTAAGCAGAGGTGACTCAATGGTTAGCATTGCTGACTCACAGCGTCAGAGACCTGGATTTGGTTACAGCCTTAGGCAACTGTGTGGAGTTTACACGTGCTCCCTGCGTCACTGCGGGTTTCCTCTGGGTGCTCGAGTTTCATCCCACAGTCCAAAGATGTGCAGGTAAAGTGGATTGGCTATGCGAAATTCCCAGTGCCCATACCTGTGCAGGTTAAGCCATTAACCATGGGAAATACAGGCAATGGGTGAGTGTGAATGGGATGCTCATGATAGGGTTGGTGTGGACTCCATGGACGATTACCCTATTTCTGCACGGTAGGGCTCCTATTCCATTCTCATATAGAAGAATGTACCTATCTCAATGTGCTGTGTATCTGTGGAATTCCCTATTCAAAATGCGGTAGATGCTAGGACAATGAGCAAATTTACTGAAGAAATACAGATGTTGAATTTGCAATGAATTGAAGGGTAAGAGAGAGCAGGCAGGAAAATCCAGCTGAGACCGAGGTGAGCTCAATCAGCATGGTATTAAATGGTGGAGCTGCATTGCCTCTCCTGTGCCCAGTGCTTATCTTCTTGCGGTAATAACGGAAAAGCTGAATCCAAAACTCACCACCTTCACCAAAGGAGATTTTTGGAAAAAGCAGGATAGTCAGGTGGATTAGCGTTTCAAACTTCGAAAGTAAGGAAGCATGTGGGAGAAAATGATTTTTCAATTTTAAACTGAGGTGAGTTAGACCGGTTATAGTCCAACTTATTTAATTGGATCATGATGAAGGAGCAACGCTCCGAAATCCAGTGTGCTTCCAATTAAACCTGAGGGACTATAACCTGGTGTTGTGAGATTTTTAACTTTGTACACCCCAGTCCAACACCGGCATCTCCAGATCATGTAAACTGAGGGGAGACAGTGATTTATGGTTTTAGACTGTTCAGTACATTCACACCGTCCAGAATACTCTGTTTTGAACATCTATCCTGTACTTTATTACAAAGCCAAGGTCTCTGACAATGAAAACCAAAACATCCAGGTAACATCACCTCACCTCGTAATCTGATAAAAGACTTGTGATAAATCTGGTTGAATTTAGAATACAGTTGGAAAGCGGGAAGATTAAATCCAATCCCAAGATCCTGTGTTTAAACAAAGGAGACTACAATAGGATGAGGCAGGAGTTGGCTAATGTAGACTGGAAGCAAAGACTTTAGGGTGGGACAGTTGACGGACAGTGCGGGAATATCAAATAATCTTTCAAACTGCTCAGCAAAATTATATATCAGTGAAAAGGGAGGACTGTAGGAAATGGAATAATCTGCCGTGGGTGGATAAGGAAATAAGGGAGTCTATCAAACTGAAATAGAAAGCATTCAAATTGGCAAAGACCAAGAAGAAACTAGGAGATTAGAAAAACTTTAAAGATCAACAGAAAGCTGGATGGGATTGGGGGAGAAAAGTGATGAGTAGCTATCCCCAGGGCTGGAATAGCAGTTTACACTGCTAGAAGGGAACCTATTATTTGGGGAACATATGGCCTCTGTAATTGTTGAAGCACTTAACTGTTACCATAGAGATAATCCTGATCAAGTGCAAAATCTCAGCACACTCCAAAAGCTTGTACTTCCAAATAAACCTGTTGGACTATAACTTGGTGATATGTGGCTTTTAACTTTGCCCACCCCACTCCAACACCAGTTCTTCCACATCAGAATCCTGACAGACAGCCCCACGGAAACTGAAGTGCCTGTCAGATACCTGACTGAGCCACAGGGCCGTGAGGGAGGGGTATGTGGTTTAACCACAAAGTGCTGAGCTGAACTCGACTTTTTTAACTGCCATTGCCATGGAGATAATATTGAGAGACAGCGTCCATTCAAAACACAAACCACAAAGGTATAAGAATGGGAGCGGCACATCGGACAGGCGGGGAGTTACCTGATGCTGCCTGGAGGTGTTCTGCATGTACACTATCCATGTAACTGCCATGTCTCATCAATAAAGACTCAAACAAGACCTCTCAGAGTTCTGTGCCCAGTTATTCCTATCCAGCAGGGTTCAGGAATATGAGTACACAGCAGTCAGTCTTCACAGTGGAGGATACGAAGAACATGCCAGTAATTGATAAGGAGACTGAGGAAGGTGAAGACCAAGGAACAACCATTATCACGAAAGTGTTAGAGCTGGGCAAGCTAATGGAGCTAAAGGTAGACATGTCTCTTTGCCAGGATGGAATACATCCCAGGGTACTACCAGAGGTGGCGGGAGAAATAGAAAATATATTTGGAGTCAGAGTCCTACAGCAGAGACAGGCCCTTTGGCCCAATCTGGCCCATGCCGGCCAATATGTCCATCCACGCGAACCCATTTCCCTGCACTTGGCCCATCTGCATCTGACCCTTTGCTATCCATGTATTTGTCCAAATGTCTTTTACATGTTGTTAATGTACCCACCTCAACCACTTCCACTGGCAGCTCAGTCCATATACATACCACCTTCTATGTAAAACAGTTGCCCCTCAGGTTCCCTTTCATAATTTCTCCTCTCACCTTAAACTGATGCCCTCTACTCCTTGATTTCCTGGGAAAAAGACTGAGTGCATTCACCTTACCCAAGCCTGTCACAATATTATACACTGCCAGAAATAGATCTCCCCTCTGTTTCCTCTGCTCTAAACAAAAAAGAATCCTCGCTTGTCCAACCTCTCCCTCTAACTCAGACCCCTGAGCCCATTTCTTCTGCACCTTATCCAGTTGAATAACCGAAATCTTCACTGCATTCATCACATTTCCAGTGTCTCCCCACGGCGCTGGAACAGACGTGATATCGCCAACGGATTACAAGCCATGATCGAAAATTAACCCCATTACAACAATCCCGTTTTCATTGTATTTTCCATGGTGCAGGTATCCTTCTGTCTTTCTGGTTGCATGGTTAATTAAAAACTTGTCCTCATACAAAACAAATCTGTAACTTCATTATTCCTGGGAAATGTGACATGTATTTTCAGACTTTTAAAAACAAATGAAAGCTCTCTCCACATTCACCACGCTGACATGGACTTGGCTGTGTCTCAGTAATTTTTCCAGTCACATTGACACTTGAAATATTCGCCCACGGACAGAATACACACCTTTCTTTCCACATGAAAAGGCCAATGATATTCAGATCGGCACGGATTAAGTAACTGTCAAAACTGAACATGAAGTTCAATCTGAATTTCTCATTCACAAATCTGTCCTTTCAGTACCCTACAACAGAGAAAACAAGTCACCACCATTAACACAGGATGGAAATTCATAAGACAATTATAGTATTAAATTGTAGTTTCTTTGTTCCCCCAAAGCTTTAATTCTCAGTCTCACAATTTCTCCCTTCTGTGAACTGAAATCCAAACCAATCTCCTCACCCCTTTCCTCCACACCCAGTTCTAATGCTCTCTCCTCTCGTTGAATTCAGCTTCTTAGCTCCTGCCTGCAGACTAAGGACCAAAACAAAGGTGTGGCACGATGGCACTGCTGCCCCACAGCGTCCGTGTGGAATTTGCATGTTCTCTCCGTGTCTGCGTGGGTTTTCTCCGGGTGCGCCGGTTTTCTCCCACAATCCAAAGATGCATTGGTCAGGTGAATCGGCTAGGCTAAATTGCCCATAGTGTTATGTGCATTAGTAAGAGGGAAATGGGTCTGGGTGGGCTACACTTCCGAGGGTCGGTGTGGACTGGCTGGGCCGAAGGGCATGTTTCCACACTGCAGGAAGTCTAATCTAATCAAATCAATGAATCTGACTCGGAGTCTCCTGGGTGTTGGTGAATCCTCCCCCCACCTCCCAAGGTTTCCTAGTCAGACCAACATTGATTTTTTTTTTCCAATCTGGAACCTCTTATTTATTTCCTCCACACCAACCCTCTGATAAGAACCATCCTGCACACACTGGACAAATCACATCTGGTTGAACTAAAATGAACCAAATTAGAACTTTAATTGCAGGCCTACCTTTGTTCCTTTCCATAACATTCCTGAATCTTCACCTGAGTTCTGATAACTTTCTGCAAAATGCTCCCCCCACCGATACGCCGACCACTTGTCACGATACCAGGGCAGGGACCAGTCCCCTGGGTCCTGTTCTCAGAGGGAGGAAGGGAGGGAGCAGCCAATGACAGATTAATCCCACACATCCAAAGCCTCCCTCGCTGGCACTGACCCATACTGCACATACGCCAACAATTGGCCAGCACTGCGCCCGTGCACAGGTCTCCCCTCCTACAGAGCATGCTCCAGATCACACAGGTGCCTGGGTGATTGACAGCAGCTGTGCCCAATAGAGTGGAGGGGGAGGGGCTGCAGGACTGGAACAATGGGATTGTAAACAATGAATGAATGTGGAGGACACTTGGGGATGGACAGGTCAGTGAGGGACAGGAGCAGTGCAGCAGCAGGAGGGAATACTGGACAAACTGAGCAATGGGAGAGCCTGACAGGAGAGAAACGACAGGATGGTTCTGTTTGGAGACTCAGGCAGGGACAGCTGGGAGACAGTATGGCCTGGTGGCTTGGGCATGATTTCCAATCAGCCTCTTCAAAGCCGCTGTTACCAAACTCTGAACCCGATTCTCTTGGTCCAGAGGTAAGGACACTACCGCCATTTCTTGGTGGGCTAGTGGAAAGAAGGGAAGATTTTCTCAATCTCACTCACATGGAAACTCCATGAGCTCCTCCCACTTACTGTCTACGGTGGGAATGGAGGAGACAGAGCAACTGGAAGGGGGTTAGGGATATAGGGACTGCCTTTCAAAAGGAACTCATCTGTGTTGGTGTTATTAACAAGACTCAGTACACAGTCACCAACACAAAGCTGGTGTATGTGAAATTTATCCAGAATATTAACACCCATAACTGGGTGACGCAGACCCCAATGTACAGAGTTAAGTCCGGGATATTAATAACGGCTTTGTGTGTGAGAAATCACGTCTCATGAACTTGATTCAATTTTTTTGAAGTAACAACAAAGAGGATTGATGACGGCAAAGCGGTAGAAATAATCTACATGGACTTCAGTAAGGCATTCAACAAGGTTCCCCATGGGAGACTGGTTAGCAAGGTTAGATCTCATGGAATACAGAGACAACTAGCCATTTGGATACAAAACTTGTTCAAAGGGAGAAGACAGAGGGTGGTGGTGGAAGGTTGCTTTTCAGATTGGAGACCTGTGACCAGTGGGATGTCACAATGTATCGGTGCTGGATCCTGAAATGTTCATAATTTATATAAATGATTTGGATGTGAATATAGGAAGTAATGTTCGTAAGATGACCCCAAAATTGGAGGTGTAGTGGACAGTGAACAGGATTACCTCAGATTATAATGGGATCTTGATCAGATGGTTGAATGTGCTGAGGACTGGCAGATGGAGTTTAATTTAGATAAATGTGAGGTGCTGCATTTTGGAAAAGCAAATATTAGCAGGGTGAATACACTTAATGATAAGGTCCTCGGGATTGCTGCTGAGAAAGAGACTTTGGAGTACAGGTTCATAGCTCCTTGAAATGCAGAATCACAGGTAGATAGGATAGTTAAGAAGGTGTTTAGTATATTTTCCTTTATTGGTCAGAGCACTGAGTATAGGAGGTGGGAAGTCATATTGCGGCTGTACAGGGCCTTGGTTAGGTCATGCTTGGAATATTGCATGCAATTCTGATCTCTTTCCTATCAAAACAATATTGTGAAACTTGAAAGGGGTCAGCAAAGTATTACAAGCATGTTGCTAGGGTTGGAGGATTTGAACCAAAGGGAGCGGATGAATACACTGTTTTCCCTGGAGCGTCAGATGCTGATGGGTGACCTTATAGAGGTTTATCAAATCAGTAGGGGCATGGATAGGGAAAATACACAAGATCTTTTCCCTGCGGTGGGGAGGAGGCATGATGGGGGATGGGAGACAGAGGGGAGACACCGAGAGGGGGAGGGTGACCGTTATTTTGTAGATTACAACACAACCCTGTTCCTGTTCTCTCCCTATCCCCTTCAATCCCTCTGAAGGGCTCAGAACAAGTGTACAGTCCCTGGAAAGTAGAGCTTCAGGGTGATCAAGTGCTGAAGGTCAGCTACCTGACCTGCTGTGCTTTTCCAGCGCCACACTTTAACACAAGCTGGAAGAACAACACCTCATTTTCTACTTGGACATCCTGAACACCTCTATCAAATTCAATAATTTTAGGCCCTGAACTCTCCAATGTCCTAGCGCCCTAGCCTCTTAACCCACACACCAGTCCTTGTTATCATAGAGCATGCCATTACACACTACCTATGGTTCGCCACTAACAGTCCTCATAAACAGCTATTCACCCTCCCCCAGCCAGTTCGTTATCCACTCCGTTGTCCAACTGCTCCCATCTCTTTCTTTGGACTCTATCCCCACCTATCATGTACTCCTTAACCCCTACCTTCTGCATAAAAAGCGACATTTCTTTTCAGTCACATCGGCTCTGAGGAAGGCTCAGCGAATCCAAAATGTTAATTCTGATTTCTCTTCTCAGATGCTGCCAGACCTGCTGAGCTTTTCCAGTACCTTTTGGTTATTGTGAGATTTACAGCATCCGCAGCTCTTTTGGTTCTAATTTACCAGGAATTTCTAATTCAGGTCTAGCCACCTAAAACCGTGTGTTTATCAACATTCCCAGTCCATACAAACTGAATTTCTCTCCCAATCTCTGCTGTCTCTCTCATTCCCTTCACACTCACGGAGTACACCCGCACCATAGTGACAGTGCACCTGCACAGTTTATGGTCACATGTTGGCCCACTGGACCCACCCCTCATTCACTCCCATTGTCTGGAGGATCACATCAACTCTCCTATTGGTCTGAAGCTGCCATCAATCTCACCGGCCCCATTGTGACACGAGTTGTGCGCTCCTCCCAGGAGTATTGGAGGCTGAAGGGTGACCTTATAGAGGTTTATCAAATCATGAGGGGCATGGATAGGATAAATAGACAAGGTCCTTGCCCTGGGGTGGGGGTGTCCAGAACTAGCGGGCATAGGTTCAATGTGCGAGGGGAAATATATAAAAGGGATCAGAGGGTCAACTTTTTTCACAGCAGGTGGTGTGTGTATGGAATCTTCTGTCAGGGGAAGTGGTGGAAGTTGGTAAAACTAGACCATTTGGCATCTCGATGGGTGTATGTATTGGAAGGGTGTAGTGGGATGTGTGCCAAGTGTTGGCAAATGGGACGAGATTAAGTTCGGATATCTGGTCAGCATGGACTAGTTTGACCAAAAGGGCTGTTTTCATGCTGTATATCTCTATGGCTCTGCACTGGCATGAGCTTCAACATTCAGTGAAAGGGGGCAGTATCACAGAGTAGAGGGACTGGGGGCTATTCAGCCCATTGGGGCTGTACTCTCTCTCTCTGGAGATGGTGCCAGTCTGTCCCAACTCACCTCCCATTTGCCTGTAAGAAATCTGCTCCTAGTTGAAATCACTGCTTAACTTTCTGAGTTCCAAGGAGAATTATCCGACCTTCTGCTAACTCTCCACATAGAGAAACGTATCTTATTTTAATGTTTCAGTGTTATCGAGATGTACAGCACAGAAACCAACCGTTTGGTCCAACTTGTCCATGCCGATCAGATATTCTAAATTAATCTCGTCCCATTTGACAACACTTGGCCCATAACCTTCTAAACCTTTCCTAATCACTTACCCAATCTTTTAAATGTTGCCTTTTAAATGTTGCAATTGTTCCAGCCACCACACTTTCTCTGGCAGCTCATTCCATACACATAGCACGTTCAGCTTGAAAACAATGCCCCTCAGATCCCTTATAAATTGTTTTCCTCACTCCTTAAGCCTGTGCCCCATAGATTTGGACACACCTAACCTGTGAATAAGATCCTGGTTGATCACCCTATCCATGTCCCTCACAATTGTATCAACCACTGAGGTCATCTGTCAGCATCCGATGCTCCAGGGAAAACAGCCCCAGCCTATTCAGCCCATCCCTATATAGCTGAAACCCTCAACCCTAGTAACATCTTTGCACATCTTTTCTGAACCCTTTCAAGTTTCACAATATCATTCCGATAGCGGGGAAACCAGGACTGAAAGCAAAATTTCAGAAGTGGCTGAATCAATGTGCTGAACAGCCACAAAATGCCGTCACAACTCGTGTACTCAATCCACTAACCAGTAAAGGCAAGGATACTAAACGCCTTCTTCACTACCCTGCCTATCTATGACTCCACTTTCAGGAACTATGAACCTGCACTCCAAGATCTTTGTTCAGCAACGCTCCTCAGGACCTTTCCATTAAGTGTATTAGTCCTGCCCTGATTTGATTTTCCAAAATGGAGCACCTCACATTTTTCTGAATTAAACTCCATCTGCCACTCCTTAGCCCATTTGTTTGAAGTCCCATTGTAATCTGAGGTAACCTTCTTCCCTGTCCACTGCACCTCCAATTTTGGTATCTATGTAAAGTCACTGACCATGCCTCCTATATTCACATAGAAAACATTTACATAAATGAAGAAAAGCAGTGGACCCAGAAACGATCCTTACAGCATATTGCTCATAGAACATAGAACATTAAAACACAGTACAGGCTCTTCGGCCCTCAATGTCGCGCCGACCTGTCATACCAATCTGAAGCCCATTTAACCAACACTATTCCATGTACGTCCATTTGCTTGTCCAATAACGACTTAAATGTACTTAAAGTTGGTGAATCTACTACCGTTGCAGGCAAAGCATTCCATACACGGACTACTCTCTGAGTAAAGAAATTACCTCTGACATCTGTCCTATATCTATCACCCCTCAATTTAAAGCTATATCTCCTCGTGCTCGCCGTCACCATTCTTGGAAAAAGGCTCTCCCTGTCCACCCTATCTAACCATCTGATTATCTTGTATGTCTCTATTAAGTAACGTATCAACCTTCTTCTCTAACGAAAACAGCCTCAAGTCCCTCAGCCTTTCCTTGTAAGACCTTCCCACCATACCAGGCAACATCCTAGTAAATCTCCTCTGCACCCTTTCAAAGCTTCCACATCCTCCTTATAATGTGGGGAACAGAACTGTACACAATACTCTAAGTGCAGCCTCACTAGAGTTTTGTACAGCTGTAGCATAACATCATGGTTCCGGATTTCGATCCCCCTGTTAATAAAAGCTAAAACCCTGTATGCCTTCTAAACAACCCCGTCAACCTGGTGGCAACTTTCAAGGAAATGTGTACCTGGACACTGAGATCTCTCTGCTCATCTACACTACCAAGAATCATACCATTAGCCCAGTACTTTGCATTCCAGTTACTCTGACCAAAGTGAAGCACCTCACACTTGTCCGCATTAAACTCCATTTGCCACCTCTCAGCCCAGTTCTGCAGCTTATCTAAGTCTCTCTGTAACGTACAACATCCTTCGTCACTATCCACAACTCCACCAACCTTCGTGTTGTCTGCAAATTTACTAATCCATCCTTCTACGCCCTCATCCAGGTAGTTTATGAAAATGACGAACAACAGTGGACCCAACGCCGACCCTTGCGGTACACTACTGGCAACTGGACTCCAGGATGAACGTTTCCCATCAATCACCACTGTCTGCTTTCAGCGAGCCAATTACTGATCCAAACTGCTTTATCTCCCACAATCCCACCCTTCCGCATTTTGTACAATAGTCTACTGTGGGGAACCTTATCGAACGCGTTGCTGAAATCCATATACACCACATCAACCGGTTTACTCTCACCTATCTGTTTGGTCACCTTCTCAAAGAACTCAATAAGGTTTGTGAGGCACGACCTACCCTTCACAAAACCGTGCTGACTATCCCTAATCAAATTATTCTTTTCTGGATCATATCTCTTATAACCTTTTCCAACACTTTACCAACAACTGATGTAAGGCTCACTAGTCTATAATTACCAGGTTTGTCTCTACTCCCCTTCTTGAACAGGGGAACCACATGTGCTATCCTCCAGTCTTCTGGCACTATTCCTGTAGACAATGATGATTTAAAGATCAATGCCAAGGCTCGGCAATCTCTACCTTGGCTTCCCAGAGGATCCTGGGATAAGTTCACTGGGCCAAATGGGTTTTATCTATTTTCACACTCTGCAAGATTTCTAATACCTCTTCCTCATGAGCCTTAATCCCACCTAGTCTAGTAGCCTGTATCTCAGTAATCTCAACAACATTGTCATTTTCTAAAGGGAATACTGTTGAAAAATATTCATTTAGTGCTTCCCCTATCTCCTCTGACTCTACACACAACTCCCCACTACTATCCTTGATTGGCCCTAATCTTATTCGTCATTCTTTAAATACCTATAGAAAGCCTTAGGGTTTACCCTGTTTCTATCCGCCAACAATTTCTCATGTGTCCTCCTGGCACTTCCGAGCTCTTTCTTTAGGACTTTGCTGGCTATTTTGTAACCCTCAAGCGCCCTAACAGACGCTTCACATCTCATCCTAACATAAGCCGCCTTCTTCCTTTTGAAGAGAGATTCCATTTCCTTTGTAAACCACAGCTCCTGCACTCTACAGCTTCCGCCCTGCCTGACAGGTATATACTTATCTCGGACAAATAGGGCCTTTTTCTTGATCTTTGAGGGTCCCTATTCTCTGCCTGCTTACTCGTTTATCCTTAGTGTATTTCTGGAATCTCTGGATTCTCTGGGAACCTATTTCCCAAAGCTCTCTCATGTCCCGTTTTTGCTCTCCTGGTTTCCCTCGAGGAGACTCCGACTGCCCCTATACTCCTCCAGGAATTTACACAAACCCAGCTGTCTGCACCTGCCGTATCGCTCCTTCATTTTCTTGACGAGACTCTCAATTTCTCTCGACAGGCAGCATTCCCTACACTACCTATTAAGGCCTTAACAGGAACATACTGTCTGTGTACTCTCGTTGTTGCAGGCCTATGGACGCAATGGCAGATGAGGACAAAGAAGCAATCATTCTCAGTAAAGAGGTGGTGTTGGGAAAGATAACAGCCGAAAGGTAGATGGGTCTCCTGGCTGTGATGGAGTGCATCCCAGGGGACGTTAACAGATGGCAGTGGGTAAATAGCAAATGCACTCGTGATAATTCACTAAAATTTGCTGGACTCTGGGACAGCTCTGACAGATTGGCAAGCTACAAATGTGATGCGAATATTTTAAAATGGACCTGTTAGCATAACTTCTTTGGTGGGGAAAATGCCCGATCTCTTAAGGAAGAAATAGTGAGCTATGTGGATAGAAATTATCTCATTGAGCAGACACAGCATCGATTCATGAAAGGTAGACTTCACTAAGATGAGTGGTAGAGCAATGTGTGCCGAGGCCACTGTAAGTCTGCACAGGGATACAGATAGGCTATGTGAGTGGGTAAGGATCTGCCAGATGAAGGACAAGATTGGGAAACGTGAAGTCATCCATTTTGGTCAGACTAACAGCAAACTGATGATGAAATGGTGAAAACTTGCAGCATGCTGCTGTGCAGAGGGAGCTGGGTGTCCTTATGCACGAATCACAGCAAGTTGGTTTTCA
The DNA here is from genome assembly GCF_047496795.1 of Chiloscyllium punctatum. NCBI lineage: Eukaryota > Metazoa > Chordata > Chondrichthyes > Orectolobiformes > Hemiscylliidae > Chiloscyllium > Chiloscyllium punctatum. The sequence goes on from NW_027309863.1 coordinate 231,612, forward strand.
GGTACAGCAGGTAATTAAGACAGTGAAGGGAATATTGTCCTTCATTGCTAGAGGGATGGTTATGCTGCAGCTGTACAGGGTGCTGGGGAGGCTACACCTGGAGTACTGTGTACAGGTTTGGTCCCCTTACATTCGCAAAGATGTACTGACACAGGAGGGAGTGTAGAGGAGGGTCACTAGTTTCAGTCAGGATTTCAGAGGGTTGGCGTATGCAGAGAGATTGAGGAAACTGGTAGTATGCTCATTGGAATTTCGAAATATGGGAGGTTGGATGGGAAAAAAAATAAAATTATGAACGGAGTAGATAAGATAGAAGCAGGGAGGTGATTTCCGCTAGGGGTCGCTTAACCTAGGGAGCAGAGCATCAAAATAAGGGGGTATCAGATTTAGGACTGAGTTCAGGATGGACTTCTTCAGCTAAATCTGTGAATCTGTGGAATTTGCTGCTGAGTGCAGCAGTTTAGGTTATCGACTTGACTATCGTTAGGTCAAAAGGTAGATTTGTGAACAGGAAAGGAATTAAGGGTTATGGTGAGAGAACAGGAAAGTGGAGCAGAGGCCATGAAAAGATCAGCCCTGATCTTATTAAATGGAAGAGCAGGCTTGAGGGGCCATGTAGCCTACTCCTGCTCCTCTTTCTTATGTTCTTATGTTCCCACTTTCCAGCCTGGGAATAGCAAAGGAATACCTTGTACTGTCAAAATTCGCCTTTGTCCAATTTAGAACACCATTTAGATCTGGTCTATTATTTTCTGTAACTATTTTAAAACTAGTAGAATTATCAAAGAACCCTGACAGCGTGGAAGTAGGCCATTCAGCTCATCACAACCACACGGACCCTCAGAGACACCTACCTTACCACTGCATTCCCCATGGCTAATCCACCTAGCGTGCACATCCCTGAACAATATGGGCAATTCAGCCTGGAATATCCACACAACCTGCATATCTTTAGATAATGGGAGGAAACCAGAGCAAATAGACGAAATCCACGCAGATAGTAACAACAAGGTGATGATCCCTTTCTTATTTCCCAGTTCCACCAAAATAACTTCACTGGACGTACTCCCAGGAATATCCTCCCTCAGCACAACTGTAATGCTACCTCTAAACAAAAAGGCCACTCCGCCTCCTCTCATGTCCCCCTTCCTATCCTTCCTCTTGCATCGATACCCGGGAACATTACGCTGCCAGTCCAACCCATCTCTGAGTAACGTTTCTGTAATACTCATGATATCCCAGTGCCACGTTCAAAACCATACCCTGAGCCCATCTGCCTTTCCCTGTCCGGCCTCTTGCATTGAAGTAAATGCAGTGTAACTTGTCAGTTCCACCTGGTTCTGTGCCTTGCCCTTGCCTGTCTTGACTGTCTGACTTCTGAACTGTACCAGCCTCAGACTTACCTCTTTTCTCACTATCTCTTTGGGTTTACCCTCACTGGATTAATGCCACCTGAGTAACACTAGCAAATCTCCCTGCCTGGATATTAGACACTTTCTAATTCAGGTACAATCCATCCTTCTTATGCAGGTCAACTCTACTCCAGAGGAGCTTACGATGATCAAAAGATGTGAATCCTTCTGCCCTACACCAGCTCCATAGCCAATCATTCATCTCCTCCATCCTGCTATTCCTACTCTCACTAGCATGTAGCACCAGAAGTAATGCAGATATTATGGTCGAGGACCTACTTTTTTATATTCCAGGCTAATTTGCTATATTCTCTCATCAGGACTTCATCTCTTCCCCTTCCTATGTCATTGGTACCAATGTACAATGACCTCTCACTGGTCATTCTTCCCTTTGAGAATATTCTGCTACCTGTCCGAAACATCCTTGATCCTGGCACCAGGGAGGTACCACCCCATTCTGATGTCTGTCAGCTACAGAAAGGGCAGTCTGTGCCCAACTACAGAGTCCCTTATCATCCTTGAGCGTTTGGAATCTGATATACCTCTCATTATAGTCGAGCCAGTCTCAGTAGCAGTAACTTGGCTGTCAGTGCAAAATTCCCCTGAGAGTCTATGACCACCTACATTATCCATAATAGTATACTTGTTTCAGATGGGGATAGCCACAGGAGACTCCTTCTCTACCTACCTCCCTCTCCTACCTTTCCGAGAGGTAACCCATCTACCTGACTGTATTGGCAGTTTTTCGGCCTGAAACTGCCACCTATCACACATCCTGACTTTTGTAAATTCTTCATTACCATTAAGCACCGCTCCATCTGATCCATGTGATCCAAGAGGATTTGCATCACTTCCTGTAGGCTATCCTCAGGATCATTCAAACTCCCCCTACTCTCCTCCAGGAAGTGCACATCACTGTACGAATGGCCATCTCTGCACCTTAATCTGTAGACCCAGAAAAAGGCAGAGTCTTACAGCTTTACAAAAGACTACTCTCGAATACATTAGTACCTGTATTTTACATTTAAAACATTCAACCAAAAGATCATAACAGAGGCACTTAAACTAGTAAACACTCACCCTACTGAATGTTGCAGATTTGAAAAAGTAAAACAGAGTAAGATTTACCTTTGAAGAGACTGAAACCCACTGAGCTGATCCCCGGCTGTGAGTCACAGACATACAGCACGGAAACAGACCCTTCAGTCAAACTCGTCCATACCGACCAGTTTTCCGAACCTAATCTCGTCCCATTTGCCAGCACTTGGTCAATATCCCTCTAAACCCTTCCTATTCATATACTCATCCAGATGCCGAATAAATGTTGCAATTGTACCAGCCTTCACAACTCCCTCTGGCAGCTCATTCCATAAACACAACACCGTCGCATGAAAAAGTTGCCCCTTAGGTCCCTTTTATATCTTTTCCCTCACGCTAAATCTATACCCTCTAGTTCTAGACTCCCCCACTCCAGTGAAAATCCCTTGTCTATCTATCTGATCCATGCTCATGATTTTATAAACCTTTGAGATCACTCCTCAGCCTCTGACGCTCCAGGGAAAACAGCCCCAGCCTGTACAGCCTATCCCTATATTTCAAATTCTCCAACCCTAGCAACATCCTTATAAATCTTTTGTGAACCTTTCAAGTTACACAACATCTTTGTGATAGGTGGAGAACAGAATTGCGCACAATATTGCAAGAGTGGCCAAACCAATGTCCTGAACAGCCGCAACATGACCTCCCAACTCTCTTACTCAGTACTCTGACTAATCAACGAAATCATACCAAACACCTTCACTATCCTATCTACCTGCGCCTCTACTTTCAAGGAGCTATGAACCTGCACAGCAAGGTCCCTTTGTTCAGCAACACTCCCCAGGACCTGACCATGATGTGTATCAGTCCTGCTAAGCTTTGCTTTTCCAAAATGCAGCACCTCGCACTTATCTGATTTGAACTCCATCTGCCACTCCTCAGCCCATTTGCCCATCTGATCAAAATCCCATTGAAATCTGAGGTAACCTTCTTCACTGTCCTCTACACCTCCAAGTTTGGTGCCATCTACAAACTTACTAACTATACCTCCCGTGTTCACATCTAATTCATTTATATAAATGATGAGAAGTAGTGGACCCAGCACGATCCTTGTGGCATTCCACTAGTCACAGGCCTCCAGTCTGAAAAATAATCATCCATCACCACCACCCTCTGTCTTCTGCCTTTGAGCCAGTTCTATATCCAAATGGCTACTTCCGTGAGATCTAACCTTGATAACCAGTCTCCCATGGGGAACCTTGTCGAACACCTTACTGAAGTCCATATAGATCGCATCTACTACTCTTCTCTCATCAATCCTCTTTGTTACTTCTTAAAAACCAGATCGAGTATGTGACACATGATTTCCCATGCAGAAAGTTATGCTGACTATCCCTAATCAGTCTGTGCTTTTCCAAATACACGCAAATCCTGTCGCTCAGGGCTCCCTCCAACACCTAGTCTAGCACAGCATCTGTAGTTCCTGGGCTTGTCCAAACTGCCTTCGTTAAATAGTAGCGCCGTATTAACCAACCCGCAGTCTTCTGGCACCTCAGCTGTGACTATCAATAATACAAAAATCTCAGCAAGAGGCCCAGAAATCACTTCCCTCGCTTCCCACAGAATTTTAGGGTACAACTGATCAAAGCCTGGGGATTGATCCACCTTTATGCGTTTCCAGACATCCCGTACTCTGTAGTATGGACATTTTTCAAGATGTCACCATTTATTTCCCCACATTCTACATCTCCCGTGTCCTTCTCCACAGTAAATACTGATGCAAAATATTGCATCTTGATAAAACAAACGAGGGCAGGACTTACACTAATTAAAAGTAAGGCTTTGAGTAGTGATATGGAACAAAGAGACTGAGAGGTACAGGTCTTCTTAGTCTGTGTCACATGTAGACAGGGTGATTAAGAAGGTGGTTAGCACACTTATCTTCGTTGCTCAGACCTCTGAGTACCAGAGTTGGGAATTTAGGTTGAGGCTGTACAGGATGCTGGGGAGGCCTCTTCTAGAATACTGTGTCCAGTTCTGGTTGTGCTGTGATAGGAAGGATATTATTAAATTGGAGCGGATTCGGAAGAGACTAACCGGGATGTTGCCATGAATGGAGGGATTGTGTCACAAGGAGAAGCTGGATAGGCTGGGATGCTTTTTCACTACAGCGTAGGAGGTTGAGGGATGACCTTAAAGGATTATAAAACCATGAAGCGTGTAGATAAGGGGGAGGGGGGGATTCAAGACCTGGGTGCATACAATTTGAAAATAGAGGAGAAAGGTTTAAAAAATAAATTGGGGATTTATTTTTACCTTTACATGTGTGAAGTGAACTCCCAGAAAAAGAAGCAGCTGTGAATACAATTACAATGTTTAAAAGACATTTAGACAAGTCCATAAATAGGAAATGTTTGGATGAATGTGGACCAAGCGGAGGCAGGTGCGATTAGATTAGTTGGGAATTATGGTCAACACGGACTGGTTTAACCACAGGGTCTGTCTCTGTTCTGTATCATTTTATGACTCAAGCTCTCGCTATCTCTGAATTCCTCCATGCTCACAACTCCCCAGATCACTGTCACCTCATCCAGACTAAACTCTTCCTTATCTCTAGAAATCCTCTCTCGCCTCAGAACCATCACTATCTCTGGTATCACAAGCATCTCTGTAACATCCTCCAATTGCCTCCCATCTCATCACCCACCCTCACGATCTCTAATCTTGACAACCCCCACAAATCTGTCCTTCTCCACAGTAAAAACTGATGCCACTCGTTTAGTATCCCCCCCAACAACCCCATCTCCTGTGTCTTCACACATAGGCTGCCTTGCTGATCTTTGAGGTGGCCTATTCTCTCTCTAGTGACCCATTTGCTCTTAATGTATTTGTAAAAACCCTTTCCCTATTCGCCAAAGCGGTCTCCTGTCCCCTTTTTGCCTTACTGATTTTACTCTTAAGTATACTCCTCTTGCCTCTATACTCGAAGGATGTTTGTGATTTTTGGATTGGAATAAATGCAAAATATTACATCTTGGTAAAACAAACGTAGGCTGGACTTAGACTGATTAAAAGTTGGGCCTCGGATAGTGATATGGAACAAAGAGACCGAGGGGTTCAGATCTTTGAACTATGTGTCACATGCAGACAGGGTGGTTCAGAAGGGCTTTAGCACATTTGCCTTCATTGCTCAGATCTTTGAATATAGGCGTTGGGACATTATGTTGAGGTTGTACAGGATGTTGGGGAGGCCTCTTCTGGAATACTGTGCCCAGTTCTGCTTGTGCTGTTATAGGAAGGATATTATTAAATCGGAGCAGGTTCAGAAGAGATTTACCAGGATGGTGATGGGAACGGAGGGATTGAATTATAAGCAGAGTCTGGATAGGTTGGGTCCTTTTTCACTGGAGCACAGGAGGGTGAGGGGTGAACTTATTAGAGGTTTATAAAATCCTGAAGAGTTTTGGTAATGTGAACAGCAGGTGCCCTTTCCAGGAGGGGGCGCGATTCAAGATTGGGGACATCCTTTTCTCAAATTAAAAAGTAAGGCTTTAAAAAGAAGTTCCGATGTTATTTTTTGTTTTTGCACAAGAGTGGTTCACATGTGGAATAAACTTGCAGAGGACGTGGTAGATGTGAATGCAATTACAATTTCAGGGTGGCACAGTGGCTCAACGGTTAGCACTGCGACCTCTCAACACCAGGGACACAGGCTCAATTCCTGTATTGGGTGACTGTCCATGTGGAGTTTGCATATTCTTCCCCATGACAGCGTGGGCTCCTCCACGAACTCCCATATCCTCCCACAATCCACAGATGTACAGGGTAGGTGACCTGACTGTGCTCAATTGCCCATAGTGTTCAGGAATGATTGGGTTGAGTGAATTAGTCGGGGTAAATGTAGAGCAAAAGGGTAGGGGAATGGGATTCTAATAGGAAAACAACATTTGGACCCGTATATCAACAGGGAATGCTAGGATGGACTTGGACCAAGTGGAGGCAGGTGCGATTAGTTCAGTTCGAATTTATGGTCGACACGGACTGGTTGGACCACATGTTCTGTGTCGATGCTGTGTAACTTTATGACTCGTTACCTCTGTAAATTCCTCTATGTTTGGAACTCTCCCTATCAGTGCCATCTCATCCAGCCTTACAAATCCTCCACATCTCTATAATTCCACTCCAGCCTCAAAATTCAAAAACCTCTATCACAAATATCTCTATCTCTGTAACATCCTCCATCCTCACAATCCTTTCCAACTTGCATCTCCTCCAGCTTCATTATCCTCCCCATGTCTAATCCCCTCCAGACTCTCAAAGCTCTGCTATATGTGCCTTTCTTTATTTCCAGCTTTCAGGATGCCCAATGTTTATTTCTCACTTGATGATTGCCCTTTACAATTCCTGCGCTGAGCTTCTGAATTTCCTCTTAAATCTCTGCGTCTCACTTTCCTCCCAAGAAAATCGACCAATCATGTGTCATCTATTCTAGTATCACCGTTTCTGACCTGATGTCCAATGGAGCCTGTCATATTCCTATAATAAACATCTCAGCGGTCTACAGAACAGAAAAACGTTCTGGTGGTCCATCGAATCTGAGAGAAAGAAAACTACGACTGAAAACTACCACCATACTATTATCCTCCTCTATTTTCCAGTACATGTGGAAAAGTGTCATCTATCATGGCATAGCAAGTGCACACTAAATACATCTCAAATGATTTCGGGATTTGTGTCTCCCACCCTCACAGACAGTGAGGTTTAGTGCAAGTGTTGCTCGATGATGACATCACCCACAGGAACACAGAGCAGCTGGGTCTGTGCAAACCAGAGTTTGCCCACACATTGGGAAGGATGGCAGGGTCCCTGAGAGGGGGCACAGGAGAGTTACCAGGATGGTTCAAGGAATGGGGGATTTTAGTTGCAGGGACATGGGTGTTGTTAATACATATCAAGAATATCCATCTACAATAGATGGACTCTTGTTCTCAACCTCTCCCCTTGCCTGGGCTGTGGTAACCTTCAGGTTAAACCACCACCAGACATCTCTCCCTAATGAGAGAGCAGCCCTATGGTCTGGTAGGACAATGCTGACTTTACCTTTTACACAGTGATGCCACTGTGCATCGGAGGTGGAGAGAGGGAATGCTGAAGGTGGTGGATGGGACACCACTCAGGCACAGTGCTTTGTCCTGGAGGATGTTCGCTTTCTTTAATACTGTTGAGGGCTGCACTGATGAAGGCAAGTGGAGAATGTTCCAACACGATCCTGATGTGTACCTTATAGAGAGCAAACAGACACTGGGGAATCAGGGGTTTGGGGAAACTGAGGTGTTCTCATTGTAGCAAAGGAAATTGAGGGGAGCTGAGAGACAAGTGCTTACAAAACATATACAACAGGATGTTAAACCTTGCACTCATCAACTCATCATAAAAGGATTACTGGACACATATTGAAGATTTTGGGGAGATCTATTGAGGGACGGTTTGATTCAAAGGAGAATTTTTATGCAGAAAATGGAATTGAGCTGGAACAAAATACTCACACACAGTGCAAATATCCAGGTCCTGAGGTCCTGATGAATGGAGTAATTCAATCAGAGTTTGGCATTACAGTTACTGAGATTGCCATCTGAATATCCACCTGTAGTATCCTGTAATACAAATTTATAAAATCTGTCACTGTCAGTTCAGGTTAGAAACTCACACCATCCCCTCCTCCTGGTCCAGGATGACTGTACATATTACCCCTTGTGGAGGTCAGTAGTCAGTTCAGGGGGAAATCTGTGTGGGTTTCTATGATTTTCCAACTTGGGACTTCATGTGACTGAACAGGGCAGATCTTTGACACATGGGACAGAATGTTCCAAGAGTCAGTGAGATTTGGAGAGTAGGATTTCCTTCCTTTTCTTTCCTTCCGTTCTGCCGCTGTGCCTCATCAATAAGACATGGGGGGGGGTGAAAGGCTCATGCAGCTCGATGGGCAAGTTGTCTCCATTCTGACCAAAGGGCAGCAAGATCCTCCCAGTCATTCCAAAGAGTCTCTCTGAAAAGACAGCAACTCAGCATGCTTCACACTGCCCGGTGCTCCCTGGAAAGATTGAGAAGAATGAGGGGGGAGTCTCCTAGAAAATGTAGAACAGTAAAATTCCAAAAGGATTATAAACAGTTTACAGAGATGGATTCGGAGAAGTGGACAAGTTGGTAAATGGAGCATAACTTGGGATAATGTGAAGTTGTTCATTTTGGAGGAGGTAATAAAAGAACAGAGGACTATTTAAATGGTGGAAACTGTAGAAAGCTGCAACACAAAAGGGACCCAGGGGGTAACTGTGCAGGAAACACAGAAAGCTAGCACACAGTTACAACAGGTCATCAGGAAGGGGAATGGAATATTATTCCTGATTTCAGGGGATTTGCAGTATAAGAGTTTGGAGTATATACCTGAGAGGCACTTTATATAGTGCGAGTGAGACCACATATGGAGTAATGAGAGAAATTTTGGTCCCTTTATTTAAGGAAATACATCACTTCATCGGAAGCATTCAGAGAAGATTTACTGGGATGATCCCTGGTTTGCAGGGACTATCTTTTAAGAAAAGGCTGAAGAAGTTGGGACTGGACTCATTGGATTTGGGGGAGAATGAGAGGCGATCTTATTGAAACACATTGGCTTATTAAGGGGTATGACAGGGTAAATACTGAGAGGATGTGTCCCATCATGAGGGAACCTAGAACCAGATTCTGGGTCAGTTGCAGAATCAAGGGTTCTGTTTTAGATTTGTCAACTTTAATGCAACACAGACATGGGTAAGGGGTTTCAGTAGCAATGGAGCTGGGGTGAGGTGGAGAAAAGCAACATTTTAGAGATCGGAATTCCAGGTGTTTGCAATTGTGTAGATGTCTGATCAGAAGGTTACCTTGGGGTCAGAACATGAGAGCAATATTGTTAAGTTCTGCCTCAGGCATTTCCCAGTAAGAGGGAGGGGCTGAGCAGTAAGGGAAAGTAATTTGTAATAGCAACTGAAGGCAATGGGTTTAACCATTGCAGTGTTTCAGTGGAGGAAATTGCAGCCAATCGAGTGGTAAGCAGTTTGATGAATGAGTAACAGTGGAGCAATAGAGAGGGATGATAGGGAGAGAGAGCTGGGCATCGTCAGTGTACATGTGAAACCAATACGATGTCACCTCCTGGCAGTGTGTGTAGGTGAGATACAGGAGGGGACAAAGATAGATCCTGGATGAACACCACATATGAGGAATTCAGAAAGGAAAGGGAGAGTGGAGATGGAGCAGGATTTTCCAACAACCTTGAGGTCAAGTATTAGTTCTTAGCAGAATTGGAGAGAAGGACATAACCAGAAAAGACAGACAGGACAACGAACAATATTTGTGAATTGGGGAGGGGGAGTGATGAGGAGGGGCCCGACTCCAAAACTGCTATTTCTACATCAGTGACATCACCCAACTCCACCCTAGTCTCAGCTCATTTACTGAAATACTCGTCCATCCCTGTGTTATCTCCAGACTACGTTATCCAAACACAGTCCTGGCCAGCCTCCCACATTCAACTTACATATAATCTCAAGAGTATCGAAAACCCTCCTGCCCGAGTGCTCACTTGTACTAAAACTTGTTGATTCATCAAAAGGCTCCTTCCAAGCAACAATTTAAAATTCTCACCCTTGATGTAATTCCTGGCTGTGAACATCCCTGTCTCCCTGAACCACACAACCTGAGAGACCTCGACAACTCATTTTCTTTCAGACTCCCAAAGATGCATTTATGTATTGCTTCACCAGTCTGGCTGTTTCGACACGGTCAAGGGAACAAAGTCTGGAATTCGCACCCTGACCCTCTCAGACTTGCTTTCCTCCTTTAATGTATTCCTGAAAACCTGCTTATTTGGCAATACTTTTGATCACCTGACCTAATATCCCCATCTGTGGCCTTATGTCAGAAATTCTCAATTTCTGTGAAATTATAAAAATGATAAAAATACAAACCGTTGTTGATTTGCACACACATTGTCAACTCTTCACTGTCACTGAGTGAATAATCTGTAACATCTCTTACCCAAGTCACCACACCAACTGCAGCTGTACAAGGAAGTCAAACATCACCCTCTCCACAGGCAATGGGGCTTTGGCATTAATCACTGGTGTCTGTGGAGAGAGAAACACATAGTTGATATTTCAGGGAGTGCTAAATGCATTACAGGAAGTGAGAATGTTGCAGAATTTGATGGTCAGAAATGGAAGGAAAATGCACTCTTTTGTTGAAAAAAAGATTTATTCACTGGCAAAGATACTGTGGAAAATTTAGTCCGTTGAGAGAGCAGCACATTGTCAGGGGTTGGGCAGCAGAGGAAAATTAACTTACAAAAGGTCTGTGAAAGTAACAGTAAAACACTAAACAAGCCAAACAGCCTGTGCCCAAAGACTTTAACTCCCTTCCCGCTCCACCAAAGATATGCAGGTCCTGGGCCATCTCCACCGCCAAATCCCAGGCATCTGATGCCTGGATGAAGAACGCCTCATCATCTGTGTTCAGATCCTCCAATCACATGGGATCAATGTGGATTTCACCAGTTTCCTCATTTCCACTCCACCCACCTTATCCCAGATCCAGCCTTCCAACTCGGCACTGCCCTTTTGACCTGTCCTACGTTTCCATCTTCCTTCCCACCAATCAGCTGCTGCCTGACCTGCTGTGCTTTTCTAGCATCACACTCTTTGACATTGAAAACATCCTGACTCTGACACTGTGTAAATCCTGCCCTATCACTCCCTGCCAAGGAAGGCTGTGCATGCGTCCCCCTACAGCTTGCCCCTCTCAAAGTTGGCAGCCACACACATGTCCCGTGGATCACTGCCCCCAATAAAGATGGCGGCGATCACTCACACCTTTCACCATTTGAAGCATTTTCCCGTTTGCCACAAACACAGGCCTGGGATTTTCAAATTTGTGTTTTCCGATGTGCACTAAGTTCTGTAAAACGTCTCAGCCCGTTCCATTAAAATTTCCTTCTCTTCCTGATCAATATGTCTTTCCTTTACCATGCCCTGCACCTTCACACATTTCCATTGCCTTGATCACAACATCACAGTGCTGCCAGTGAAGCTTATCACGTGGTATCACTTTATTCCTGATGAAGGGCTTTTGCCCGAAACGTCGATTTTGCTGCTCCTTGGATGCTGCCCCTTGGATGCTGCCTGAACTGCTGTGCTCTTCCAGCACCACTAATCGAGAGGCTTATCACGTGGTTAGTGTAGCCACGCCCCTCATTCACTCAGACCAACCGGCACTACCTTGTCTTTCAGCCCCGTCCCCATCCTTTTATTGGTCCTGCACTGAGATCAATCACCAGAGGCCCTTTGTGAGCTGGAGCATGCTCAGTGCTTCCTGCTTTTGCTGCTGTTTATCAGGTATAAGAGAGAGAGTGTTCATTCCTGTTTCTCCTAATGTCAGACATTAACAACAACGACCTGCATTGTATGGAGCCTTTCACACTGACAAATCTCCTAAAGTGCTTCACGAATGCTGGAAATGTTGATTAAAGAGAACAACTTTAAGATACATCTTTGAGGAGTATAGAGGGGGTTGGGAAGGATATTTAAGAGATTTTTAGATCAGACAAACCGTCTAAAGAGCAACCCACCCAGACCAATTCCCCTACATCTAACACGACGGGCAATTTAGCATGGCCAATTCACCTAACCTGTACATTTTTGGACTGTGGGAGGAAACCGGAGCACCCGGAGGAAACCCACGCAGACACTGGGAGAATGTGCAAACTCCACACAGACAGTTGCCTGAGGTGGGAATAGAACCCGGGTCTCTGGCGCTGTGAGGCAGCAGTGCTAACCACAATGCCACCGTGCCGCCCATCTGCAACTCTGTCCTCTGCAGCTCCAATCATGGAGTGATGTCTGTGGAGAACAGCTTACGACGGAGACAGTTAGTGGCTAACCGTAGTTTAGCAACCCCATGTCCTAGCCCCCCTACCCCACACACCAGTACTTGTTCTCACAGCCTGTCATTACACACTACCTATGGTTAGCCACTAACAGTTTCCACTAACAGCTAGTAGCCCTCCCCCAGCTAGATCGTTATCCACTCCTTTATCCAACCCTTCTTCTCGCTCTATTCCCACCTATCCTTTAATCCTTACATCCTCCCCTAAACCCTTCCCTCTGCATATAAACCAACATTTTTTTCTCTCAGTATCAGTTCTGAGGAAGGGACACCGGATCTGAAATGTTAACTCTGATTTCTCATCACAGATACTGCCAGACCTGCTGAGCTTTTCCAGAACCTCCTGGTTGTTTTTTCTGATTTACATCTTCCACAGTTCTTTTGGTTTTAATTTCCCGGGAGTTTGTAATTCAGGTCCAACAGCCTCTGTCCCAGTCTCTGCTGTCTCTCCCAACCCCACCCAGTGACACGGCACCTGCACAGCTCATGGACCTGTGTCATCTTGCTGGCCACACCCCTCATTCACTCCCATTGGCTGCAGGACCACACAGACTCTCCTCCCATTGGTCTGGAGCTGCCGTCAATCAGCCGGGCCCCATTGTGATGAGAGTGGAGGGCTAATCCCTCTCTCTGCCCTGGGATGAGCTTCATCATTCACAGTGAATGGGGCAGTACCACAGAGCACAGGGCCTGGGGGCTATTCAGCCCATTGGGGCTGTACTCTCTCCCTCTGGAGATGCTGCAAATCTGTCCCAAATCCCCTCCTATTTGCCCACAGCCCCCCAAATCTTTCCTTAAAAATTAAAATTCCAAGTCTCTTTCAGAATACCTGCTGAATCTGTGTCATTCAGACTGTTCCAGATGCTCAGAACTTACTGAGTACAATAATGTTCACATTTTCACTTTGTATTATTTGACAATTACTTGAAAGTAGTTACTAAAAGTTATGACAGTGTTAACAATTCCTCTCTCTCCTCAAATTCAAGACCTTGGAACCAAATCTGCACCAGGTCAAAATCACTGCTTCACCTTCTCAGCTCCAAGGACAATTATCTGTGCTTCAGCTTGCTCTCCACAAAAGAGGAATGCATCTTAGTTTATTAATGTCATAGACATATACAGCACAGAAACAGAACTTCGGTCCAATTCATCCATGCCAACTAGGAATCCTAAACTACTGGAGTCCCATTTGCCAGCTATTGGCCTGTATCCATCAAAACCCTTCCTGTTCACGTACCCAATCGGATGCCTTTTAAATGTTGTGATTTTATCAGCCTCCACTACTTCATCTGGCAGCTCATTCCATACACACACCACACTCAGCTTGCAAACGTTGCCCTTAGATTCCTTTTAATCGTTGCCCTCTCAACCATGTGCTCCAGTTTTGGACCCATCTAACCTCAGGAAAAAGAACCCCGTCTGCTCACCTTATCCATGCCCCTCGTGATTTTATAAATCTCCATGAAGTCACCTCTCAGTCTTGGACTCTCCAGGGAAATTAACCCCAACCTATTCAGCCTCTCCCTGTAGCCCAAATCCTCCAAACCTGGCAACGTTTTTGTAAATCTTGTCCGAACCTTTTCACGTTTCACAACATCCTTCCCAGAACAGGGAAAATCAAACTGAAAACAGAATTCGAGAAGTGGCTTAATCAATGTATTTTAAATGTTGTAATTGTACTCTCCTTCACCCCTTCCCTTGGCAGCTCACTCCAAACATGCACTGGCCTCAAACTGTCCAACTCTGGCAAAGTCCTTGCAAACATTTTCTGAAATGTTTCAAGTTTCACAACATCATTCCTGGAACAGGGAGATTGGAACTGAAAACAGAATTCCAGAAGAGCCTTAATCAATGTCCTGTACAGCAACAACATGACGGAGAGCATAACAAACGCTGCATTCACTCCCTTACCTACCTGTGACTCTACTTTCAAGGAACTATGAACCTGCACTCCAAGGTCTCTTTGTTCAGCAACACTTCCCAGGACCTTACCAGTAAGTGTATAAGTCCTGCCCTGATTTGTCTTTCCAAAATCCAACAGCTAACATTTATCTCAATTGAACTCTATCTGCCATTCCTTGCTCCACTGGCCCATCTGATCAAGATCCTGTTGTATTCTGAACTAACCTTCTTCGCTGTCCACTACACCTCCAATTTTGGTGTCTTGTGTAAAGCTACTAACCATATCTCATATATTCACATCCAAGTCATTTATATAAGGACCCAATAATTGATCCTTGTAGCACACTGCTGCTCACAGTCCTCCAGTCCACAAAGCAAATCTCCATCATCACCCTCTGTCTCCTACCATCAAGCCAGTTTCGTACCCAAATGGCTTGTTCCCCTTCATTCCATGTTATGTAACCCTGCTAACCAGTCTGCTTTGTGGAATCTTGTCGAATGTCCATATAAACAACGTTCACAGCCTGGTTTAATCAATTTTCTTTGTCACTTCAAAACATTCAGTCAAGTTAGTGAGACACTATTGTGCACGTACAAAGCCACATTGAGAACAGTCAATAATTATTCCTTACTTTTCCAAATAGATGGATATCCTGTCCCTCAGAATCCTTTCCAACAACTTGCCTGCCACTGACTTCAGGCTCACTATTTTCTTGTTCCATGGCCTCTCCTTACCACCTTTTTAAAATAATGGCACCTCATCTGTCGCTATCAATGATACAAATACCTCAGGAGAGGCCCAACAATCACTTCCCTAGATTTCCAGAAAGTTCCGGGATACATCTGATCAGGTCCCAGGGCGTTATTCAACTTGATGCGATTCAAGACATCCAGTAACACCTCCACTGTAACATGGATACTTTTCAAGTTCTCTCTGTTTATTTCTCCAAACTCTCGAGCTTCCATATCTTTCTCCAGTAAAAATGACGTGAAATATTTCCATATCTTTCCCACCCCTGGTGGTTCCATAGACAGCCTCGTTAATCTTTAAGGGGTCCTATTCTCTGGTCCAGTTAATCTTTTGTCTGTGATATATTTGTTTGATCTCTTTGGATTCTACTTAAACCATTTCCTGAAGCTATTTCATGTCAAACAGCATCAGCAGCAAGCAACAGAGCTAAACGATCCCACAACCAATAGATCAGATCGGAGCTCTGCAGTTCTGCCACACCCAGTTGTGAACGGTGATGGACAATTAAACAACTCACTGGAGGAAACATCACAGATATCCCCACCCTTACTGGTGAAGGGGTCTCACACGCCCACGCACCAGATAAGATGACAGCATTTGCAGCAATCTTCAGCCAGAAGTGCAAAGTGGGATGATCCATCTCAGCGTTCACCAGTGATTTCCAACATCACAGATGTGAGTTTTAAGCCAGTTTGATTCAGTGTGAATAACATCAAGAAATGGTTAAGTAGTGCAAAGGCTACGGGCCCTACCAATATTCTGGCAATAATACTGATGGTTTGAGCTCCAGAACTTGCCACCCACCAAGCTAAGGACCGCTCCAGCCCTGGCATCTAGCGACAATGTGGAACCTTGCCCAGGGATGTTCAGCACAAAAACACAGGGCAATGCAACCCAAGCAATTTCCATCTATCAGTCCACACTCGATCAGCAGTAAAGTGATGGAAGATGTCATCAAAAGGGGTATCAAGCAGCATCTGCACAGCAATAGCCAGCTGAGTGACACTCATTTTAGGCTCCACCAGGGTCACTCAGCTCCCGATTGTGTTACGGCCCTGATTCACAACCTGACAACCAGCTGAATCCCAGAGGTGAGGTGAGGGTGACAGCCCAGTCCCACTCCAAGATCACTATTTCTAGCTGATTCTACCCTTGTCTCAGCTCATATACTGTCATCCACCTTGTGTTATCTCCAGACGTCAGTATCCAAACACACTCCTGGCCAGCTTCCCACATTCAATCTCCCTGTAATCTTAAGAAAAACTAAATCTCTGCTGCCCAAGTACTCCCTCGTACCAAAACTTGTTGATCCATCACAAGGCTCCTATTCATAATCAACAACATAGAGCCACAGAGATGTACAGAATGGAATCAGACCCTTCAATCCAACCCGTCCATGCCAACCAGATATTCCAACCCAATTCCGTCCCACCTGCCAGCATCCGGCCCACATCCCTCAATTTAAAATTCTGACCCTTGATTTAATTCCTGATTGTGATCATCCCTAGCTTGCCGCATCAGACCTCCGTGAAGACCTCGACAACCCATTCTGTTCGAGACTCCCAATGATCTATTAATTCATTACTTCACCTGTGTGGCTGCTTTTACAGTTGCCAAAGCATCATTTTCTGAAATTCGCAGCCAAAACCTCACAGGTCTGCTTTCCTCCTTTAAGACATTCCTCAAAGCCTGCTTATTTGGCAATGCTTTTGGTCACCTGACCTAATACCATCAGTCTCTGACCTTATGTCTAAAGTTCCCAATAATATTTTTGTGAAATTATAAGCATGATGATAAAACTACAAACTGTTCTTGATTTGGACATTACCTTCAAATCATCACTGTTGCTGTAATGAATACTCTGTAATATCTCTTACCTAACCACATTGTGGGAGTACCTTCACCACACAAACTGCAGCTGTACAAGAAAGTCAAACATCACCCTCTCCACAAGCAACAGGACTTTGGCATTAATCACTGGTATCTGTGGAAGGAGAAACACAGTTGATGTTTCAGGCAGTGCAAAACAGATTACAGGGAATGAAAATGGTGCAGAATTTGATAGTCCGAAATGGAAGGAAAATACACTTGCTTATTGGAAAAAAGAATTCTTGAGTGTCAAAGATTTTCCAGAAAGAAAATTAATAAGCAGCACATGG
Organism: Chiloscyllium punctatum; assembly: GCF_047496795.1. NCBI lineage: Eukaryota > Metazoa > Chordata > Chondrichthyes > Orectolobiformes > Hemiscylliidae > Chiloscyllium > Chiloscyllium punctatum. The sequence continues at coordinate 248,852 of NW_027309863.1, forward strand.
TCAGGGGCTGGGCGGCAGAGAAAAATTAACTTACAAAAATGTCTGTAAAAGTAATCGTAAAATACGAAACAGACCAAAAATACACCCATTGTTTGATACTGAGCAAGCTAGATATTGACAAAGTGCTCATAAGGGAGCCCAGAGATGAAGTAGAGCTGTAGAAGCTGTTATGATCCCACAGTGATAGAGACGTATTGCACCGACACAGACCCTTCGGTTTAACTCATCCATGCCAACCCGGTATCCGAACCTAGTCTATTCCCATTTGCCAGCACTTGGCCCATATCCCTGTAAACGCTTCCTAATCATATCATGTGTCTATTTAGATGCCTTCAACAAGTTTTAATTGTACTAGCCTCCACCACTTCCTCTGGCAGCTCATTCCACCCACTGCATGAAAGAGTTGTTCTTTAGCCCCCTTTGAATTTTTGCCCCGTTAACCCTAAAGCAATGTCCTCTACTTTTGGACACCACTACTCCAGGGAAAACACCTTGTTCATTTACCTTGTTCATGCTCCTCATGATTGTATAAATCTCCATAACATCACCGCTCAGCCTATGGCACTCCAGGAAAAACAGCCCCAGCCTTTTATGCCTCATCCTGTAGCTCAAATCCTCCAACCCTAACAACATCCTTGTAAGTCTTTTTTGAAACCTTTCAAGTTTCACAGCACCCTTCTGATAGGAGGCAGGCCAGAATTGCACACAATATTCCAAAAGTGGCCTAATGAATGTCCTGTACAGCAACATGACCTCCCACATCCTATATTCAATGCTCTAGCCAATAAAGGAAAATACACTGAACACCTTCTTCATCATCCTATCTACCTGCAACTTGACTTGGAAGTACTGTGAACCTGCAGTCCAAGGTCTCTTTGTTCTGCAAACGTCTCCAGGGCCTTTCCATTCAGTGCATAAGTCCTGGGCTGAAAAACGTATTGCTGGAAAAGCACAGCAGGTCAGGTAGCATCCAAAGATCGGGATAATCGACATTTCGGGCATGAGCCATTCTTCAGGAATCCTGAAGAAGGGCTCATGCCCGCAATGTCGATTCTCCTGATCTTTAGATGCTGCTTGACCTGCTGTGATTTTCCAGCAACACATTTTTGAGCTCTGATCTCCAGCATCTGCAGTCTTCACTTTCCCCTAGAGTATAAGTCCTGCCTTGACTTGCTTTTCCAAAATGCAGCACCTCACATTAATCTAAATTAATCCATATCTGATCAATATTTCACTGTAACCTGAGGTAACCTTCTTCCCTATGCACAATACCTCCAATTTTGATTGACCTGCAAACTCAGTTACAATAGCAAGTCCTTTAAATGAATGACGAAACAAATCCAGAAATAAACATTCATTACTCTGAGTTTGAATGTACTCTGTGTAAATCCTGCCCAATGACTCTGTACCAGAGAAAGGCTGCACATGCGCCTGGCTGCACCTTGCCCCCTACAAAGATGGCGGCTGCGCACGTGTCCAGTGAATCGTTGCCCCGAATAAAGATGGCGGTGCTCACTCAGGCCTGCAGCCGCGCTGAGGCAATTTCCCTTTTACTACAAACACGGGACTGGGAAGTTCAAATTTGTGTTTTCCGACGTGCACAACATGCTTGTAAAACCTCTCCCCTCATAGCAATACAGTTTTTCTCCCGTTTCCCTCTGTTTATTTGTTTCTTTCCTTACCGTATCCTTTCGCTCCATAACTTCCGGAAAATTCATTACAGCGACTCTCCGCTGCGCGCGAGGGTAACCACGTGGTTTAGTCTAGTTCTGCCCCTAGTTCACTTTGATTGGTTGGAGGACCAACCTCCCCTGGTCCTCCAGTTCCGCCCACCGTCCTTTCATTGGTCCGGTGCTGACATCAATCACCCCTGGTCCCTTTGTTGGCTCGAGCATGCACTGTGCGTCCTGCTTTCGCTGATATGTTGGATAATGTGATGGGAGAGTTCACTGAGGGGAAGGATCCCTTAGTGTGAGCTCTGCAGTAGATTTCCTTTATTCATGGAGGGAATTCCCTTCCTACTCATGACTGCATAGCTGTGATTGATGAATCAATGCCATCTGAACCAGTACATAAACACACAATTTTCACAACATCTGAGATCTTCAGCACATTGTATCACACTCTTCTTTGGAGATAAAAAAAGCATGAAATGGAGCCTCAAGGAATCAGAACAGGAATAGGGCATTCATTCCCTTCGGCTTGTTCCCCCATTCTATCAGATCATGGCTGGGCCAACCCAGACCTCAACACCTCTTTTATGCTTGATCCGCATAGCCCTCAACTGCTCAATATTTCAAAAATCTATCTGCCCTCTTTTAGAATAATTTGAGACAGAATCATAAATTCCCTACTGTGTGGAAACAGGCCCTTCAGCCCAACAAGCCAAGCTGACCCTCTGATGACGAACCCAACCAGATCCATTCCCCTTCCACATTTAACTTTCACAATTTTTGGTGCTAGAAAATTCTAGCCATTCACTGAGAGAAAAAAATTCTTTACATTTTTTACAAAATGAATGTTCCCTTATGTAATGTTTAGTTTGAGACTTCATTGGTGCTAGAAGATCGAGTCAACATCTACCCTGTCAAGCTCCTCAGAACCTTGTTTCCATAAGATCACCCCTTATATTATGTGGGTGGCACAGTGGTTAGCACTGATATCTCACAGTGCCAAAGACCTGGGTTTAATTCCTGCCTCAGGTGACTCTCTGTGTGGAGTTTGCACGTTGTCTGCGTGGGTTTCCTCCGGGTGCTCCGGTATCCTCCCACAATCCAAAAAAAGTGCAGGTTAGGTGAATTGGCAATGCTAAATTGCCTGTAGTGTTAGGTGAAGGGGTGAATGTTGGGGAATGGATCTGGGTGGGTTGTGCTTCGTCAGATCGGTGTGGACTTGTTGGGCCAAAGTGCCTGTTTCCACACTGTATGTAATCTGTTTGTCGAGATTCTATTGAATAATGACCTAACCTGTTTAGCTATTCTTGATAGGTCAACCTTTTCATCCTTGAAGCGGCTAGCTGAATTTTTTTTGAATTGTCTCCAATACTGGTTTATCCCTTATTAAATATGGGAGCTAACATTGTGTACAGTACTCCAAGTGAGGTCTCAGCAACAGCCAGTGTGGTTAACCAATCCTCACTCCATGCAAATAGGTTACCCCTGACACAGTGAGCTCCTGTATTATGCAATTAACTTTTCTATAGCACCTTATCATATGCATTTTTTAAAACCCAAATACAGAACATCATTGGATTGCCCTTTATCAGCCCTGCTTGTTATCTCCTAAATGAACTGTTGCAAATTTGTCATAGTGTCTCTTTCACAAAACCCAGTCTACAATGTTAAATGATAAGCTTTTCTAAATGTCCTGCTATTTATTACTTTAATATTCGACTCTGCCATATTACAAACACAGACATTAAACTAACTATAGTTTCCTGATTTCTGTCTCCCTTCCCTTCTTGAACAGGTGCATCAATCCACTGGATTTTTCCTGTATCCCCTGATTCTGGAATATTCCAATCGATGCCTTGAATATCTTTGCAGTCAGTTGCCCTAAAAGTGTTTGATCCAGGCCATTAGGTCCTGTCTGCCATTAGTCCTATTAGTTGGTCAATACTTTGTCCCTTGTGACAAAACTGATATAACATTTTTCTACTCATGATTAACTTGCTTATTTGCTCCCTTTAGGATGATAACGGTATCCTCCTTCATGAAGATCAATGTAAAATATCGGTTTAAATGATCTGCTGTTTCCCTGTACCCATGATCAATTCCACAGTCAGAACCTCCAAGGGTTCGATGCTGACGTTAGATACTCAATTTTTATATACCTGTACAACTCTTGTCATTCATTTTTGTTTCTTGTCAATTTAATTACATGATCAGTTTTCTCCCTTTTTAGTCATCCGCGGCTATGTCATTCTTTTCCTTGTGGGTACTGCTCTTGACTGCCTTTGTTACCCACGGGCGGTTCACCTTTCTCTTCGCGTTCTCCTTTTTGCTTCAAATTAACTTTTGCTAAGAATTATGTAAAACAAAACTCATCATATTACAGTGACTGAGGATGTGATTTTTTTAAAACATTGGATGCCTTAATGTCCTCATTGGGTTTTGCTGTTTCAAAGAAGATCTGAGATCAGCTGCAAAGGAAGTGACAGCTGATTCGCTGTTAATTTCCAAAATTAATTTGAATACTTGCAAAAAGAAATTGTTTGTATTACTGTGAGAGCAGGGATCTAGCCAAATACCTATTTTAAAAAGGTAGCACAGTTGTGATGGTTTGAAGAGGGGCCTCCGATTTCAAAAGCACAATGTGATCCAAGTTGTCTTCTAATCTGTGCTGTACTAATTCTTTCTGATTGAGATGACTGGGTTGGCATGTGCGCAGGTTGTAGCAGGATCTCTGACTGCCACAAACCGATCTGGGGGAACAGCTCCTGTGTCAGTGACAGTGCTGTTGGACTAATAGAGGCAACAACATTCAGACTTCACGAAGCAACTGCGAACCAGGGCTGCAAACCCACAATTCAAAGAACTGCAGGTTAGGTGAATTGGTTATGCTAAATTGCCATAGTGTCCAGCGATGCACAGTTTCAGCGCATTAATCAGGGGTAAACATTGAGGAATAGGTTTGGTTGGGATACTCTTTGCAGGGTTGGTGTGGATTTGTTGGGCTGAAGGGCGTGTTTCCACAATGTAGGGATTCCTTGCTATGAGTAATTTTGGGGATCTAACAGAATCCTGGAATTCAGAGGGTTCACTGTTAGTTAAAATAGTATTGTGCACTCAGCTTATGCTACCTTCTGAAGCAGTTTGAGGTAGACTGCTCTGTGCAATTTTACAGAACAGATGCTCTGGAACCAATCATGGAACAGCTATTTTAGACCTGATAATATGATTGAATAATGAGCTCAAAGTAAAAGACCCTTTTGGTAAGATGCAATGCAGCATGATAGAATTTAGCTTTAGGGTGAGGAATTTGACTCTTCAACTAGTATCTAAACTTAAAGGCAGTGACAAGGGGATAAGGTAGTAGTTCGCTAAACTGGAATGGGACTCTAGTTAGAATGTCAAAGCAGAAGAATATATTCAGTTATTTTATTATTCTCAACAATATATATTAACTTGTAAAAGAAATGCACGATGAACAGCGGTGCATAGCTGACGGAATTATGAGTGACATCAAATTGAAAGAAAAGATGTACAAAACTGCAAAGATGATGGTAGACAAGAAAGTTTAAAAATTTCAAACTATCGAAGGATGAACAAAACAACAGATGGAAGATATTTTGTCCCTTGTCAGAGAGACTGTTGTAACATCTTTGCTCCCCTTAATACCTTGCTTATTTCCCAGCATTAGGATGGTAACAGCATCTTCCGGATTAGTAAAATAATTGGGCAAATTAACCCACCAGTCACTCAGCCTAAAACACAGTGCTCTTGTGATTCTGTGGTAGTGTCTCCAACTTTGAGCCAGAAGGCCTGGAACTGTCCCACCTCCAGAGGTGTCATAATGCATTGAAATAGTTTGATTGGGAAAGCAATACTGAGACAAACTTCAGTAATTGAATGGACAATCTTGATGGTCTCTGAAAAATCCAAACTTGACTGATTTGTATCCTCACCTGAGGCCTGATCTCAATTAATCTGCCTCATTTAAATGGAATTGCCTTTTCTTGTGTTGAATATAATTGAAGTTTGCCCTGTCTGCATGCCCCCTTGTGCAAAACATGTTGCAATCTGTCAAAGAATAAGATTGAAAACTCAGATCAGCTGATAACCTGTTCAAGGGCTTAAACCAGTGGCCTTTTCCACTGGGACAGTAGGTGCTACAAAATTGATCCCATTTCCCATTAAACTGAGACAGGTGGTGGTGAGCTTCCTGGAATGTCTTTCACTGAAACATTTTTGAATTAAAATAAATTACTTTGGTTGCGGTGCAATTGAATTTAGAGATTTAGTGGGGAGTATCGACTGTCATTTCTTCATTTCATCGCAGAAGGAATGAGAGCAGCCCAACGCCAGCCGAAACTGCCAGATATTAAAATGCGTAACTCCACCTCATTAGCCAGTCTGACTGAGTCATACAGACTCAAACATCATGACTGGAGGTGGGCTTTTTGTGTTCACTGTGGATGCTTTTACAGAGTTCAAAATTAATGCAGAACATATTTCTTGAGAACTGAAAACAACAAATTATGAATATCACAGGAGGGAGCTGATGGCCGAGTGGTATTACTGCGAGGTAAAAACATTGACTGCAGATGCTGAAAACCAAATACTAGATTAGTGGTGCTGGAAGAGCACAGCAGTTCAGGCAGCATCCAACGAGCAGCGAAATCGACATTTCGGACAAATGCTCTTCATCGGGAATAAAGGCAGTGAACCTGAAGCGTGGAGAGATAAACTAGAGGAGGGTGGGGGTGGGGAGAGAGTAGCACAGAGTACAATGGGTGAGTGGGAGAGGAGATGAAGGTGATAAGTCAAGGAGGAGGGGATGGAGTGGTTAGGTGGAAAAGAAGATAGGCAGGTAGGACAAGTCCGGGCAAGTCAAGGGGACAGTTACTGAGCTAGAAGTTTAGAACTAGGGTGAGGTGGGGGAAGGAGAAATGAGGAAACTGTTGAAGTTCACACTGATGCCCTGGGGTTGAAGTGTTCCAAGGCGGAAGATGAGGCGTTCTTCCTCCAGGCGTCTGGTGGTGAGGGAGCGGCGGTGAAGGAGGCCCAGGACCTCAATGTCCTCAGCAGAGTGGGAGGGGGAGTTGAAATGTTGGGCCACGGGGCGGTTTGGTTGATTGGTGCGGGTGTCCTGGAGATGTTCCCTAAACTGCTCTGCTAGGAGGCGCCCAGTCTCCCCAATGTAGAGGAGACCGCATCGGGAGCAACGGATACAATAAATGATATTAGTGGATGTGCAAGTAAAACTTTCATGGATGTGGAAGGCTCCTTTAAGGCCTTGGATGGAGGTGAGGGAGGAGGTGCGGGCGCAGGTTTTACAGTTCCTGCGGTAGCAGGGGTAAGTGCCAGGATTGGAGGTTGGGTTGATTGGGGGCGTGGACCTGACGAGGTAGTTGCAGAGGGAACGGTTTTTGCGGAAAGGGGTGGGGAGGGAAATATATCCCTGGTAGTGGGGTCTGTTTGGAGGTGGCAGAAATGTCGGTGGATGATTTGGTTTATGCGAAGGTTGTTAGGGTGGAAGGTGAGCACCAGGGGCCTTCTGTCCTTGTTACGGTTGGAGGGGTGGGGTCTGAGGGCAGAGGTGCGGGATGTGGATGCGATGCATTGGAGGGCATCTTTAACCACGTGGGAAGGGAAATTGCGGTCTCTAAAGAAGGAGGCCATCTGGTGTGTTCTGTGGTGGAACTGGTCCTCCTGGGAACAGATTCGGCGGAGGCGGAGGAATTGGGAATACGGGATGGCATTTTTGCAAGAGGTAGGGTGGGAAGAGGTGTAATCCAGGTAGCTGTGGGAGTCGGTGGGTTTGTAAAAAATGTCAGTGTCAAGTCGGTCGTCATTAATGGAGATGGAGAGGTCCAGGAAGGGGAGAGAGGTGTCAGAGATGGTCCAGGTAACTTTAATTTCAGGGTGGAATGTGTTGGTGAAGTTGATGAATTGCTCAACCTCCTCGCGGGAGCACAAGGTGGCGCCAATGCAGTTATCAATGTAGCGGAGGAAGAGGTGGGGAGTGGTGCCGGTGTAATTACGGAAGATCAACTGCTCTACGTAGCCAACAAAGAGACAGGCATAGTTGGAACCCATACGTGTGCCCATGGCTACCTCTTTGGTCTGGAGGAAGTGGGAGGATTCAAAGGAGAAATTGTTAAGGATGAGGACCAATTCAGCCAAACGAATGAGAGTATCGGTTGAAGGTTACTGTTGGGGACGTCTGGAGAGGAACAAACAGAGGGCTTGGAGGCCCAAGTCATGGCGGATGGAGGTGCACAGGGATTGGATATCCATGGTTAAGATAAGGCGTTGGGGGCCAGGAAAATGGAAGTCTTTGAGATGGTGTAGGGCGTGGGTGGTGTCTCGAACGTATGTGAGGAGTTCCTGGACTGGAGGGATAGGATAGTGTCGAGGTAGGTAGAGATGAGTTCAGTGGGGCAGGAGCATGCTGAGACAATGAGTCGGCCAGGGTGGTCAGGCTTGTGGATCTTGGGAAGGAGGTAGAACCGGGCAGTGCAGAGTTCCCGGACTATGAAGTTGGAAGCTGTGGGTGTGATATGTCCTGAGGTGATGAGGTTCTGTATGGTCTGGGAGTGGGGACACTGCTGGGCAAGGAACAGCTATATTCGAGGCTTCAATCCCACTATCTTGTGAGGACATTTCTTTCCCCTCTGATGTATGGTCCTCACTGAGACAACCCAGGTGGTCCCAGGTATCAATCTTGACCCATGCTGTATTAGTGATCCCTGTAATATCCTCCATTCCCGATCATCTTTCCTCTGTTTGGAATCTCTTCTAGTCCCCACAATGCTCTCTATCTCTGTCAGGTTCTCCAATCCCTAACAACATAATCCCTATACATCTCCAGTAGAAACTAAATTCCTTCATCCTGGTTAACCCCGAGAGTCCTGTTTATCCCTGTAAGCCCCTCCTACCAATACTGCCCTCGATGTAAATGTATTTGCCTTTAACCTCTCCATCCTTTCCTGTCTGGGTAAACGTCTCCAGCTCCTCCAAGTCTTCCTTGTCTGTGAAAAATTATTCACTCCATTGAGCTGTCCCGATCTGTGTAATCCCTTCCAGATCTAAATACCTCCCTGTCTTTGAAATGATGTCAGGCTCCTACCTGAGAATCTCACTATCCGTGTAATCTCCCAAGGAACCCCTGACTTCAGGAACCCCTCCACCTGATAACATTCTCCACGTCTGTAGAAATCTTCCAGTTCAACTGTCCCTATCATGGAACTTTGTCTCTATAATCCTAATGATGATGATAAACTCTTCCTCTCTAAAGCGCACTCAATCTCTGTAAACTCTGCTGGTCCCTGCTCCCCTCCTTGTGCATGTAATCTGCTTCAGTCACTACATATCTTTATATCTTTAACGTCCTCCCCATGTGACTACACTATTTATTTCCGTTACCTTCATGAGCTTCCGTAATTCTCACCGACTCTCACCATGTCCCATCCCTATATCCCTCTGTTTTTCTGAAAAGTCCTCCTGATTCATAAAACCCTCCCTAAATTTGTCTCCTGTTCCAGCCTCCACATCTCTCCCTGGAGCAGTCAAAGCTGCTCCAATAACCTCAAAGCCTCCTGGTGTTTCTAACTCCCTTTAGTTGTGAAACTCTCCCCATGTCTGTAATATATCCTGCAGTGTCAAAAGCTCTCCCTATATTTGTATGGTCCTCCAATCCCTACAATTGCCCCTGTTTTTGTAACATTATCCTGCACCTTGAAACCTCCTGATTGCCGAACCTTCTTCAGGCTCTGCACTTTCTCTATTTCTGCTACTTTCTCCTGCTCTTAGAACACTCTCTCTCTGTATGATCCCCTGCAGTCTCTGTAGCCATCCGTATCTCAAACCACAAGCTGCCTCCACAACCTTCCCCACACCTTTTCCTGCTTCCAGTCCCTTCAGCACCTTCTATAACTGCAAACTGCCCGTTTGCCAAGGCTACTCCAGTTCCTACAATGTCTGTCAGAATCTGATGCCCACACTCTCTCTAATCTGCAAGTGTCTCTGTAATCTGTTAATATCTGCAGCCACCACTACTGTCCGTAACTTTCTTCGGTCTTCCAGTCCCATTAAGCTTCCCATTCTTGCATTAACTAAAGCCTGTGTATCTTAGTACTGCCTAAAAACGTGCATGTCTATGTAAACTGTTCCAACCCCTCACTATCTCCATAAACACCTGCTACCCCTAAATCCATCTCTATTTGTATTCCCTCTTCTAGTCCTGTCAAAACCCCCAATCTATGGAGCCCATTTGATCTTCCCTTGTTGGGTAATCTCTTGAAGTTCCAGGTGATTTCCCAATTTTAGCAGTTTCCCCAATCTTTATGACTCTCCAATTCCGATCAGACTCACTTTCAATGCCAGTTTATCTAGTATCAAAACCTACCTATAATCTGCTTATTCTTCTCCAATTCTTAGAAATTAATCTCTTTACATTTCACCCTAGTTCTCCCCCAACCCTCCCAACCACAGGAACCTCTTTCAGTTTGAGCAACCCTCCCCATCTGTGTCATTGTCTCTAACCCAGTAACCTGGCATTCTCCATTGCCTTCCTATCTATGAGCCTTCAGAACCTAGAAGCCTTCGAATATCTGTAAACATCTTCCGTCACTACAACCTTCCATACCTCTCTCAGGACTCTTCTCTTGGAAACACCCCCTGTCTGTCCCTCTCAGTCTGCCTGCCTCACCCTACACCCATCCCAATCCCTATCTCCAGAATTAAATCCAGCTCCCTCTATCTCTGTAAATTCCTCAAATCCCCAAACACCTTTGTCCCGCTGACATTCTTGATCAGATGTACTCTGTTTAACTCTAACATCCTTGTGTCCCTGTAAGCCTCCCTATCTCTGTAACCTTTATCCATCTGTTCAAACCCCCACTACTGAGGAATGACTCCCTGTATTCGCCATAAGGGAGAAGGAAAGACAGTGAACAGATATGATGGAACTGTCATTCCGGAGATGTAGCTGCAGAATCACCATCGCTGGGAAGGGAATATTGAAGGGTTGTTGGGATCTATACAAAAAGGCAACAAGTTGTGAAGAAAGGATGAGGTTAATGCATTAATGAGACAGTCATATGGATCTGAAGATCAAATGTTGGAGTCTGTTTGGGTGGAGCAAGCAGCAACAACCGTTAGCAGGAATTATTTTATGGGCACCAGAAAATGATGGTAATGTCAAGATGGTTATGATCAGGACACTGAATATACTTGGAGCAAGGGCAGTATAGTTACTGTGGCTGACGGTGGTCTCCATCCCGACTGGATAACTAATGAATATCAGGGCTATAATGGATGGAATCCTGGATTGATTACGAGATGGTTTTCTCTAACATCATATCAAGGAGCCATCAACAAAATTGTCTATTGTAGATCAAATACTGTGTAATAATAAATATCTAAAAATCCTAATCTAAAGGTGTTTTTTTTTAGCAGAGACCCACAATGTTGTAATGTAGATGCTCAGTTTGAGCTAGGACCATGAGAAGTAGGAGTGAAATTAGACCATTTGGCCCATTGAGGATGCTCTGCCTTTCAATCTGATCATGGCTGACCTGATACTCTTCAACTCTACTTTCCTTCCTTTTCCCCAAGCCCTTGTTTCCCTGATTCATTAACATCTGACCATCTCTGCTGTAAATATTCTTAATGACCCAGCCTGGACAGCCCCCTCCAGTCAGGAATTCCCACAGAGTCACTACCCTCTGAGTGAAGACATTCCTCCTCATCTCCATCTTAAATAGGTGAGCCCTTGATGGGATTTTAGGGTCTCTGGTTCCAGATTCTCACACAACTGAAACGAAGGGAAATGACAAAGATAATTATTGGAGGTGAAATGAAAATTGGTGGAGATGGGGTTAACGAACAAGAATGTCCAAGGTTGCAGAGCTTTACAGATCAGTTGGAAAGATGTGCAGAGAAATGGCAAATTGAGTTTAATCTGGACAAGTGTGAGGTGATGTCAGATTCAAGCGGAAATTAAGGACACTGAGGGAAGTTGATAAATAGAAAGATCTTGGTGCAAGACATTAACTCCCTGAAAATGACAACAGAAGTGTTTCAGACAGGAAAGAAAACAAATAGAACACTGGCCTTCATCGGTCACAGCGTTGGGTATAGTGGTTGGCATCTGATGTTGTAATTGTATTAAACTTCTGCTTGGCCACATTTGCAGTACTGTGTGCTGTTCTCATCTCCATGCAATAGGAATTATGGGGAGACTTTGGAGAGGGTACAAAAGGTGTTTATCAGCACGTTGCCTGTGTTAGGTTTTTCATGGTGTGTTAGGTGTAAGAGGAAATTAAACAAAGTTGGATTGTTTTGCGAGAGTATCAGAGGCTGACAGGAGACCAGGTACAGAGGATGTTTAAACGAGATGTGTATGACAAGTTTTTTTTAATATAGAGAGTGGAGGTTACCGAGGGATGTCGTAGCAACAGAATGTGAATAAAGTTTCAAAGTGGCATTTAGACAGAAACATGAACAGGGATACGGGATATGGACCATGTGCAGGCAGATGGTATGTGTTAGAATAGCATCTTGCACAGCACAGCCATGGTAGGCCGAAGGGCCTGTTGCTGTGCTCTACTGTTCTATTTTCTAACTTCACAGCATCTGCCCGATCAGAGACCCTCAGAATCTTGGATGGTTCATTCCATTTCTCTCTCATTATCTAAACTTCAATGGGTTCAACCTCAATCTACTTCACCTATTCTCACTAGAAAATCCCTCCATTCCCAGGATCAGCCGAGTGACCCTTCTCTGACCTGCCTCCAATGCGACAGTATCTTTCCTTCGGGCACTCAAACTGTTCATAATATTCTAGGTATTGTCTGACTTGAACCATGCCTAATTTTAGCTAGATCTGCCTATTTTTAGACTCCATTCCCTTTGTAATAAATGCCAGCATTTGATTTGACTTCTCTATTACCTGCTGACCTTGGAAGCTAACCTTTTTAGATTGATGAACAAGAACTCCCATAACCCTTTCTCCTGCCAGTCTGAAACCAAATAGTGTTAGCCTGACATTAAGTCGGGAGCATATTAAAATTGTTCGAAAGGATATTTTAAAATAAAATAACTGGCCACTTAGAAACACATTTTATAAAAAAGACTTTGTTTTTGAGCCTGTTGGATTTAATTGGTTTGTGTGAATATAAATGGCTGAATTGAATGGGTATAGAAGGGGTGTAGTGGTACAGGGGAAATGGTGTCTTTGAATTATCAGAAGCCTTTACACAAATTTCAATAAGGGCTAATGAGTAACTTGGTAGAGAATAGGGCCTCTGAAATATGAATAAGTTCACCTATGTGTGGAACCAGAGGAGGTGGGTGAGATATTAGACAAAATAGTGTTGTCAGTATTTACTGTGGCGAAAGACATGGAAGTTAGGGAAAATGGGGAAGTAAATAGTGATGTCTTAGGAAGAATCCTCAACAGAGAAGAGAAAGTGCTGGAATCTTAAAACAAATAAAGTTAGATCAATCCTCAGTAGCTCATTAGGTGCATCCTAGAATATTGTGGAAATCTAGGGAAGAAATTGCACTGCCCCTAATAGAAATATTTATATTATCAACAGATGCAGTGCGGTGCCGGAAGACTGGAGGGAGGATAATGCTGTTCCATCACTTAAGAGCTGCAGGGAAAAGCCAGGAAATTACAGCCCAGTGAGCCCAGTGGTAGGGAAGTTGTTGGAGGAGATTATGAGAAAACGGTACCACATATATTAACAAAGGCAAGGGCTGATTAGAGATAGTCAGCATGGCTTTGTGAGTGGAAAACCGTGTTTCACAAATCGGATTCACTCTTTGAGGAGGTAGCCAAGAGATCGATGAAGGCAGACCAGTGAACATTGTCCACTTGGACAGCAAAGCATTTAACATGGTTCGAAGGGATTTCGAACATCTTGTCAAGAGGAAGAAGGAAGCTTATTTTAGGTTGAGGAAGCAAGGGTCAGAAAGCTTTTTCGAGGGTAACATAGAGCAGAACGATGGCTCAGTGGTTAGCACTGCTACCTCATAGCACCACGGACTCCATTTTGATTCCAGCCTCAGGCGACTGTCTGTGTGGAGTTTGCACATTCTTCACGTGTCTGCGTGGGTTTCCTCCAGGTGCTCCGGTTTCCCCCCACATCCCAAGGATGTGCATGTCAGGTGACTCAGCCAAGATAAATTACCCATAGTATTCAGGGATGTGTAGGTGTGGCGCATTAGTCAGGGCAATTGGGGAGTAATAGGGTGGGGGAATGAGTCTGGGTGGGATACTGTTTGCAGGGTTGATATCGAGGTGTTGGACCAAATGGCCTGTTTCTATACTGTAGGGATTCTCGAAAGTACCAGGAAGGAACTTAGGAGTGGACTTAGGACAGCTAGAAGGAGACATGAAAAATCATTGTTGGGAAGGATTAAGGAAAACCGTAAGGCAGTCTCCACTTAAGTGAGGAACAAGAGGATGGCCAGAGTGAGAGTAGGGCCTGTCAGGGATAATGGAGGGAACTAGTGCCTGAAGTCGGAGGAGGTTGGGAAGGACCTCAATGAATCCTATGCCTCAGTATTCACTGCTGAGAGGGACATTTGTGAGGACAGCCTAAAAACAGGCTGATATACGTGAACAGATTGATGTTAAGAATGAGGATATGCTGAGAATTTTGTAAAAGATAAGGATAGATAAGTCCGCTGAACCAGATTGGATGTGCCCAAAGTTACTGCACGAAGCGAGGGAAGTGATTGTTGCACTTTGGCGATGACCTTTGCACCCTCACTGTTCACTAGAGTCGGACCAGATGATTAGAGAGTTGCAAATTTTATTCCCTTGTTGAGAAATGGAATCCTGGGAATTACAGACCTGTCAGTCTTATGTCTGTGGTGTGCAGATTATTGGAGAGGACTCCGAGACAGGATTTATAATTCCTTGGCAAACCATAGTTTGATTACAGATAGTCAGCATGGCTTTGTAAGGGGCTGATCATGCCGTATAAATCTTATTGAAACTTTTGAGAATGTGACAAAATACCTTTTAGGCTCAATTCAGAAAGTACAGAGACATGGGTTGCCGGGAAACCTCTCTTTCTGGACATGGAATTAATGTCCCCCAGAAGACAGAGGGTGATTACAGATGAAAAGCATTCATCCTCGAGCTCAGTGACCAGTGTTGTTCTGCAGGGAGAGGTGCGAGGACCTCTGCTCTTTGTGAGTTTATGAATGACTTGGATGTGTGAGTGGAAGAGTGAGTTAGTAAGTTTGCCAATGACACAAGCGTTGGTGGAGTGGTGAATAGTGTGGAGGACTGTTGTTGTTTGCAACGGGGCAATGACAGGATGCAGAGCTGGGCTGACAAGTGGCAGATGGAAGTCAATCTGGAAAAGTGTGAAGTCATTCATTTTGAAAGATTGAATTTGAATACAGAATGCAATGTTAAAGGCAGGATCTTTGGCATTGTGGAGGAACAGAAGGATCTTGGGTAACAGGTCCAGAGATCCCTCAAAGTTTGCCACCCAAGATGATAGGCTTGTTAAGAAGGAATATATTGTGTTGGATTTCATTAGCTGGGGGATCGAGTTTTAAAGCTGCGAGGTTATGCTGTAGCTCTATAGAGCCCTGTCTGGACCCCACTGGTAATATTGTGTTCAGTTCTGGTCTCTTCATTACAGGATGGATGTGGAAGCTTTAGAGAGGGTAAAGAGGAGATTTACCAGGATGCTGCCCGTACTGGAGGGCATGTCTTATGAAGAAAGGTTGAGGGAGCTAAGGCTTTTCTCATTGGAGTGAAGACGTGTGAGGATGACTTGGCAGAAGTGAACCAGATGATGAGAGGCACAGAAAGAGTGAATAGTGAGAGACATTTTTTTTACCCTGACATAAATAGCTATTACAAGGGGGTGTAATTTTAAGGTGATTAGCGAGTATTTAAGGGGAGATTTCAGAGGTAGGTTCGTTACATACAGAGTGGTGGGCGAGTGGAATGCACTGCCAGAGGTGGCAGTAAAGTTAGACGCATTAGGGACATTAAATATATTTCTGGATAGGCACATGGATAATAAAATGAAGGGTGTGTAGGTTAGTTTGATCTTACGTTTGGATAAAATATTGGCATGGCATCATGACCGAAGGGTCTGGTGCTGCACTGTCCTGTGTTCTTTGCTCCATATGGTAAAGTGGGTAATGAGCTCAGATCAATGTAAAAGGATATGGCATTCAGGAGGAGTGAGGGAACTGGATACAAAACTGGGCTTGATGATAGGAGACAGAGGGTGATGAGAGACATATTGTTTTTCTGACTGGATGCATGTGACCAGCGATGCAGTGGGTGCCCTGTTGTTTGTCATTTGGACTAATGGTTTGGATGGGAATATTGGTATCCTGGAAAGTAAGATTTTGTTTTTGAGTTATACTGAAATTGGTGGTAAAGTGGACAGTGAAGAGGATTATCTGTGATTCTACAGGATGAACAGTACTGCTGGGATAGTGGGCTGAAGAATAGCAGATGGAGTTTAATTAGATAAATGTGAAGTGTTCCATTTTGGTGAAACAAGTCAGGGCGGGACTTGTACAGTTAATGCTCGGGCCCTGGGTGGTGTGGTCAATCAGAGACCCAGGGATGTAGGTACACAGTTCTTTGAAAGTAGTGTCACAGGTAGACAGGCTGGTGAAGCAGGCGTTTGGGATGGTTACCCTCATTGGTTAGAGCATTGAGAGTCGGAGTTGGGATGTCATGTTGAATCTGTACAAAACATCGGTGAGGCCTCCATAAAACCATTGTTTATCAGTAGGAAGAACTCACCTGGTTCACTTACCTGCTTTAGGGAAGGCCACCTGATATTCTAACCTGGTCTGGCCTACATGTGACTCCAGAACAACAGCAATATGGCTGACTCTGAACTGCCCTCTGGGTAATTACCAGTGGGGGCAAAAAATGTAGTCCAGGCAGTGACACGCACATCCCATGAATAAATAACTAAAAATACACATGGCGCTCCCTACCTCTGCAAACCCCTCCAGCTGCAGCAATCCGTACTGACTTTGTAACAACGTTCAGGCCCTGACCACTCTCTGTAACACTCTCACCACCTCCATCCCCTTCATCTCTCCCTGTTCCTTTTGTGACAATAAACCCTGACAATGGTACCCCTTCCATCTGACCTCCTCCTGCTAGCATACACTTTGTAATTCCTTTAAAACGTACTCCTAAACACTCCCTTACTGCAGAATTTTAAGTAATATTTGGTGATCTTCTCAGCCTGATAATCTAATATGATCCATTCTGTCCTGAGTGAGAGACCAGTGGGAATTTCTTGCTGAGGTTTTGTCTGTTTCAATGGAATGTCCTTTTGTTGAGTATTTTACACTGTTCCTTCAAATATTTTCCACTGTTCATTTTCAGACACATATTTCAGTCTGTTTAGCCTGTTTACCTTGGTCACTTGTCTGCTCAAACTCAAGTAATTGGCTATTTTCATTTCTAGTTGTAACTTGTCCTTTCTGCGAGTCTCTTTACAACATTATAATGCTTAAAACTGCACTTACCACAATTTCCTATAGGATCTCTTAAGGTGATATGACTCATTCACTAAGTTTCATCACACAACGGTCAATCTGAGATAGTTACGTTCCTAGCCAGTTGCCCAATGAGTTATTTAAAGCAACACTGAAAAAATATTCTTGGAACTCCTCTTCCAATATCACAGTTGTCCATCTGACTGTCCCAGGTTATGTGAAAATTGAAGTTTCCCAAAATTATCACAATGCCTTAGTTAAAAATTTCATTGAGTTCCTGTTCAATGCAGTGATGAGGAATGAAATACTGTTCGGTGGCTAAAAACTGTTCTGCTGCTTGAGTCCTTGACAAGTAGTAGCCAGAATTTACATTCAGACTGACTCTACTTCATGATCTGCGGCCAAATGCTTTCTCTGTAATGCCTTTGTTATCCATTATTGTTAGCGTTACTGATTTTGCCTGAGTTTCCACAAGATTGTGAACCATTGAATATTTATGTTTCACCTTTTGTTCGCCCTGTAACCACGTCTCCCTGGTGACTAAATCTCTTCTTATCACTGCATCACAAATCCATCTACCTTATTGATGAGAATTCGTCCATTGCAAAAACAAAGTCATATTTTACTCTTTCCCACAATTTCCTGTCACAAACCGATTCACTGATGTACAGTTTTAGTTAAACTTTGTCCCATCCTGTTCCTTTCTGCTTGTCTTCAGCCACATTCCCATGCTGTTCCGATGCTTCACCTTTTCTTTTTGGATTTGGAAAGCTCCTTTCACCTGAACCCTGTCCCTTAATCCTCTCTGTCAGTTTAAAGCCCTGTCCATAAACCTACCGACATGATTGGCCAGGATACTGCTCCCAGTACAGTTCCAGTGGGACCGTCCTAATGGACTATTTATTAAATCAGTTATGGGATGTGGGTGTCTCTGGCTAACCAGCCTTTCTTGCCCAGCCCGAGCTGCCCTTGAGCTGAGTAACTTGCTCGGCCATTTCAAAGTGTAATTGAGAGGCAAACACTTTGCTGTGGATATGTCGTGCCGACCACGTGAGGATGGGCAGATGTCCTTATCTAAAGAACAAGTGTTTGGGTTTTTTGTACATCAGCAATGGTTTCATACTTACTTATGGATTCTTACTTACTATTTTTGAAATTATTCATTTGAAATTCCACTATTTCTGTGGTGGGATTCAAATCTGTCTCCCCTGAACATTAGCTGTGGTTTGGGATACATGCTCTAGCAATAATACCACTAGGGCATCACTTCACCTGCTCACTGGTTGCTCATCCCTGAAACCAGTGCATCATGAAGCTAAACCCATGATTCTGTGATCCCAACACCTTCCAGCACTCTAGTGATATCACTCAGTATCTCTCCATGTGGTATCCCTCACTGTGTGGGTATAATTGCAGTCTCTGTCAGTGCTTCCCGCTCTTGCAGTTAGTCTAGATCCTGGGTCAACAGATTTCTACCTCCAGAAAGATACAGCAACACAGAGCAGGATGCATTTTCCAGATCTCTGTGGGACTTAGTACCATTCTTCTTGTGTAACCCTCACTGCATCAGTCTAATGTCCCATTCTGTGTAATGTCCCATTCTGTCTATTTCCCTGTCTCCTGTAGGTACTCGGGAAGTTCCTGGCTCAATAGACTTCCCAACTGCTTGTCTGTCACCACATTGAAGATGTTTGGTCAGCCAAAGAGACAAAGGGAAGAGAGATCTGGAGCCTTCAATAAATCCTGCAGTGAGGTGAGATCACTCACAGTGCACAGAGCAGGGAGCAATGAGTGGGCTCCAAACACCGGCAAACAAGACATGACACAGATGCAGTGCTGGAGGGGGAGCATTGTACAGACACACCCCAGGCTCAATCACCACATCTACTTTAACGTACGTTGTGAGACAGCATCGGGAGTTCAGAGAAATCATTCCAGGCCTCTGCTGTCTTAGTGAGCATCAGTACAAAATAGGTTAAAGCAGGCCTCCCACAAGACGTTTGGAATGCTGCATGGGATCTTTCTCTTCTGTGTTCTCCCTCCAACACTGCACTAAGACTCAGTACCTGTAACACTGTGTCTACGGCATGGCTTGTGCACCAGTGTCTTCAATAATTTGTAACTCCTAGAACAGTTCCTGTCCCTGTAACCACCTCCATTCCCTGTACTCCCTCCACATATTTGAAAGGTACTGCATTCTGGATTACCATCCCTATTGCTGTAAATTGCTTCAGTGTCTATAACATGCTTTATTTCGGTAATCTAATCCTCTTTAACTGGATACAGAGTCATACAGCACGGAAACAGAACCTGTGGTCCAACTCCTCAATGCTGCCCAGCTTTCCGATACCGAACGAGTCTCACTTGCCTGCATTTGGCTCTTTTCTATTCTATTTTGGGTGGCACGGTGGCACAGTGGTTAGCACTGCTGCCTCACAGCGCCAGAGACCCGGGTTCAATTCCCGCCTCAGGCGACTGACTGTGTGGAGTTTGCACGTTCTCCCCGTGTCTGCGTGGGTTTCCTCCGGGTACTCCGGTTTCCTCCCACAGTCACAAAGATGTGCAGGACAGGTGAATTGGCCATGCTAAATTGCCCGTAGTGTTAGGTAAGGGGTAGATCTAGATGTAGATATAGGGGTATGGGTGGGTTACGCTTCGGCGGGGCAGTGTGGACTTGTTGGGCCGAAGGGACTGTTTCCACACTGTAAGTAATCTAATCTAATCTAATCTAAAAAAACCTTCTCCTCTCCATGTACCTCTCCATGTTCCTGCCCAAATGTCTTTTCCATGTTGTTATTATTCTTGTTTCTCCCATGTGCCTCTGGCAGTCCATTCCGTCTATGCACCATCCTGTGTGGATAATGTTGCCCCTCAGCTCCCTCTTTAAATCTTTGCTCTCTCACCTCCCGTTTATAGCGTCTAGTTTTAGACTCACTTCCCCTTGGCTATTCACCATTCTTAGGAACTGTATGGTTTTGTAAAACTTTATAAAGTCACTCTGTAGCCTCCTCTGCCCAAGAGAACTATTTAGGACAATGTTACAAATATCTCCAACGTATCTAACAAAGTGCTGGACAATGACGGCAAGTGTCCTAAATGCCACTTTCGCCACCCTGTCCATCTGTAACTGTACCCCTTGGTCTCTCACTGTTCGACAACACCGACCAGAGCTCTCCCATTAACTGTGTCATTCATTCCTCGTTTGTCTTAACAAAATCCAAAACCTGAATTAAACTCCATCTTTCATTCCCTGGTCCACTGGCCCAGTTGGTCAGTGTATTCACTGTATACGATAACTGTACTCACTGCCCACTACACCATTAATTTGATCATCTACAAACTTACTAACAATGACTCCTATATTCTCAACCAAATTGTTTGTGTCGGTGATGTATATCAGTGGACCCAGCCCTGAACCTTCTGGCACACCGCTGGTCACAGGACTCCAGTCTGAACAACAACCCTTTCCCACCGCCCTCTGTCTCCTATTGTCAAGCCAATTTTGTATCCAATTGGCTGGTTCCCCCTGATCCCATGTCAACTAATCTTACGAAACAGTATATCTTGATAAATCCTGTCAAAGACCCTGCTGACTTTAGTGTAGACAATGTATGGTCACCACTTCAACAAAAGTATCAAGTTAATGAGACCTGACTTTGTATGCACAAAGCCGTGCTGACTATCTTTCATCAATCCTTGCCTTTTCCAAATGAATGTGACTCCTGTCTGGCAGAGTCACTTCTACAACTTACCCACCATTAGGCTAATTGGTCTTTAGTTCCCTGGTTTTCTATTGCAGCCTTTCTTAAATAATAGAATTAACCCACATTCTTGTCATAGAGTCATAAAGAATGGAAACTGACCCTTCACTTGATACCCATCATAATCTCAAACTAAACTCATCCCAGCTGCCTGTTGCTGGCCCAAATCCCTCCAAAACATTCATGTTCATATACTCATGCAAATGTCTTTTAAACGTTGTAATTGTACCCACATGCACCCCTTCCTCAGGAAGTTTATTCCACACTCAAACCACCCTCTGTGTAACAATTTTCCGCCATGTCTTTTTTTTTTAAATCTCTCTCTTCTAACTTTAAAAATGTGGTCTCTCCTCTTGAGAATCCCCCACCCTGAGGAAAAGGTACCGACCATTAAATTGGTCTATATATCTCATTTTTTTCATAAAAAGTGCTCAGCCTATCCAGCCATTTTTCAATCTCAAGCCTTCCATACCCAGCAACATCCTGGTTAATCTCGTCTGAACCCGTGCAGCTTAATAATATCCTCCCTATAACTGGGCGGTCACAACTGGATGGAGTACTGCAGAAGAGACCTCACCAGTGTCCATACAATCTCAACATGTTGTCCCAAATCCTACACTCAATGGACTGAGCAATAGTCAAACATGCCAACACTGTCTTATCCATCCTGTGATACAAACTTCAAGAAATATGTAACTGAACCTGGAGATCTCTCTGCATTAAAACACTAACTGAGGCCCGAACATTAATTGTATAAGTTCTACCCTTGTTTGTTGTACGAAATGTATTCGTTGCATTTATTCAGACTGAATACCATCTACGGTTTTTCAGCCCATTCACCCATATTATCAAGGTCCATTTGTAATCTGAGTAAACCTCCTTCACTGTCCACTATGCCACCCTCCAGCCTTCCAGCACCTCACACGTAGATGTCAATGGTATAAATACCTTTGCTAGGGGCTCCACCATTTCTTCCCTAGCATCCCACAATGTCCTGTGATACACTTAATGAGGTCCTAGGGCTTTCCATTCCTCTGTGTTTTAAAACCTCCAGCACTACCTCTTCCATAAATGCACTCTTTTCAAGTCACAGAGATGGATACCATGGAAACAGAGCCTTCGGTCCAACGTATTTATGCTGACCAGTAGATCTAACACATCCCTCCCATTTATCAGCATTTGGCCCATGTACCTCAAAACCCATGTTATTCATGTTCCCATCCAGATACCTTATAAATGTTGTCATAATATCAGTCTCTGTTACTTTCTCTCTCAGCTCATTCCATACACGCATCACCATATGCATGAAAAAGCTGTCACTTCAGTGCCGTTTAAACCTGTCCCCTCTAACCTTAAATCTATGCTCTCTAGTTTTGGACTCCCCAACCCCTGGGAAAAGACCTTGAATGTTTACCCAATCCATGTCCGTCATGTTTATATAAACCTCTGTCAGGTCACCCCTCAGTCTCCGATGCTCCACTGAAAATAACCCCATCTTATTCAGCAGCAACCCGGGCAACGTCTTGTAAATCTTTTATGAGCTCTTTTTAGTTTCACAACATCATTCCTATAGGAGGGAGACTGGAATTGCAGAGAACACCAATTGTGGTCTAACCTATTACTCTTGTTCCCTGAGTTCCCCAGTCTTTGTCCACAGTAAGTTCTGGAGCGAAAAATGTGTTTAGGGTCTTGGGAAATATCCTGCAGTTCCACACATGAATTGCCTCATTGATATTTAAGGGCCCCAATTTTGGCCTGAGATACTCGTTTACTTTTAATATTTTATACAATCACTTTTGGATTCTCCTTATTCTTCTCTGCCGAGGCATTTTCATGTATCTTTTCTGCATTACTGATTTCTACCCAAAGTGTATTCCTACAGTCCCTATGATTCTCAAGGATCCCCTTGATCCAGCTGGCTATACCTGACATTCGCCCCCTTTTCCATGACCAGACCCTCAATAGACAGCCAGCATTTCCAAATGCTGTCAGCATTGACCTACACAAAAAACAGGAACATGTTGGCGCTGAATGCTCAAATTATCTCACTTTTAAAATATTCTCACTTGCCAATCTTCCCTTTCCCTGCAAATACACTCCCCAGTCACCTTTTGAAAGTTCCTAGCTAATGCTATCAAGATTGGGCTGGCTCCGTTTTAAAAACTGAACTTGTGGACCAGGCCTGTCCTTTTCCAGAGCTATTTGTAAACTAGAAGAACTGTGGTCACTTTAGCAAAATGCCTTCCCACTAACACCTCAGTCCCTTTCCTGATCTTGTTTCCCAAGGAGTTGGTCAGGTTTTGTCCCTTTCTCTTTTTAGGCCGTTTACATATTGATTGGGAGTTTTCTGGAACGCAATGACCAAATTCCTCCCTTCCAAACGCTGAACACTGGCAGTCCCAGTCTAAGTTTGGAAAGTTTAAAAAAATCCCTAAAATTACAGACCTATTATTCTGATTGATATTTGAGATCTCCCGACATACTTGTTCCTCAATCTTCCACTGGTTATTCGGGGTTAGTAGGACAATTGTATCAAAGTGATGACACGTTCTTATTTCTGAGTTCCACATAGCTTCATTGGGCGATCCCACAGGAATATCCTCTCTAAGTACTGCTTTGATGATTCATGCAATCAAAACCCACCACCACGCGTCCTCTCTTGCCTCCCCTTCGATGCTTCCTGTAGCATCTCTACCTTGAAACAATGAGCTGCCAGTCCTGCCCCTCCCTCAGCTGTGTTTCTGTAATAACTATAATATCCCAGTCCCATGTTCCAATCCATGTCCTGAGTTCATCTTCCTTAGCTGTCAGGCCCCTTGCAATGAAATAAATGCAGTTTAATCATCAGTTTCCCCCCATTCCCTGTTATGTTCTTGCCTGCCTTGTCTTTTGAAATCACTCTCTTTAACGTGTGCACCAGCCTCAATCTTCGTTGTGACCTTACAACTGTTTAAGGTCCAATACCCTGCCAGACTAGTTTATATCCTCTCAAGCAGCTCTAGTAATTTACCCCATCAAGATATGGGTCTCGCTCCCGCTACCAGTTCAGGTGTCTTCCCCACCCTGTCTACCTGTGCTGACCCATTCAGAGATCAATGGACTTATCCACCAAGGTCCCTGTGTTCCTCAGTACGCCGCAAGGACTGACCATTCATTGTGTCTGTCCGTTGCTTATCATACCTCCCACAAGTTATTACCTCACATTGATCAGAAATAAGTTCTGCTCAGCTTATCATCTGACTGACATCGGACTGCAGCCTGAGACCATCCCCCTCACTGTGGACAACACCCTCACCTTTCATGGCATCTGCAAACCGACTAATGACACCTTCCGCTTTCACATCCAAGTCATTAATGTACATCATAAACAACAGAGGTTCCTGCACAGATCCCTGTGGTACACCCGCTGGTACATCCGCTAATTTTACAACCAATTTGCCAACCTGCCTTGGATCCCAATGGCTCTTTACCTTTGGATCAGCCTTCCATGACGGACCTTGTCAAAGGCCTTATTCAAGTCCATGTAACCCACATCATCTACACTGCCCTCATCAATATTCTTAGACACCACTTCAAAATCTGAATTCCTCAGACAATATGTTCCTCTACTCAATCCGTGATCACTGCCTTTTCAAATGTTGATTCATCCTCAGAATTGTTTCCAATAATGTCCCTCCCCCTGCTGTCAGACTCCCTGTTCTGTAATTACCTGGCCTACCCCTGTTGCCCTTCCTGAATAAAGGTGAAAATGCTTTGCTGGAAAAGCGCAGCAGGTCAGGCAGCATCAAAGGAGCAGGAGAATCGACATTTCGGGCATCAGCCCTTCTTCCAGCATCTGCTGTCCTCACTTTCTCCTCCTTCCTAAATAAAGGAACCACATTAGCGATCCTCCAGTCATTCGGCACTTCACGTGTGGCCAGCAAAGTATTAAATATATCCACTAGGGCCCCAGCAACCTCCTCCCTTACCTCCCATAGCAGCCTGGGAACATTTCATTGGGCACTGGGAATTATCTCCAACATTACGCCAAATAAAACATTTAATATCTCCTCGTTATTGATCATACCATGTTATAGAATCTCACCAACCGAAATGAAGTCCGCAGCTACAATGTCTTTCTCCTGTGTGAATACAGATGGGAAGTATTCATTGAAGACCTCAACTACTTCATCTGGCTCCATGCACAGATTGTCACTTTGGTTTCTAACAGGCCCCACTCTTTAGCTGGGAATCCTCTTCCTCTAACTACACTCATAAAATACCTTGTGACCTTTCCTTAACAGTATTTTAATGAGGATATTTCATGGCCATTCTTTGCTACTCATTTTTAAGGACCCCTTTGCACTCTTGATACTTCTGAAGAGCTTCGCCTGTTTCCATCGTACTGTACCTCATTTATCCAGCTGACAGTATCGCTTGACCAGTATTCGCTCTTCAGGGACCACACCGGCCCTGAATTCTCACTGTATCACTTTAACATTTTTCCTCTTTCCGAATGTGAACGTAACTGCAAATAGTTCCTCCGTGTCTGTGTTTGCCAGACCCTGTCTCCTGATAGTGAGAATGCCCAGTGACAGTGATATTAGAACAATTAGGGGGCTTCCCCAAATTTGGCCTCTTCACTTCTGCATTATTCCTTTTCCAAAATGACATTGAAACCTAGTGTTATGACCACCATCGCCAAAACATTACAAAAATCCTTATGTTTGCCACCTTGTCCAGCACCTACAGCCGACTCTGTCTGTAACATCCAGCCCTTACTGACCTCCCCATCTGTGTACCTTCCTCCAGCACATGATGTCACTGTAACCTTCTCCAGTCCCCACAGCACTCCTCCATCCTGTCTTACAGCACCCCATTACCTCTAACCTTCCACCATCCATTTCACCTCCCTGTCTGTACAGAGTCCTTCAGTTCTGTAGCGTTTCCTGCCAACCCTCCCTTTGTGTAACGTTCTGAAGCCACTTGAACTGTCCCAATATCTGTAACCTTGCCCTCTCTTTCCATACCTCTCTGTCTCTGTAACAAACTCCCTTCTCTACAATGTTCCTTACCTCTGACCACCTCCAGTCAGTACTAGCCTTTCTCGCTCTCGAACATCCTGCAGCCACTAAAACCATTCATGTGTCTGAAACCTCCTCTCAATTGTTGTAAAAACTTTCATTCACACAACTGCCTCTGTCTATAACCTCAGCCAGTCCATAGAATCCTTGCTAACTCTGGAACCTCACCCAGTGTGCACAACTCTGAGCAGTACTAACTTCAAACAGTCTCCCCAACCGTCCCTACCTCTTATTGCCTGGAGATTCCACAGCCCTCCCTATTGCGTTAACCTCCTCCAGTCCCTCTCATGGACACCATCTGTGAAACCTTGTCCTATCCCTGACTATATATTCTTCCTTTTCCAATAAACCCTTGTGAACTTTCGAACCTGGTCTAATGTATGCAGCGCTCTGTATAATCAGACACAGGGATGGCTCAGTGGTTAACAATGCAGCCTCACTGCGCCTGGGACCTGGCTTCGATTCCAGCCTTAGGCAACTGTCTGTGTGGACTTTGCATGTTGTCCCTCCGACTGTGTGGGTTTTCCCGGGCGCTCTGGTTTCATCCCACAATCCAAACGTTGCACGATCAGTGGATTAACTATCATTAAGTGTGGTTTAGGTGAGCTAACCATGAGAAATGCAGGGTTAAAGGGATAGGTAAAGGGGTGGGTCTGGGTCAGATGCTCTTCAGAGGTTTGGAATGGACTGGTTGGGTCGAATGGCCTGGTTCCAGACTGTGGAGATTCTATTCAGATTTTTGTCCAGTCCTGCCAACCATCCCGGTCTCTTGAACCTTGCGTCATTCCAGTATTCTCTTTAAAACTGTAATATCCTCCAGTCCCTAAGACACTCCTTTCCGATGTAACCTTCTCCAGTCCTTACAAAGATTGATATATAAACCTCTTCCTGTTTTTAGCACCCTCCCTACAACTACTGCCATTTGTTACACCACTCCCAATCACTGTTCCCTCCTGAAACTCCCATGAACATTCATATCTCTGAAACACATTGGACTATCTCAACTTCCCTTTGACAGTTACGTGCTGAGACCTGCTCTATATCAGTGAAGTAATTAAGTCTTGGCAACACTCACTGTTATAATCTCCCTCCAGCCTTACAGCACCGAGGATCTGTAGAAGGTCTTTTCAACCCGACAGCCATCTCTGTGTCTGTAATCTCCTCCACTCCCCATAATACATTCTCTCTGAGCTCCTCTGTAGTCCACTAAACACTCCCTAACACTGTCTGTATCAGTGAAACCTTCACCAAAACACAACCTTCCCTATCTGTGTAAATCCCTACACCAGTCCCTATCCCTCTAGCTCCGTCTAACAAGATAACCCTCCATGTCTGTGTATTTACCTTCAGTCCTTACAACCCTCCCTATCTGTGTAACCTTCTCCATGCATATTTGCTTCACTCTCGTCAACTGTCCCTGTCAGTGTAATCTCTTCCAGACGCAAAAACTCTCCATCTCTTTAACTTTCTCAGGCCACACAACCCTCATATCTGTAACCTACTCTTGTTGGAGAACCCTCACTATGTGAACTGCTCCAACTCTTCCACTCTCCATAAGCTTCTGCAGCTCTTACATCCCTCCCTATCTACCAAATCTCTTCCAGTCACTAAACAACAACAGTCTGGGGAGACTCGACAACTATCCCTATCAGTGTAATCCTCTCAGGTCTCGGCAGCACTTCTGATCTGTAGAACTCACTTAAATGCCTGTGACTCTCCCAATCAAGTTTCTACAAAACTCACTATCTATTTAACACTTTCCTGTCACTATCATCCCCCGTCAATATTAGCTCCTCCACTGTCTCCACCATCTACCCACCTCCATAACCTTGTCCAGCTCTTATACCCCCATCTGTGTAAACACCACCCTCCTCTACAACCTCCTCCTGTTAGTGCTGTGCTCCCTTATCTGTGAAACTGTCTCCAACCAAACTTCCTGCACCAATCTCTGAAAAGTATTCCAGATTCCACATCCTCCATGTCGAAACAACCTGCAGAACCTAAGCCTTCCTATATCTATAATCATCTTCAGTCATGACTACCCTGCATATCTCTGTTTGTTCGTCCAGTCGATACAAACATCTTTATCTCTGTAATCTGCTCAGCTCCCTAAAACACTCCCTGTCTGTGATCCAGCCCTGTCCTACAAACATCGTTATCCCTGTAAACGCCTCCATCCTTCCCAAATTTCCAAACTTCATGAACCACTGACATCCCTGTAGCCCTCCACATTTCTGTAACCTCCTGTGGGTCTATGGTCCTCCCACCCTCTGAAACCACCTCCGGTCCCCACGTCCCTCCCAGTCTGGGTCCTCTGCTCCATATCAGACCATTGATATCTCTGTAAACACCTCCACTACTGAAAACTCTTCCTATTTGTGTAACCTTGTTCAGATCCCATACTCTCCAGCTTCCTGAATCCTCTTCATGCATTGCAACCAAAATCACATCTTTCTGTAGTATCCACGAGTGCTTACACCCTCCCCAACTCAGTAACCACTTGCAGCCCTAACAAACACCCAAACTGTGAAACCTCTTAATTCCCTACAGTACTCCCTCCCTCCCTCCCTCCTCAAATGCCTTCATCACCATGAAACCTCATAATTACTGAAACCTCCTTTTGAAACTGCAAACCTACTAATGTCTGCAAAATCCTCCTGTCCTGATATTCGTCCTTATTTCTGTAACCCCCACCACCCTCCAGTGCCCCTCTGGGGAACATGGCAGAGGAGAGAAGATTTGTAAAGTCCGAGCCATGTTACGGAGGTAGAATCCTGGGAATTACAGATATAGTCTTATGTCTGTGAAGTGCAGATTATTGGAGAGGACGCTAAAGACAGGATATATGACTACTTGGAAAACCATAGTTAATTTAGAGACAGTCAGCATGGGTTTGTGAGGGGCAGGTCATGCCTCAGAAACCTTATTGAATCATTTGAGGATATGACAGAATACGTTGATGGCTCATTCAGAAAATGAGGAGGCATGGGAAACAGGGAAATCTATCTGTCTGGATGCAGGATTGGATGGCCTAGAGAAGACAGAGTATGGCAGCAGATGGACAGTATTGAGCCTGGAGCTCAGTGACCAGTGGTGTTCTGTAACAATCAGCTCTGGGACCCTGTTCTTTGTGATTTTTATAAATGACGTGCATGTGGAAGTTTGAGAGTGGGTTAGTAAGTTTGTCAATGAAGGTTGGTGAAGTGGTGGGTAATGTGGAGGGCTGTTGTAGGTTGCAACGGGATATTGACAGGACGCAGAGCTGGGCTAGAAGTGGCACATGGAGTTCAATCTGGAAAAGTGTGAAGTGATTCATTCTGGAAGATTGCATTTGAATGCAGAATACAGGGTAAAAGGCAGAATACTTGGTAGTGTGGAAGAACAGAGAGATCATGGGGTCCATGTTCATAGATCCTTCAAAGTTGCCACGCACATTGATAGAGTTGTTAAAAAGGCATATGTTGTGTTGGCTTTCCTGAGCAAGTGGATTGATTTTAAGAACCATGAGGTTTAACTGCATCTTCATAGCAGCCTGGTGAGACCACACTTGGAATATTGTGTTCAGTTCTGGTTCCTTCTTTACAGGAAGGATGTGCAAGTTTTAGAGAGCATACACAGGAGATTTACCAGGATGCTGCCTGGAATGGAGGGCATTTCTTATGGAGAACGTTTGAGGGAGCTAAGGCTTTTCTCATTGGAGTGAAGAAAGGGGCGAGGCGACTTGGTAGTGCTGAACAAGATGATGAGAGGCACAGAGAGAATGAACAATGAGAGATTTTTTTCTCCTATTGCTTAAATGGCTGTTACAAGGGGGTATAATTTTAAGGTCAATAGAGGATGGACAAAAGGATAGAGAATGGTATGTGGTTGGAATGCATAGACAACGGTGGTAGTAAAATTAGATACTTTTGGGACATTTAATAGTCTCTTTGGTAGGCACATGAATGATAGTAAAATGACTGGTATGTAGATTAGTTTGATCTTACAGTTGGATGAAAGGTTGGCATGGCGTCATGGCCAAAGGGTCCTGTGCTGTACTGTTCTGTGTTCTATGTTCCGTGTGGTAAAGTGGGTAATAAGCTCAGATCAGTGTAAAAGGATATGGCATTCAGAAGGAGCTAGTGAACAGGATACAAAATTTGCTTGATGGTTGTAGACAGAGGTTGACGGGAGACATGTTGTTTTTCTGACTGGAGGCATGTGACCAGCGGTGTAGTGGGTCCACTGTTGTTGGTCATTTGGATAAATGGTTTGGATGGGACTATTGGTTTCCTGGTAAGTAAGCTTCTTGGGTGACACTGAAAATGGTGACAAAGTGGTTAGTGGAGAAGGTTATCTATGATACAACAGGATGAACAGTACTGCTGGGATAGTGGGCTGAAGAATAGCAGGTGGAGTTTAATTATATATCTGTGAGGTGTTCCATTTTGGTGAAACAAACCAGGGTGGGGCTTGTACAGTTAATGTTCGGGCCCTTGGTAGTGTTGTCAATCATTGACGTAGGGACGCAGGTACACAGTTCTTTGGAAGTTGCGTCACAAGCAAACAGGCTGGCGTTTGGGGTGCTTACCTTCATTGGGCAGAGCATTGAGAGTAGGAGTTGGGATGTCATGTTGTATCTGTACAAGACATTGGTGAGGTCACAATAAAAGCATTGCTGATCAGTAGGAAGTACTCATATGGTTAACTTACCTGCTTTCGGCAAGGACATCAAATATTGTAACCTGGTCTGGCCAACATTTGACTCCAAATCCACAGCAATATGGCTGGCTCTGAGGAGCCCTCTGGGTAATTAGCAGTGTGGTCAAAGAATGTTAGTCCAGGCAGTGACAACCACATCTCATGAATGAATTTATGCAAATACATATGTCCCTCCCTACCTCTACACACCCCTCCAGCTGCAGCAATCCGTACTGGCTTTGTAACACTGTTCAGGCCATGACCACTCTCTGTAACATTCTGACCACCTCCAGCACCTTCCCCTTCCCTGCTCCTAACGGGTCATTCAACCCTGACAATGATTCACTTTCCCACTGACCCCCTCCTGCTAGCAAACCCTTTGCAATCCCTTTAACTCTTACTCCAAAAACCCTCTCTCACTTCCGGATTTTAAATACTTTTTGGTGATCTTCTCAACCTCATACTCGATTTTGTTCTGAGTGAGGGACAGGTGTGGGTTTCTCATTGAGGTTTTGTCTGTTTCAATGGAATGTCCTTTTCTTGAGTGTTTTACAAAGTTCATTCAAATGTTTTCCACTGTTCATTTACACACACGTTTCAGTCTTTTTAGCCTATTTACCTTGGTCAGTTCTCCTCTTAAACTCATGTAATTGGCTGTTTTTGTTTTTAATTGTAGTTTGTCCTTTCTGTGATTCACTTTAACATTTTATATTGCTTTAAACTGCACTTTATCACAATTTCCCGGAGGATCTCTCCAGGTGACATTTCTCATTCACTAAGTTTCATCACACAACGGTCAATCTGATATTGTGCAACTGGCTAGGGCTGTAACTATTTGTTATTCAAAGAAACACTGAAAACAATTGTCCAAACTCCCCTTCCAATATCACTGTTTTCAGCGTGATTGACCCAGATTATACGAATTTTGAAGTTTCACTGAATTGTAATTATGCCTTTATTAAAAATTCCAATGAGTTCCTGTTTAATGCAGCGATATGCAATGAAATGCTGTTTGCTGGCCGAAAACTGTTCTGCTGCTTGTGACCTTGGCAAGTAATAGCCTGAGTTTACATTCAGACTGACTTTACTTCATGATCTGCAGCCAAATGCTTTCTCTGTAATGCCTTTGGTATCCATTATTGATAGCGATGTCCATTTTTGCCTGAATTTCTGCAAGGTTGCAAATCATTGAATATTTATGCCCACCTTTTGTTCATCCTGTAACCACGTCACCCTGGTGTCTAACTCTCTTTTATCTCTGTCACAAATCCATCTATCTTATTTAGAGACTTTGTCCATTCCAAAAAAAAACATATTATACGTTTCCTACAATTTCCTGTCACAAATCTATTCCCTGATGTACAGTTTTAGTTAAACTCTGTCCCTTCCTGTTCCTTTCTGCTTATCTTCAGCCATATGACTGTGTTGTTCCGATGCTCACCTTTCTCTTTGGATTTGGAAAGCTCCTTTCACCTGAACCCTGTCCCTGCATCCGCTCTGTCAGTTTAAAGCCCTGTCCATAAGCTTATTAACATGATTGCCCAGGACACTGGTCCCAGCACGGTTCCAGTGGGACCATCCTAATGGATTATATTTTAAATATTTTAAATGGGATGTGGGTGTCTCTGGCTGACCAGCCTTTCTTGCTCAGCCCTAGCTGCCCTTGAGTGGAGTAACTTGCTCGGCCATTTCAGAGGGCAATTGAGAGGCAAACACTTTGCTGTGAGTATGTCGTGCAGACCACATGAGGATGGGCAGATGTCCCCAAGTGTCTTTTTGATTAACCAACGTTATTTTGGACATCAGCAATAGTTTCGTACTTATTAATGGATTGTTAATTGCAATCTTAAAAAAGTATTGACTGCAAATTCCACCACTTCTGATGGTGGGATTCAAACCTGTTTCCAGTGAACATTGGGTGATGTTTTGGATACATGCTCTAGCAATAATACCACTCGGCCATTACTTCACGTGCTCAAAGGTTGCTCATTGCTGAGCACTGATACCAGTGCATCAGGAACCTAAACCTGTTCTTCCAACATAATTGTTTCATTATGAAATCTTCCTGCACTCTGCTAATATCACTCAGTCTCTCACTGAGAGGGTCTAATTGCTGCCTCTGTCAGTGTCTCTCGCTTTTGCAGCTACTCCAGATCCTGAGCTAACAGAATCCTCCAATCCAGAGAGCCGCAACAGCACAGGCCGGGGATGGAGACTGGGATTTTCCAGATCTCTCTGGGACTCGGTGCTATTCTCCCTGTGTAACCCTCACTGCATCAGTCTAATTTCCCATTCTGTCTATTTCTCTGCCTCCTGTCGGTACTCAGGAATTTCCTGACTCAATAGACTTCCCAACTACTGGATGTCTCGTCCATCACCACATTGAATATGGTTGGTCAGCCAGAGAGACAAAGGGCAGGGAGACCTGGAGTCTTCAATCAATCCTGCAGTGAGGTAAGATCACTCACAGTGAACAGAGAAGAGAGGAATGAGAGAGCTCCAAACATCGGCTAACAAAAGATGACATAGATACAGTGCTGGAGGGGGAATATAGTACAGGCACACCCCAGGCTCAATCACTGCCCCTACCGTCAATTCTGTTGTTCTGAGACTCACTACTCCGCAACATTGTATCTGTGGCAAGTCTTGTGGACCAGCGTCTTTAATAATTTTTCACTCCAATAACATTTCCTGTCCCTGTAACCTCCTCCTTTCCCAATAGTCCCTCCACATATTTGAAACGTACTGCATTCCAGAATAAAAACCCTATATCTGTAACTTTCACCAGTGTCTACAACATGCCAATAACTGGAGGTAGAGCCATGCTGCACAGAAACGGTTCTTTGGTCCAACTAGTCCACGCTGTCCAGAGTCCCTGAATGAGTCGCATTTCCCTGCATTTGATCCATATCCCTTCAAACCTTCTCCTCTCCATGTACCTGCCCAAATGTCTTTCCCAAGTTCTTATTGTGCTTTTCTCTACCACGTCCCCTGGAAGTTCATTCTCTACCTGCACCATCCTCTGTTTGGATTTTTTTCCTCCAAACCCTTTTAAGTTTTTTCTCTCCCATCTCATAATTATGCCCTCTAGAACACAGAACATAGAACATAGAACATAGCAACGTGGTACAGGCCCATCGGCCGTCAATGTTGCGCCAACCTGTGGAACCAATCTGAAGTCCATTATACTTCCCTAATCCATTCTCCACCACATGCCTATCCAACGACCGTTTAAATACCCTTAAGGTTGGTGAGTCTACTACTGTTGCAGGCAATGCATTCCATTCCGTGACTATTCTGAGTACCACTGGCATCTGTTCCATATCTATTAATTAATAATATTAATATCTAGCTCAATTTAAAGCTATCTCCCCTCGTGCTAGGCATCGCCTTCCGCCGGAAAAGGCTCTCACTGTCCAACCCATCTCACCCTCTGATTATCTTGTATGTCTCAATCAATTGGCCTCACATGTCTTCTCTCGAACAAAAACAGATTCAAGTCCCTCAGCCTTCCTCATAACTGGAGGTTATGAACTTCGTCCCTCCGTACCAGGTAACATCCTAGTAAATCTCCTTGGAACATTTTCCAAATCTTTCACATCCTTCA
The DNA here is from genome assembly GCF_047496795.1 of Chiloscyllium punctatum. Classification (NCBI taxonomy): domain Eukaryota; kingdom Metazoa; phylum Chordata; class Chondrichthyes; order Orectolobiformes; family Hemiscylliidae; genus Chiloscyllium; species Chiloscyllium punctatum. The sequence continues at coordinate 283,143 of NW_027309863.1, forward strand.
TCTAATGCAGTGATCTGAACCAGAGGCAACTCTCCAGATGTGGCTGCACCAGAGTTCTGTACAACTGCAGCATTATCTCATGGTTCTGAAACTCCATCCCTGTACCAATAAAAGCTCACATGCTGAATGCCTTTTTAACAACCCTATCAAATTGGGTGGCAACTTTCAAGGATCTATGTACATGAACACAGGGATCTCTCTGCTCATCTGCACTACCAAGATCTGCTTTACCCACATCCACCTGTTTGGTCACCTCAAAGAAGTCAATAATGTTTGTGAGGCATGACCGACCCTTCACAAAACTGTGCTTACTATCCGTCATCAACTTATTTATCTCTAGATGGTTATAAATGCTAGCCTCTTTTACAAGCCTTCCCAACACTTTACCCTGAATGAAAGTAAGGCTCACAGGTCTATAATTACCAAGGTTGTCTCTATTCCCTTTTACGGACAAGGGGACAACATTTGTTGTCCTCCAGCCTTCTGGCACTATTCCCGTAGACAATAACGACATAAAGATCAAAGCCAAAGTCTCGGCAATCTTCTTCCTGGCTTCCCAGAGCAGCCAAGGATAAATCCCATCTGACCTAGTGGACTTACCGATTGTTACACTTTCCAGAATTCCTAACACCTTCTCTTTCTGCAGTTCAATCCCATCTAGTTATGGACTCCACTACCCTGGAGTAAAGACCTTGTCTAATCAACTTACCTGCAACCCTTATGGTTTTCTAAACCTCTATAAGGTCACCCCTCAGCCACCTCCACCAATGGAAATGCGAAAGACAATGATATAAATATTTCTGCTCCTGTCCCTGCCACTACTTTGCCACAATGTTCTGGGATACATTTGTTCAGGATCTAGGGCTTTCTCTACATTTGTGTTCTAAGACCTCCAGCAACACCTCTTCTGAAACGGGGACTCTTTACAAGCCATCACTGTTTCTTCCCTTTGTTTCCTAGTCTTTGTCCGCAGTACGTTCTGACATGAAATGCTCATTTAGGCCCTTGCCTATCTCCTGTGTGTCTACAATTGGATGGCCTCACTGATTTTTGAGGAGTCCTAGTGTCTGTCCAGTTGTTTTTGTGCAGTTGTATGCGGTAGAAAAATATTTGCATTTTCCTTAGCCTTATCTGCCAAATCTATCTCATCCCCCGACGTTGCTTTCCAGCATATCCAGCCTCTCCGATTCTGTCAAACCCTCCAGTATCAGTAACATCTTCTACAATATTTGCTCCATTTACAGTTTCAGGAAATACTTCTTCAATCCGGATGATCAGAATTCTATGCAGTACTCCAAAGCTGTGCTGACTGTCCGTAATCAATCATTGCCGTTGTAAATGCATGTAACTCATGTCCCGCAGGATCACTTCCAACAATGTACGCGCCACTGACATCAAGCTAATTGGTGTTTATCTCCATGGCTTTCCCTCGTAGCTTTTCCTAAACACTGGCACAACATTAGCCCCTCCAGGCTCCCTGCTCATCACCCGTGGCTGTCAGTGATAGAAAAATCTCTTTATGGGACACACAATGTCTTCCTGAGCTTCGCACAATATCCTGGGATGTGCTTGATTAGTTCCCATGGAATTGTCTCCCTTATATGCTTTTAAAAACCTCCAGTACCTCCTATTATGTGGGGTCTTGTGAAGACATCACTGTTTATTTCCCTGACATCCCCTTGTCTTTCTCCACAGCAATTTCAAACATGATATTTTTGGTTAGGATTTCACCCATCTCCTGTGGTTCCACACTTGGATGGCCCCATTCATCTTCAAGGAGCCATACTCTGCCCCTAGTTAATCTTCTATTGTTAATATACTTGTAGAATCTCTTTGGATTTTCCTCAGCCTGATCTGCCAACCCTTTTTGTTGTCCCCTTTGTGCCCTCCTAATTTCCCTTTAAGTGATTTACTCCACCCACAATGTTCTTCGATGGATTCCCTTAATCCAGCTGGCTATATGTGACATGTGTCCCCTTTTTGTTGAGCAGAACCTCAATACCCCCAGTCATCTAGAGTTTCCTACGTGTGTCAGCATTGTCATTGACACTAACAGGAATATGATGGCTCTGAACTCTCATTTTAACTCCCTTTTGAAAGCTTCCCACCTGCCTGACGTCCCTTTACCTGCACATAGCCTCCACAATCAATTGATAAAAGCTCTTGACTAATAACATCTGGATTGAGGAAAGGCCACTTTTGATCTTTAACTTGTGGACCAGGTTTTTCCTTTTCCATCGCTATTCTCCAAATAATACGACTGTGATCACTTTGCCAAAGTGTTGCCCCACTAACAACTCAGTCCCTTTCACTACTTTGTTTCCCAAGGCGAGGTCAGGTTTTACCTCTTCCTGCAGTCCGACCATTTACATTTGGACTGGGACAGCTTTCTTGTACATGCCGAACAAATTCCTCGCATCGAAGCTCTGAACACTCCAGCAGTCCGAGTCTAGGTTTGTAAAGTTAAAATCCCTGACCATTACAATCCTATCATTCTTACAGATCTCTGAGATCTCCCGTCATATTTGCTGCTCAAATTCTCGCTGACTGTTGGGGGCCTGTAGTACAGTCATATCAAACTGATAACCCATTCTCATTTCTCCGTTGCACCATTATATCTTCACTGAGCGATCCCCAGGAATATCCTGTCTCATTAATGCTGTAATGTTTTCACTGATCAGAAACTCCAATACCCCTCCTCTCTCACCACCTGTTCTGTCCTCAACCTTCAGATTGTAGCCTGAGACCATCCCCCTCACGGTGGACAACAGCCTCACCTTTTATGTCATCTGCAAACTTACAAATGATACCTTGTGCTTTCACATCGAGTTCTTAATGTACATAATACTGTTCAAAATAATTAGAGTAATAGATCGAGTCAATAGCCAGAGACTTTTCCCCAGGGCAGGATTGACTGGTACGAGAAGTCATCGTTTGAAGATATTAGGAGGAAGGTATAATGGAGACATTAGAGGTAGGTTCTTTACGCAGAGAGTTGTGAATGCATGGAATGTGTTGCCAGCTGAGGTGGTGGAAGAAGAGCCACTGGGGACACTTTCGCGACTGATGGACAAGCACATGGATAGGAAAGAGTTAGGGGTGCATAGGTTAAGTTACTATATTTTACATTAGGATTAAGACTCGGCACAACTTCGTGGGCCTAAGGCCCTGTTCTGTGCTATACCTTTCTATGTTCTATGTTCTATAATAACCAGCAATGGTTGCTGCCCAGATCCCTGTGGTACACCCGCTTTTGAAAGAATTTCAAACACAAAACTTACCCTCCACCGTTGTGCATCCAGGTTGCCAAATTGCCTTGGATCCCATTGGTCTGTTGGACCAGCGTTCCATGTGGGACCTTGTCAAATGCCTTAATGAATTCCATGTAACACACATCTTCTGCACTGCCCTCATCAAAATCCTCATCATAATTTCAAACAAAAATCTCAGCTGAATTTGGGAGAGGATCTTGCTCTACCAAATCCGTGGTGAGTATCCATAATCGATTTCTACCTTTCCAAATGCTGATTCATTCTGTCCCTCAGAATTGTGTCCAATAAGTTCCCTCTCCCTGCTGTCAGATTATCTGCTCTGTAATTACCTGGCCTATCCCTGCTTCCCTTTCTGAATAAAGGAACCACGTTAGTTATCCTCCAGTCATTCTGCATTTCACCCGTAGCCAGCAAATTATTAAATATATCCACGAGGGTTCCAGCATTCTCCTCCTTTACCAGAACAAGGGGGGCGGGTTTGACTTGAACCGGAGGGACATCAGTATCCCTGGGGGAGATTTACTTGTTTTATCGCAGTGGGTTTAAACTAGTTTGGCAGGGTTTTGGACTCTGAGTAAGAGAATGCCCATTGACCAGCCAAGTGAAAAATGCATCAACCTTCAAGAGCAAGTTTTCTATCCAGGATATCGAGGGGCACAGTCAAGGGAGGGAAAAGACTTTTGATTTAACGCGCATTTATTTCAATGCACAAGGCCTGACTGGTAAGGCAGATGCGCTCAGAGCATGGATTGGCTACGGGTACTTGGATATTATAGACATAAAAGAAACATGGCTGAGCGAAGGGCAGGACTGGCAGCTCAGTGTTCCAGGATACAGAAGCTACAGGCGGGACAGAAGGACAAGTAAGTGAGGAGGGGAGATGTCCTTTTGATAAGGGAGGACATAACAACAGTGCTTAGTGAGGATACTCTTTCGGGGTGATCAAATGAGGCCATATGTTAAGACATTACAAACTAAAAAAGGATGGTCAGTCTGCTGGGATATTGTTCTGGACCCCCAAATAGCCAACGGGTACTAGAGGAGCAGATGTGAAGAGAGATTGCAGGTACCAAAAGAAATAATAGGTCAGTATTGGTTGGAGATTTGAACTTCCCCTGTATTGACTGGACCACCCAGTGTGTAAAAGGCCCGTATGTGGTGTAATTTGTCAAATGTGTCCAAGAAAGTTTCCGAGATCGATACGTAGAGGGCTACACTCTACTCAGGCGGCTTCAAACGAGATCTCCCCTCAGTAAACGGGGTTGGTCAAGTGACTGAATTGGCAGTCGGAGAGCACTTTATGTCCAGTGACCACAGCTGTCTTAGTTTAACATAGTTATTGACAAAAATCGGGCAGGTCCATATATTAAGGTCTTACACTGGAGTAGGGCCACTTTTGGCGCCCTTTGGCAGGATCGAGCAGAGGTTGATTGGGTGAATTAAAAATCACACAACACCAGTTACAGTCCAACAGGTTTATTTCGAAGCACCAGCTTTTGAAGTGCAGGTAATCATTCTTAAAGATGAAAACTGAAACTCAATGTGTTTGATATTACATTCCATGACCCTGCTATCCTGTTGGTATAAATTCTGTGCCTTATGATTGTGCTCCACCTGATGAAGCAGAGCTCTGACATCTCGAGCTTCCAAATAAACTCTTTGGACTGTAAGCTGGTTTTGTGAGATTTTTAAGGTTGTTCATCCCAGTCCAACACCGGCTCCACCACATCATGCTCCCATCAACTGGGTGAGTCTGTGTGAAGGAAATGGAATGACTGGCAAATGGGAGGCTTTGAAAAGTGTGATCTCAAGAATCCAATATGTCTCTGATTGAGTGAAGGGAAAAGCTGGCAGGTTTATTGATCCCTGTCTGATGGGGGATATTGAAGCTCTGTTCAATAAAAAGAAGAAGGCACATATTGTCTTCAATGTGTCTGTATCTACGTAATCTCTTCCAATCCTAAAGACACGATTACTCGGTGGAGACTTTACAATCCTCACAGGTCCCTTCAGCACTCCCCATCTGGAGAATCCACTGAAAGCCTATGATTCTCTTGATATAGTTCTGACAAGACTCACTATCTGTGTAACGTCATCCCATCGTTAACACACACCCTATCAATGTCAGCTTCTCCTGTATCTCCATCCAGTTACTCATCTCCATAACCTTCTCCAGCTCTTACACCCCTACCTGTGTAAATGTCACCCTCCCATACAACCCTTTCCACTTTGACCAAACTGGAGAACGTTACTAATATTCCCTTATCTGTGAAACTGTCTCCAACCAAAGTTACTGCCCTTCTGGAATATCTGTCAGTGTCCACACCCTTCATAGATAAATAATCTGCAGAAGGAATATACATCATCAGTCACGACTACCCTCCATATCTCTGTTTGGTCCTCCAGTCTGTACAACCCACTTTATTTCTGTCATCTGCTCCATTCACCGAAAACTCTCCCTGTCTGTGTAAACTGCTCCATCCTACCAACTTTCTTCTCCCTGTAAACTGCCCATCCCTCCCAACATCCCCATCTCCACGATCTCCTGCATGCCCTACAGCTCTCCACATTTCTGTAACACCCTGTCGCTCTATGGTCTTCCCTCCCTGTGAAACCACCTCCAGTCCCCACCACCCTCCCAGTCGGGGTCGTCTGCACCAGATCAGACCTTTGCTGTCTCTGTTACCGCGGACAATCCTAGTAAACCTCCCTAATGTATCTATTCATTCAGATACCATCCTTTCTAGCCTCCCAAAACCTCTTCCTGTCATTGTAACCCTCCCTATTTAGAACATGGAACAGTACAGCATAGTACAGCATAGTACAGGCCCTTCAGCCCTCAATATTGTGTCCATCTTTTACCCGTCTCTAAGATCAATCTTAGCTGCAAATCATTCAAGGAACAAAGAAAATCACAGCACAAGATCAGGCTCTTCAGTCCTCTAAGCCTCCAGCAATCCAGATCCTCTGTCGAAACCTGTCGCCTATTTTGTGAGGATCTTTACCCCATCGCTCCCTGCCCATTCATGCATCTGTCTGGATACATCTTAAGTGACATTATGGTTCCCGCCTGTACCACCTCTGCTGGCCACGCGTCCCAGGTCCCCATCACCCTCTGCATAAAGATCTTTCCAGCCTATCTGCCCTAAACCTTCCCCCTCTCGCTTTGAACTCCTGACCCCTAGTAATTGAGTTCCGCACTCTGGGGAAAAAAGCTTCTTTCTATCCATCCTGTCTATACCTTCCATGATATTGCAGACCTCAATCAGGTCCCCAGTCAACCTTCATCTTTATTACGAAAATAATCCGAATATATTCAATCTCTCCTCATTGTTAGCGCCTTCTATACCATGCAACTTCCTGGTGGACATCCTCTGCACCCTCTCCAAAGCATGCACCTCCTTTTGGTAATGTGGCGACCAGAACTGTATGTAATATTCTAAATGTGACCGAATCAAAGTCATATACAACTGTAACGTGACTGGCCAACTTTTGTACACGATACCCCTTCGAAATAAGGAAAGCATGCCATATGCCGCCGTGACCAATTTACTGTCCTGCATTGCCACGTTTAAAGAGCAATGGGCCTGAATACTCAGATCTCTCTGTACATCAATTTTCCCCAGGACTTTTCCATTTACTGTATCGTTCACTTTCCAATTAGATCATCCGAAATGCATCACCTCGCATTTGTCCAGATTGACCTCCATCTGCCATTTCCCAGCCCGCCTCTCCAAACTATCTATATTCTTCTGTATTCTCTGACAGTCCCCTTCTCTATCTGTTACTCCACCAATCTTAGTGTCATCTGCAACCTGCTAATCAAGGACAATACCTTCCACCAAATCATTGATTTGTATCACAAGCAACAGTGGTCCCAGCACGGATCCCTGTGGAACACCATTGGTCACAGGTCTCCATTTTGAGAAATTCGTTTTGCTATCATTCATGTGTCTATCTAAAAATTAATTAAATGTCCCTAATGTATCTGACTCTACCACCCACACTGGCAATACATTCCACTCACCCACCACACTCTGTGTAAAGAAGCTACCTCTGACATCTCCCCTCAACCTACCTCCAATTACCTTACAATTTTACATCCTAGTTATAGCCATTTTCGCACTGGGAAAGCTCTCAGGCCACCCACCTTATGTCTGCCTCTCATAATCTCGTACCTCTATCAAGTCACTTCTCATCCTTTTTCATTCCAAAATTAAAAGCCCAGGATTCCTCAACCTTTCTTCGTTAGACCTCCCCTCCAGACCAGGCAACATCCTGATAAATGTCCTGTTCAACCTCTCCGAAACTTCCACATTTTTCCTGTAATGAGGCAAACAGAACTGAACACAATATTGTAATTGTGGTCTAACCACAGGATGTATCGAGCTGCAACATAACCTCACAGCTCTTCAACTCAAGGCCCCTGCAAACGAAAGCCGACACATCATTGGCTTTCTTAACAACCCTAACAACTTGGTTCGCAACTGTGAAGGATCCCTGGATATTGACCCAAGATTTTTCCGTTACTCCTCACTGTCAAGAAACATGCAGTAACCCCGTAAAATCTCTCTGCAGAATCCTTCAAACGTAAACCCTCCCTATTTTGGTATTTTCCTCCAGTCCCCACTGCACTGTGAAACCTCTTCCAGTCCTTACAATCCTCCTTAGCTCTGTGACCTCTGTAAGTATGGAGTTGTAGTCGTGTGGTTTAGGCGGTGGGTTAGACATCCATGGGGGCTTGCCCACACACGTTCGAACCCTGTCCAACAGGGCGGTGGGGTTGAGTGGTGCCAGCGTCCGGAGGTGTTCTCTAACCTGCTCTGTGAGAAGTTGTCCCATGTCCTCAATGTACAGGAGATGAGGAGACTGGGCGCCTTCTCACAGCGCACTTCACAAAAAGTCTCCAGGATAACTGAAAATCAACCCAACGACTTGTTGCCAAACATTTCAACTCCCCCACCCACTCTGCCGAAAACATGCAGGTCCTGGGCCTCCTCCAACGCCATTCCCTCACCACCCGACGCCTGGAGGAAGAACGCCTTTTCTTTTGCCTTGGGACCCTTCAACCCATGGCATCAATGTGGACTTCACCAGTTTCCTCATTTCCCCTTCCCCACTTACCGCAGTTCCAACCTTCCAGCTCAGCACCACCCTCATGACCTTTCCCACCTGTCAATCTTCCTTCCCAGCAATCTGCTCCACCCTCCTGTTTGACCTCGAACTCTTACCCCATCTCCAAACACCTATTGCACTCTCAGCTAACTTCACCCAAATCTCACCCCCTTCCCATTTATCTCTCCACCCCCATGTCTCCCAGCCTCATTCCTGATGCAGGGCTCCTGCCTGAAACGTCACCTTCCTGCTTCTCGGATGCTGCCTTACCTGCTGTGCTTTTCCAGCACTACACTCTCAACTCTAATCGCCAGAAGCTGCAGACCTCAATGTCTCCTGTTTATCAGATGGGTCAATGCAGTGAGGAATGGCAGATGGAGATTAATTTAGATAAATGTGAGGTGCTTCATTTTGGAAAAGCAAATCCTCACAGGACTGATACACTTAGGTCCTAGGGAGCGTTGCTAAACAAAGAGACCTTGGAGTGCAGGTTCATAGTTCCTTGATAGTGGAGTCGCAGGTAGATAAGATAGTGAAGAATGCGTTTGGTATGCTTTCCTTTATTGGTCAGAGTATTGAGTATAATCCCACCTAGTCTAATTCCCTGGATCTCCGTATTCTCCTCGGCAAAATTATCGTTTTCTAGAGTGAATACCGTCGAAAAATATTAATTTAGTACTTCCCCTGTCTCCTCTGACTCCAGACACAACTTCCCTTGATTGGTCCTTATCTTACTCTTGTCATTCTTTTATTCCTTAAATACCTATAGAAAGCCTTAGGGTTTACCCTGATCCTATCCGCCAACAGCTTCTCATGTCTCCTCCTGGCTCTTCTGAGCTCTCTCTTTCGGTCTGTTCTGGCGACCTTATAATGCTAAAGCGCTCTGAGTTTTCACATCTCATCCTAACATAAGCCTCCCTCTTCCAATTGACCAGAGATTCCACGTCTTTCGTAAACCACGGCTCCCGCGCTCTACAGGGAGAGCCTGTTGACAGGTACATACTTATCTAGGACACTCAGGAGGTTTCCCTTGAATAAGCTCCACATTCCTGATATGCCCATCCCCTGCAGCTTCCTTCCCCATCCTATGCTTCCTAAATTTTGCCGAATCGCATCGTAACTGCCGTTCCCCCAGCTGTAAATTTCGTGGAAGTGTATAACTGTTTGATGACAGGAGACAGGGTGGCCAAGAAGGTTTGAGTGAGTGTGTGTGTGTGTGTGTGTTTGTGTGTGTGTGCTTCTGTGTATATCTGCTTAATATCGGGAGACAACGTGGTGGTGTAGGGTTGTGTTATGTGTTTCTGTGTATATCTATTTAATTGAAGGAGACAGCGTGATGATGGAGGGTTGTGTTTGTGTGTTTCTGTGTATATCTGTTTAATGGCAGGAGACAGGCTGGTGGTCGAGGGTTTTGTGTTGGCATTTCTGTGTATATCTGCTCATTGGCACGAAAACAGGTGATGGTGGAGGGTTGGGTGTGTGTGTTTCTGTGTATATCTGTTTAATGCCAGGAGACAGAGTGTCGGTGGAGAGTTGTCTGTGTGTGTTTTCTTTTTTCTGTACATGTCTGTTTAATCGTAGTTGATAGGGTGGTGGTGCAGGGTTGTGTGCGTTTTTCTGTCTAAGTCTGCTTAATGACAGGAGACAGACTGGTGTTCGTGGAGGGTTGTGTGTGTGTTTCTGTGTATAGCTGATTAACGCAGGAAACTGAGTGGTGGTGGAGAGTTCTGTATGTGTCTGTGCTTCGGTTTATATCCGTTTAATGGCAGTAGACAGGGTAGAGGTCGAGGGTTTGTGTGCATGTATTTCTGTTTATATATACTCAACGACAGGAGAACAGGGTGGTGTTGGAGGGTTGTGTGTGTGGTTATGTAAATAACTGATTAATGACTTGAGACAGGGTGGTGCTGAAGATATGCGTGCATGTTTCTGTCTATATCTGTTTATTTGCAGGGGACAGGGTGGTGGAGGAGGATGGTGTGTCTGTGTTGTTGTGTGTATCTGTTTATGGCAAGAAGACAGGGTGGTCGTGGAGGTTTGTGTGTGTGTGTGTGTATCTGGTAGATCTGTTTAAGGGCTGGAGACAGGGTAGTGGTGGAGGGTTGTGTATGTGTGTGTATTTCGGTATATCTCTGCTCAATGGCAGGAGAACAAGGTGGTGTTGGAGGATTGTGTATGTGTTTCTGTGTTTTTCTGGATATTGGCAGGAGAAAGGGTGGTGGTCGAGGGTTGTGTGTGTGTGTATTTCTGCATATACCTGCTCAATGGCAAGAGAACAAGATGGTGTTGGAGGTTTGTGCGTAGGTAGGATGTTCGTGGAAGGTTGTATGTGTGTTTCTGTGTGTATCTGTTTAATGGCAGGAGACAGGGAGGTGGTCGAGTGTAATGCATGTGTGCATTTCTGTGTATATCTGCTCAATGGCAGGAGACATGGTGGTCTTGGAGGGTTGTGTGAGTGTGTGTTTCTGTTAATATCTATTTAAGGGCTGGAGACAGATTGGTGGTGGTGTAGTGTCTTGAGTGTGTGTTCCTGTGTATATCTTATTAAAGGCAGGAAACACGGTGATGGTGGAGGGATGTGTGTGTTTCAGTGCATTTCTCTTTAATGACAGGAGACAGGGTGGTGTTGGAGGAATGGGTGTGCGTGTTTCTGTGTATATCTGTTTAATGACAAGAGACCGGGTGGTGGTGGAGGGTTGTCTATATGTTTCTGTAAATATCTGTTTAATTGCTTAATGACAGGAAACAAATTGCTGTTGAAGGGTTGTGTGTCGTGTGTGTGTGTCTGTTTAATGGCAGGAGTCAGGGTGTTGGTGTCGAGATGTGTGGGTTCTGTTTAGATCTGTTTAATCACCGGAGAGTGTGTGATTGGGGAGGTGTGTGCGTGTTTATGTGTCTATCTGATTAATGGCAGCAAACAGGCTGGTGGTGGAGGGATCTGCATGTGTGCATGTTTCTGTGTATATCTGTTTAATGGCAGGAGAGAATGGTGATGGAGGATTGTGTGTGTATTTCTGTGTGTACCTGTTTAATAGCAGGAGGCAGGGTGGTGATGGAGGGTTGTGTGCGTATATCTGTGTGTACCTGTTTAATAGCAGGAGACAGGGTGCTCGTGGATTGTTGTGTTAGTGTGTTTCTGTATACATCTATTTAAGGGATGGAGACAGGTTGGTGGTGGAGGATAGTGTGTGTGCGTGTTTCTGTGTATAACTGTTTAATGACCGGAGACAGGGTGGTACTTGAAATATGTGTGTATGTTTCTGTATATATCGGTTTAATTGCAGGACACGGTGGTGGAGAAGGCTGATGTGTGTGTGTTTCGGCGTAAATCTATTTAATGGCAAGGGACAGTGTGGTGGTGGAATGTAGTGTGTCTGTGTTTCTGTGTCTATCTGTTTAATGCCAGGAGACAGGGTGGTGCTCGAGGGATGTGTGTGTGCATTTCTGTGTATATCTGCTCAGTGGCAGGAGACAGGGTGGTGATGGAGGGTTGTGTGTGTGTTTCTGTGTATGTCTGTTTAAGTGCTGGGGACAGGGTGGTCTTGGAAGGGTTGTGCGTGTGTGTGTTTCTGTGTATATCTATTTAAGTGCTGGGGACAGGGTGGTGGTGGAGAGATATGTGTGTGTTTCATTGCATATCTGTTTAATTACAGGAGACAAGGTGGTGGAAGAGCGATGTATGGGTCTGTGTTTCTGTGTATTTCAGTTTAATAACAGGAGACAGGGTGGTGGTGGAGGGTTGTCTGCATGTTTCTGTAAATTTCTGTTTAATAGCAGGAGACAGTGTGGTGATGGAAGATGGTGAGTGTGTGTTTCTGCCAGAGACAGGGTGTTGCTAGAGTTTTGTGTGTGGATTTCTGTATGTATCTGTTTAATTGCAGGAGACGGGGTGGTCATGGAGGGTTGTGTGTTTGTTTCTGTGTATATCTGCTTAATGACGGGAAAGAAATTGGTTGTCAAGGGTTGTGCGTGTGTATGTGTGTGTTCCTGCGTATGTCTGTTTAATGGCAGGGGACAGGGTGATGGTGTCGAGATGTGTGTGCGTTTCTAGTTATATCTGCTTAATCGCTGGAGAGAGAGTGTGCGTGTATGTGTGTGTGTTTGGTTCTGTGTATATCTGTGTAATGGCAGCAGACAGGATGATCATGGAGGCTTGTGTGTGCGTGTTCCTGTGTATATCTGTTTAATGGAAGGAGACAGAGGTCGTTTAGTTTTGTGTGTGTTTCTGTGTTTATCTGTTATTGACAGGTGGCAGGGTGTTAGTGGAGGATTGTGTTTGTGTGTTTCTGTGTATATCTGATTAATGGCAGGAAACAGGGTGTGGTGGAGGGTTTTGTGTGTGTGTTTCTGCATATATTTGTTTTATGGCAGGAGACAGGGTGGTGGTGGGAGGTTGTGTGCTTGTGTTTCTGTCTATATCTGTTTAATAACAGGAGACAGATATTGGTGCAGGTTGGTGTGTATGTATTTCTGCATATCTCTGTTTAATGGTGGGAGGCAGGGCAGCGATGGAGGGTTGTGTGTGTGTGTGTGTGTTTATGTGTATATCTGTTTACTGGCAGAAAACAATGTTTTGGTGAAGGGTTTTGTGTGTGTGTGTTTCTGTGTATGTCTGTTTAATGGCATGGAACAAATTGGGTGACAAATGTTGTGTGTGCATGTGTGTGTGTTTCCATGCATATCTGTTTAATGGCAGAAAACACTGTGGTGGTGAAGGGTTGTGTGTGTGTTTCTGTGTATGTCAGGTTAATGGCAGGAGACAGGGGGATGGTGTCGAGATGTGTGTATGTTTCTGTTTATTCCTGTTTAATTGCCGGAGAACGTGTGATGGTGGACCATTGTGTGTGTGAGTGTCTGTGTGTGTGAGAGTGTTTCTGTGTAATGGCAGGAGAACGAATGGTCGTGGAGGGTTGTATGTGTGTGTTTCTGTTTATATTTGTTTAATGGCAGGAGACAGTGTGGTCGTGGATGATTGTGTGTGTGTGTTCCTGTGTATTTCTGTTTAATCACAGAACACAAAGCAGACATGGAGTGTTTTGTGTGTGTGTGTTTCTGTTATATTTGTTTCATGGCTTGGAGGCAGGAAGGTGATTTAGAGTTTTGTGTGTTTTTCTGTGTGTATCTGTTTATTGACTGTAGTTAGGGTGTTAGTGGAGGGTTATGTGTGTGTGTATGCGTGTGTGTGCTTCTCTGTAAAAACTGCTTAATAGCGGGAGACAATTGTGTTGTGAGTTTCATTGGATATTTGATTAATGGCAGGAAGCAGAGTTTTGCTGGAGGGTTGTGCGTGTGTGTTTCTGTATATATCTATTTAATTGAAGGAGACAGCGTGATGATGGAGGGTTGTGTGTGTTTTTCTGCATATATCTGTTTAATGGAGGAGACCGGCTCGTGGTGAAGTTTGTGTGCTTGTGTTTCTGTCAATAACTGTTTAATAACAAGAGACAGATATTGTTGCGGGTTGGTGTGGCTGTGTTTCTGTTTATCCCTGTTTAATAATTTGAGACAGGGTGGCGATGGATGGTTGTGTACATGTGTGTTTTATATATATATATATATATATATATCAGTTGAATTGCAGGAGACAGCGTGTTGTTAGATGGTTGTGTGTGTCCATTGCTGTGTATTTCTGTTTAATGGCAGGAGACAGAGCTGTAGAGGGGGATTGTGTGTGTGTGTTTCTGTATATATCTGATCAATAACAGGAAACAACTTGGTGGTGAAGGGTTGTGTGTGTGTGTTTCTGTGTACACCGGTTTACTGACAAAAGACGACGTGGTGGTGCAGGTTCGTTTGTCTGTGCTTCTGTGTATATCTGTTGTGGTTCTGTTCACCGAGCTGGGAATTTATGTTGCAGATGTTTCGTACCCTCTCTAGGTGACATCCTCAGTGCTTGGGTGCCTCCAGTAAAGCCCTTCTGTGATGTTTCCTCCAGCATTTATAGTGGTTTATCTCTGCCGCTTCTGGTTGTCAGTTCCAGCTGTCCGCTGCAGTGGCCGGTATATTGGGTCCAAGCTGATGTGTTTGTTGATAGAATCTGTGGATGAGTGCCATGCATTTAGGATTTCCCCGGCAGTTCTCTGTTTGGCTTGTCCTATAATAGTAGTGTTGTTCCAGTCGAACTCATGTTGCTTGTCATCTGTGTGTGTGGCTCCTAAGGATAGCTGATCGTGTCGTTTCGTGGCTAGTTGGTGTTCATGGATGTGGATTGTTAGCTGTCTTCCTGTTTGTCCTATGTAGTGTTTTGTGCAGTCTTTGCATGGAGACCATCAAGTCACATTTAAAAAATCATTTTTATCCACGTGCTCAGACATATAATGAAAAATCTCTGTGGGATGTGAACCTTTAGGTCAGACGTCAGGACACTACCACCGCTCAACAATAGCCCCTAAAGCTGCAACATGATTTTCCTGTGTGTTTGTTCATCAGCTTTCTTTGAACATACTGTGACACACCCCCACAACATAATCGAGACCATCTGTTCCAGAGAAAGTGACACTACCGCAGTTCATGGAAGGGAATCGAATCCAGAGCTCTGCCCTGGGGCAGGGGTGCTATCCACCACACAAGACTTAAACCATGCCCAGAATTTTAAGTGTCAGTTTTCAGCTTTATATGGATTTATTACATTCTGATTAACATTACTGAAAAGGTCAGGCAACAGTTTTCATTGTTAAACAAATAAAAGGTGTTAGCCTCAACTATAAGATGATGAGTGTACGTGCTCTGCCAAGCAACTTCTTTAATTGCTTGGCTATGATTTCCACCTTAAATGGCTATTATTTGTAATCTGCAATATTAGGGCAATAAATCTTGCAGAAACACTCTGCAATGTGAGGTATCTCGAATAGATATCAAAACTGAACACCAGAGAATAGATAAGAGCACAATTTCTGGCCAAAAACACTGACCACTGTTTCCAACCTCTGACATGTGGCTTCCCTCTTCCTGAAATGATTAAGTGATATAAGGCATCGGTTTACATCCCAGCCTCTCCTTACCCTCTCCTCCCTCTGCTTGCACAAAGCAAATCAAGCTTTGATCTTTGGAAAATTCAAGGCCTGAGATATAGGCCTTCTGGAGAGGGGAGGGTCTTTTAAACCTGAAGCAGGAGGGTGAGGGGGCAGTAATATCACTCACTGGGCTGATGTGTGGCAGTTCAACTTTAATGTGGATAAATGCGAGGTATTGCATTTTTGTCAAATAAAAAGCGGGGGCTCATGCAATTAATAGTAGTGCGTTGGTAGTGTTGTAGAAAAGATGGACCCACAGGTGCCGATCGAATTCACAGAAGTTTGTGGCACTTATAGACAAGCTGTTTAAGGCTATTTCATTGCTCAGACATTTGGGGTGAGAAATTGAGAAGTAATGCTGAGATAGTGCAGGACATTGATGAAGCCTCTTTTGCAGTACTGTGTTCAGTTCTGTTAATGGAATGAGATTATTAAGCTGAAGAGGGTTCAGAAGAGATATACTAGGATGTCGCCAGGAACACCTCATCTTCTGCCTCGGGATCCGATAAACACACGGCATGAACATTGAACTGACTAATTTGCAAATCTCCCCTCGACGACCCAGATACCAGATCCGACCCTCCGACTCAGATCCGCCCTCTCGTGGGAACCTACCTGTCCATCTTCCTTCCACCTATCCGCTCCAACTCCCCACCGACCTCTCACTATCACCTCCTAGCTTCGCCAACCTATCACCAACCTTTACCCCAGCCTCACCCCACCACCCATTTATCTCTCAGCCCCTTTGCCCCTTCGCAGTTCTGAAGAAGTGCCCTGCCTGAAACGTTGACTCTCTTGCTCCTCGGATGCTGCCTGACTTTCTGTGCCTTCTCCACTATCATGCTTTATCTACACTGAATTCTCCATCATCTGGAGTCCCCATTGTCACTTAGGTACAATTCGCTGTTAACATATCAATGCTGTCTGCCTGTTGTAACCCCACACTGTCTTAGGTACATATTGTCTCCAGATCATGGCCTATAAAAGTTCTCTCAATCTCTTACTGATATTGTCATGCCTCAACAGTCGTTACAGGGTCTATGTTTCCATTTAAAAGCAGAGAAACATGTTGGTGGTCAGATAAATCTCTGGCATTACTTCCACATCCAATGCAGACTGAATGGTTACACACAATTAATCTACCAGACTCAACATTCATTCCCTCAGTTACCCTCGCATATCCAATCCAGACTGTGTAAATGTTAATCATTATTTTGAATTTTAATTCAACAATATTGAATTGAAAGGCGTTGGCTGCAGCTATTTGTTCTGTGACTGGAAATAATGTCAGTCTCCGTGGATCCTAAATATGTCACTGGAGGGCTTGCCTCTTTTATTAATTAAGGATTCAGTTCAATGTGTTATCCCATAGTATGAGTTGGGAACATTGCCGACAGTACAGGGATCAGCAGCGCCAGAGAGACAGGGAGGAGATATCAGAATCTGAGAACATTAGAC